>NW_011495078.1:2043995-2049600 GCF_000754665.1 Bison bison bison | reverse complement strand
GACTCTTTGTAGCCCTATGGACTGTAGCCCACCCGGCTCCTCTGTTTATGACATTTCCCAGGCAAGAATACTGGAGTGGGTGGCCATGCCCCCTTCCAGGGGATCTTTCTGACTCGGATCGAACCCACGTCTCCTGCGTCTCCTGCTTTGCAGGCTGATTCTTACCACTGAGCCACCGGAAAGCCGTTCGGGGGCGGGGGGTGGGCGCGGGGGGGCGGGGCGCGGGAGGGGGGGCGGGGTAGGGGTCAAATAAATCCCGGGATCTAAGCTCAGCGCCTGGCGCGGGGCACGTGCTCGGTCCACGTGAGATAAGGTTGAATCCGGGCGGGTGCACGGCGTGTGTGATGCTGCAGAAGTTGCTTGGAACCTTCAGCCTGGCGGCCAGGTCTGACTCAGAGAGGAAAGGAGGCCGCGAGGCCAGCCTAGGAGAGGCTCGGAGGTGTTCTCGAGAGTTCCAGGGACAAGCGTGGGGCCGGAGGCAGAAGCGGAGGGGGACGGCGTGGGCGACTTCAGCAGTGAGTACACTGCGGCCCAGGAGGGACGGGAGGCCGGCCCCCATGGGGAGGCGCCTGCGGAGAGGGGCGTGTCTGCCCGGGGCGGGGGGTGGGACCTCCCTGGGCCTGGTCACGGCGACACGGGGCTGTGTGAAGCCCTCCTCCCCATCACTCCTGGAAAAGCGGCTCGGCCTTGTTCAGTTCAGCCAAGAAGTGCGGGGAGCCTGCTGGTGGCCCCGTGACTCCTGGACTGTGGACTCGTGAGTAGGGCTCACAGGGTCCCCTCAGGATAGAGTCACCTGCTTGTCCAGATCTGCTCACGGCTCACGCTGGTCCCTGCAGTGGGTGCGGTACCTCCCGTCTCACCAGGGGGACAGCCCCAGCTCAAGGACCGATCCCCCACACTCATCTATCGCCATGGTGGGCCCCTGGTTCCCTTTACCTAAAGATTTACGGAGACTTTCAATGATTCTTTCCAGAGCTGCTAGGCTTTTAATCTGATAAAGTATTTCTTTGTCCTCATCTGTAGGAAAAAGTAAGCACAGTGATCAAGATTTGATGCACAATGTGATTTAATTCCACAGTTGCTATCTACCCTGAAGGATGCCTCCTGACAATATGGAAATACGTGTGCATCAGTTATCCATCTCAGCATTGTTTGCAAAATGTTGGAAAGAGGCTGAATACCCATGCATTGAAGGGTGTTTGAATCACCTACATTGTGTCCTCCGGTGGATAACTATGCAGCTGTAAAAAAGATAAACAGTGAGGACGCTTCCTACAAACAGACATAAAGCACGTTACAGCGTGTGCTGCTGGGTTAAAAGAAGGGAAAGTGTGAAATGTCTCCCGGGTGCTAGCTTTCATGTGAGAAAGAAGAGGTTATGAGAAAACTTACATGATCATAGCTAATAAAGTGGCTTAAAGCACACTGGATGAGAAGACAGGCACTACAACGGTATTATGCTAAGTGAAATAAGTCAGATGGAGAAAAGATAAATATTGTATGATCTCATTTACATGTCAAACCTAAAAAAAACAAAGCAAACATAGCAAAATGAAGACGGACTCATCGATACAAAGAGCGAGGGAGGGATTGCCAGAGGAGAGGGGAGCTGGCAAAATAGTTGAAGGGGATTGAGAAGTGCACACCTCCGGTTATAATATAATTAAGCCTCGGGGCTGTAATAAACAGCATAAGGAATGTGCATAATAATACTGTAATACCTGTTTAGGGACAGATGGTTAATAGACTTATCTTGACGATCATTTCATAATGTATGCAAATGTCAAGCCGCTATGTAGCACACTTGAAACTAACATGATATTGTATGTCAACTGTATTTCAATTGGAGAAAAAAAGATGTAAAACAATAAACAGAATAATCTTGTACCCAGAAAAGGAGCATTTGCATGCACTTGTTCCTTTGTGTCGAAGAAAATGCAGAAAGGACAAGCCAGAAAGGGGTGAGGCTGGTTGCAGCAGGAGGCAAGAAGGAGCAGGTGGAAAGAAGCGGGTGGGAATGTGTTTGAGGATTGAGGGTTAGACTCCTGGTGTTTGATGTTTTCTGTTAGAGCCAGGGTCATGTTTCACACAAAGGCTTCCCAGGTGGCTCAGTGGAAAAGAACCTGCCTGCCGATGCAGGAGATACGGCTTCCATGCCTGGGTCAGGAAGATCTGGAGAAGGAAATGGCAACCACTTCAGGATTCTTACCTGGGAAATCCCATGGACAGAGCCTGGTGGGCTACAGTCCATAGGGTCACAAAAGAGTCAGACACAACTTAGCAACTAAACAACATGTTTTACAGGCTCCAAAATAAATCTGTAAAATCAGCCATGATGGGGAGGGACCCAGAATGGAATCTAAGCCCCAAATGGAATTACAGATGAGTAAGAGAGCCCCATGGAAGAGCGGGCTTCCCAGGTGGTAAAGAACATGCCTGCTAATGCAGGAGATATAAGAGACGTGGGTTAGATTCCTGGGTCGGGAAGATCCCCTGGAGAAGGGTGTGGCAGCCCACTCCAGTATTCTTGCCTGGAGAATCTGAGGGACAGAGAAGCCTGGCGGGCTACAGTCCATGGGGTCAGAAAGAGTCAGACAAGACTGAAGTGACTTGGCACACACAGAGAAGGCACGCATGGAAGGGCGTGGGAAGGAAAGAACTAACAAGGAGCTTTGGCGAGCAGGACGCCACTGTACACGGCAATGCTGAGAACGAGAGGCTGGACACGACTCTGGTCTGACAGCAGCTCTGTTTTCCGCAGGGGTGGGTATCCACCAGGAAGTCTCACCTGTTTCTTGGGATTCCAGAACTGGGTCAGGGGATCCGCCCTAGTGGCGTCTGGGAGTCGGGTTTCTCTCAGTGAAGAGGAGAGGAGGACTGGAGGGAAGGGATAGTTAGGGACTTTGGGAAAGTCATGTACACACTGCTCTATTTAAAATGGATAACCAGCAAACACCTATTGCATAGCACAGGGAACTCTGCTCAATGTTATGTGGCAGCTTGAATGGGAGTTTGGGGCAGAATAGATACATGTCAATGCATGGCTGAGTCCCTTTGCTGTCCACCTCAAACTACCACAACCTTATTCATTGGCTATACTCCAATATAAAATGTTTTTGGTGTTAAAAAAATTAAAAAAAAATTATAAAGGCAAAAAAAAAAAAAAGAGGAGGCGGCTCAGGTGAGCCCGAAGGTCAGGTGGGGTCAGTCTGAACTCATGGAGTCTGACATCTGAACAGACGGATCGGCACACCCAAATCTTCCCAGCCCTGTCTGCGGGGAGGGCCTGGAAACGACGACGGGTCAGGAGCGGGGAACACGTCTAACCACCATCCTCCGGGACGAGGAATCAGGGCTCCTTGGAGACGTGGGAGGTCCTGGGGTGGGGCCAGGGCAAGTGAGGGAGCGGCCTGAGGCTTCTTGTGTCCCCAGAAAGCTAGAAGGTGCTCCCAAGGGAGGACAGCACGACGAGCTCCTGGGAACCAAGTCTGAGAGCCTGAGGAAGTAAACATTGATGGCTTATTGCCCGCTATCAGTATCAGTGGTTAGTAAGTTCATGGAGATGTAAACACACAGTGGGATAAACAATGAATAAAGGGAGGAGAAAGAGCGTCCTTCCTTACAGTAGAATCCTAACCAATCCGTGCGGAAGGAACGTCGGAAACAGGAACTGACCTTTTGGCAAATAGATGGGGAGACAACGGGAACAGTGACAGACTTTATTTTCTTGGGCTCCAAAATCACTGCAGATGGTGACTGCAGTCATGGAATTAAAAGACGCTTGCTCCTTGCAAGGAAAGCTATGACACACCTAGCCAGTGTATTAAAAAGCAGAGACACCACTTTGCCGACATGGGTCCAAACTGTCAAAGCTATGGTTTTTCCAGTAGTCGTGTATGGATGTGAGAGTTGGACCGAAAAGAAGGCTGAGCACCGAAAAATTGATGCTTTTGAACTGTGGTGTTGGAGAAGACTCTTGAGAGTCCCTTGGACTGCAAGGAGATCCAACCAGTCAGTCCTAAAAGAAATCAGTCCTGAATATTCATTGGAAGGACTGATGCTGAAGCTGAAACTCCAGTACTTTGGCCACCGGATGCGAAGTGCCAATTCATTGGAAAAGACCCTGATGCTGGGAAAGATTGAGGGCAGGAGGAGAAGGGGACGACAGAGGATGGATGTCTCTGGGAGATGGTGAAGGACAGGGAAGCCTGGTGTGCTGCAGTCCATGGGGTCTCAAAGAGTTGAGAGTAGACAACAAAAACAGTGGTTATTTTTGCAAGGGTGCTAGATCAGTAGGTGAAAATAAGATGAGAAAGAAAGAAAGATATTTTCAGAATCTGAAAGTATCTCCCCACAAGGTATATTTACACATGCAAAAACTTTTAACCTGATTATGGAGAAATCAGATATCCACCACCTTAAACCAGCAATGAAGTAAACTTCCCTGACAAAGAGATATATTTGCATCATGTCTTTCACATTTTTGTCCCAAACGCATAACCTGAATTTAGTCATGGGAAAATGTGAGACAAACTCAAATGGAAAGAGATTCTATGAAAGAACTAGCCTGCACTGTCTTCAAGGCTGTGAAGGACAGATCAGGAAACTTCCCAGGTTGGAAGAGACTAAAAGTGACCTGAGAGATAAAGACAATGCGGAATCCTGGATGGATCCTGGAGCCAGGAAAAAAAAAAAACTGGTGAGATAACTGGCTAGCTTGGACGTGGGTCTGTAGGCCGCCTGACTGCGATGCGTCAGCAGTGCCGCCCTGGTTTTCGCGGTTGTGTCGGGTTGCGTGAGCCGTCCACAGCGGGCAGCGCCGTGGAAAGGGGGAACAGGAAGCCATCTGTATTGCTGCTGCAAGTTTGTTTTGTGTAAGTCTCACAAAGGAGACTGGACTAAACGCTTGCATCGTCCTGGTTTGGCCCGAGGTATTGTTTCCCAGACGCGCCGCCGCGTGTGCACGCACACTCAGGGTTACCGTGGCAACCCACTTCCGTTTATAAATAGCTGGACACGGCCTGCCTGTGGCCAAGAGCACATGGCGGGGACATGTCTCTGTTCAGAGGCACTGTCGCGGTCACTGCTGAGAGTGACGGTCCTCTGCCCCGCTCACAACTTCCTTCTGTTCCTGCTCCAGCCAGGAGGCTCCTCCCGAGCCCGGGAGACCCCGTCTGCACCCAAGTGCCACTGCCCAAGGCTGCCCTGCCCTTCTCGGAGCTGTCCCTTCATGCTCCTAGGTGACCACACTAAGGCTTTGGTTTCCTCTCGCAAACCGTCTATGCCCTCCCTGCACCGTCTAACGTCCTGCCCCAACGCCAGTTCCCCATGGACTTCTCCCAGAACAGCTGCGGTCCAGGCACCCAGCCCTCTAACATGAGGGGGCAGACGAGGCCAGCGTCAGAAGCACCCTCGCCGTGTCTGGCGGCTCTGCTGGCGGCGGCGCCCGCTGGAATTTGGCTGACGAGAGCGGGGGAGCTGGGGTCTGGGCTCCTTCCATGTGCCACACTCGCCTGCCTCCTGTATGGGTCGCCAGCTTTGCTCCAGGTCACCCTCAGCCTTGACTCTCATGGACAGTGGCCACTGGTCAAGAAACTGGGGGCCC
>NW_011495078.1:2037809-2043895 GCF_000754665.1 Bison bison bison | reverse complement strand
GCCACCGCTGGTCCCTGCTCCCGGGACATACTGCAAGGGCAGCTGCCCCAGAGGTGGGGTCTCTGCGCCCTGAGCCTTGGGCTCATGGCCACCCCACTGGCATCCCGGGCTCTGGTTTCACAGGGCGGGGTGGTCATCTCAGGACAGAGGGGAGCAGCTTCTTTGCCCGGGGGCCTTTCCCGGCCCACCGCACCACGCTCCCCATCCCTCCCGGCCCCCAGACGGCAGGTGAGCATCTGTTCATCCCTGGGTCCCCTTCCAGGCTGGCCCTCACCCACCCACCCTGCCCCAAACTCGTGACTCACCTCTGCTTTCTCTAACTCACACATGGCCATTAGGAGCAACACACTTCCATTAACGGATCCGTGGGCTCTGAAGCCCCGGGGCCCATGGGAATCTACCGCGGTGCCAGCCGCTCAGGGAGCCGTCTGCGGGATGCCCCACCGGGCCCTCAGGGCAGTCTTAGGACGGAGGGGCGGCCCGGGACAAGCACTGCGGGGCGTGTGGCCCCCTCGCGTCCGTCTGCCACGCGGCCGGCTGGGGGATCTCATGGTCCCTCTGAGGACCGGTGAGCCAGTGCCTGCTCGGACAGCGGACGTGCCCTACCCGTTCCTTTCTGCCTCACCTCTGACCCCCGGCAGCCCCTGCGGGGACTCCCATCTCGGGACAGTCAGCCCATTCTCCCCTCTTCAGTGACTGCGATGGGCAGGACGCAGGGAGCCTGTGCCCCAAGGCCAGTCCAGCTCGTGCTCAGACCTTTCAGCACAGACTCGCCCCATAACCTCTCCTACCGTGGGCCCGAAAGAAGACGTCCAGCTTTATTTATCTCATAACCACCGGGCGGTTTGCACAGTCAAGGAGTGGGCTGCGCCCAGAGGTCTTAGAAGGGACCGGACTCCTGTTACTGCTCCAGCTTCCAAACCCAGAGGCTGGCTCCCAGGAGAGACCGGAGACCGGGGACAGACTGAAACCTGAGTTCCTGGCCCTGCTGCAGTGAAGCTCAGTGGGGCCCGGGAGTGAGTATTTGAGTCGCTCCCGTCCCCCGGGGCCTGGTCTCGCTTTCAGGGCTCAGATCGGGCGCACAGGGAGCCCGGGAGCTGTGCGGTGCCTCCTTTCTCGTGCTTGGCCTCCTCTGTGACCCCGAAGGACGCTGACTCTGCAGCCTCAGAGCCCCAGCTCACTGCTCTTCATCCCATTTCCTGGGGACTCCCCCTGGGGACACTGGGCTCTCCCCACCCCACCCGCCCCGGGGAAGGAGCAGTGACCACAGTGGAATTGCGGGGGCAGGGGACAAGGGGTGGGGCCCTCCCCTGCTGGGGAGGCCACCTGCCTGCAGGACAGCAGGACTGTGTGCTCCTCAGACCCACGGGCAGGAGGCGGGGCTGGGGCGCCCCCGTCCCCACCAGGCGGGACCTGCCTGACCCGACCCGGGGCAGCGGCCTCACTCTCCGACCAGGCTGTTCGTCCCAGGAAGGAGACATCTCTGTCTGCAGCCTCCAGTCCTCCCACCATGGCTGAGCTTGGGCGGGACCCGCCAGGGTGCTTTTACCGTTAAAGAAGAGTTTGTCGTCCTTCTTGGCAGAGAGCTGACTTTCATGTTGCACCTTCTTATTAGTGCTGACCTGATAATTCATTTTAATACGGGCTTCTTGATGAGGGGCATGGAAAAGAAAAATGAAGGAAAGCATGAATGCAGGGATGCTCTGACCCACACTGCGCTTTGGAACCTGAGGCAGGGACGCTAACATGCTTTCCAGCTTCTCCTGACAACGTGCTCCAGTGAGTCAACACGCACAGGCGGGCATTCTCTGACCTCTGTGAACCCAGCCATTTGGCAGATGTTCTGAGAGCTAATCCCAGGAACTGGCATTGTCGTCTGGATGCAGAATTTCAAGAACACGCTGACCTTCCCTGCTGCTGAACGCATTCCATGCTCTGTTGTAGATTTCAGACACACGGCTCTCACCATCGTTGCGGGTTAACCGCGTGTTCTGTTTGGACCTTAGGGTGCTATTTCCCTTTTCTGTGTGTTTGGACTACGCTAAGCTGCAAACTCTGGGAGATGGGGAAGGATAGGGAAGCCTGGCGTGCTGCAGTTCGTGGGGTCACAAAGAGTCGGACACGACAGCGACTGAACAACAGCAAAACTGCACTTGGGAAAAGCACGCTGTTTTGTTCGCTACCAGCTCTGTGGCCGGGGGCCAGTCCATTCAGACCCTAGTTTTGTCCCCTGTCGGCTGGAGTCAAGTCCCCGCCCCTGCTCTCAGGAGGCTTAGGGGAGCGGGGTAGTCGGAAGCTCTGGCCTGCATGCATCGTGGAGTCCTGCGGCGGCTAAACCCCACATGCACCCCAAGCACCAGGCCTCTCCTGCACGTGCCCCCAGAGACCTCCCAGATACAGGAGCTTGTCTCTGCCCGTCTGGGTTTGACCTTCCTGCCTCGGGAAGATTACAGAAAATATGGGACTACTGTGTCCTTCACATCTCCATCTGCCTTTGCCCCAGGAGTAGCTGATCTCAAAGATGCTGCCCAGATGGGACTGTGCATACACACCGCAGACCTCCAGGAACACAGGCAATTAAGGCTCGAAAAGGTGAATACTTGCTTTTTTTCTTTGTCGGAGTCGTTGTTAATGTTGTTGAGGTTGTTATTGTTGGTAACGTTGGTAGTGGTTTTTGTGCTTCAAAAAATGATGATCTGTTTGGCTCCATCATCTCCTGGACTAGAATTTCATCTTGGGAAAAGCACACAAGGATGCCTGTTACACCCTTCTGCTCCGCGCGGCCCTAAGGCAGTCGGTGAGAGCAGGACAGGACACAGGGACCCAAGGACACGGGGAGACGGACTTGGTTTCTAAAAACCTTGTTCAGGCGCGGGGAGACCACTGCCTCCCTAAGTAACTTCTGGAAACCTGAGCTCATCCGGGTACCTGGACACCCTTGCTGGAGACAAGATGCTGGAAACCTGACCCTGCCTGGTCATGATTCTCCTTCTGCCCCAGGGGCCACTCTGTCCCCTCTGAGACACCCCGCCTCTGTGATCTGCGCCCCGGGAGGCAGGCAGGCGCGAGCGTCTTTCCTGATTTCTACCCAAGGCGGCCTGTTTTCTGCCTGCGCATCCCCGCGCCCGCCCAGGGAGCGTCTAACGCAGGCCCTGGCCTTGGTGTCGGGCAGCCCTGGACCACACCTGGCTCTGTGCTCACCGGACGTCCTCTGACGTCTCTCGGGCCTTGGGCTTCCTCATCTATACGACGGGGTCTGCACTTACCTCATCAGGATTTGTTTGAGGTTCAAATGAAGCCGTGCGTGTAGGACACGGTTGACACAGTCAGGGGCCAGGGTGGGGGCTATGTGAACACACGTCAGTGCCGAGGCTCAGGTTCAAACCCCGCGGCCAAGCCGACCAGCCTGTCCATGCGCTGGGTGTGTGCTGACTCCCGCCCAGCGGGGTGACCAGCCCACCCCGGCTTGCCCTGCTTTTCCTGTTTTAGCAAGAAAGTCCCACATCCCAGGAGCCCCTCGGTCCCAGCTCATGTGGAGACACACGGAAACACCCACACCTGTGGGCGTCATACACGTGATTGTCTCTGGAAAAAATCCCAGGTAGTGATGAGCCCAAGAGACATGCAAGGTGAGAAACGCCTGTGCTTTTAAACCTCATGTATTTTCTACTTTAAACTTTCCCTTTAGAGAAATGAGATGCTGAATGTGCAAACGGACAACGACCGGACCTGCATCACACAGCGAGCACGCTGACCCCCGAGTGAGCGCCCGCGGGGCAGCCGGTGGGCTCTGGACGTCACACCTGCAGGACGCTGACCGCCGTCCCCGAGACGGTCCCGGAGAGCAGACACCTGCAACAGCACCGTCAGACCCTCCAGGCCAGCGTGAGTCACAGCCGCTCCCTGACCTGCGGAGCAGGGTCCTCCCCAAGCAGGCACCTGACCACAGCCCCAGGTCTAAGCTGCAGCCCTACCCAGCGGCATCCCCGTCACCACTCCCGTCTGGCGGGGCCTCAGACCCGGCCACCTCCCCGCCTGTGTGGCTTGCACCAGGGTATCTGGGCTACAGCCCCCAGCCTCCCGCCCCGCCCAGACGCGGCCGTGTTTGGGAGGAGGAGTTTCCTTACCGAATATTGAGGCCATATCAGCATCCAGATTACTTAGATTTGCTGGCGTTTCAGTGGTTGAAGCTGCGGGGAAATAAAGACCCCAGTAGGTTAACAGTGTTCCTCGAACTGGCACCAACTTCTCTCCAAGTAGGTTTGGTTTTGCGGGCCCACCAGCCTGCTCGAGGGGAGGAAGCCCTGCACAGGATCTGGGGACTCAGGGCTCGTCTGGAAGGAGGTTGGAGGGTGATGACGGGTGGCCCTGCTCTGGGAACCAACCCCGCTCCTGGGCAGGCTCACTGGCACCGCCCTCGGGGAGGGTAAGAAGGGGCACACACTCTCCTCCCCGATGACGGGTCCAGCCGCAAGCCTGTCTGGGGCTGAGGATGTGACGTGGAGGAAGGGAGACGGGCATGGCTGCCTGCCTTCTGCCCCTCTGCTTGGGGATCTGAGAGCCCGGCCCCTGCGGCTCCTCGTCTGTAAACAGGGATCCCAGGGGAGCTCGGTCTCCGGGGGCTGGCCTCTGGAAGCCAGTCCTCCATGGGGCCTTGGACCCCCTGGCTCCACCTTCCCGGCCTCGCTGACCTGAATCAGCCAGGCGGGGCTGGGCAGGGTGCAGAGACCCTGAGCACCGGTCCCCACTGCACCCCCAGGGCGCCTCCCACTCTTCTCAGAGCTGGTGTCGGGGTCCATGTCCTCCACTCAAGGTCAAGATCAGCCCCTTCTTTCAGCCCTGGGGGGACCAGAGAGCAGACAGTCGCCCCCAGGACCCCCGGGACCCCCAGGAGACCAGAGAGCAGGCAGTCGCTTCCCCAGGACCCCGGGGACCCCAAGGAGACCAGAGAGCAGAGAGCTGCCCCCCAGGACTCCGGGGAGATGAGAGAGCAGACGGCCACCCACAGGACCCCTGGGGGGACCAGAGAGCAGATGGCCGCTCCCAGGACCCTGGGAGACCAGACAGCCGCCCCCAGGACCCTGGGGACCCCAAGGAGACCAGAGAGCAGAGAGCTGCCCCCCAGGACTCCGGGGAGATAAGAGAGCAGACGGCCACCCACAGGACCCCCAGGGGGACCAGAGAGCAGATGGCCGCCCCCAGGACCCTGGGAGACCAGACGGCCGCCCCCAGGACCCTGGGGACCCCAAGGAGACCATAAAGCAGACGGCTGCCCCCAGGACCCCGGGCAAAGCCACCTTCCCGTTGCCTCACACAGAGCGCTCAGGTGGTGTCTGCAGGCATTCAAGTTCCAGCATTAAACCAATGATGACGCTGATTTTGAAATGGTTTTAATGACGGACAATCTGCATAGCAATCGCTCATCTGCGCACACGCGGGCTTAGAACAATGCAGGGAAACTGCACAGAAAGGTCTGTGCTGTGATGACAATCGCTTCCCAGTGTGCTGACCTCCGTCAGCGCCGCAAACAAAAGTACAGTCCTCTTCGGAGGCGATGTTAGCGAGTCATTACGGATGGGCACAGCTGCTCCTGCGAGCGCTTTGTTAAAACCATTCTTCTCATCTCTCGTCTGTCCCTAATTATAATGGAGCCCTTGTGCAAGCCCGCCACGTGCGTGTGCAGAGAGATGCTGATGCTTGTGACGCCCGCCTGGCCCATGCAGCACACCATCAAGTGTGGCTGCCTGTCTGCCTGCGTCTCCTCCCGCCATCCAGGGTCCGCCGGCCCCGTGCCCTGTGCCCTGTGCCCTGTGCCCGCGCAGGGACGACGCTGCTTGCTCCGTGTTTGAACGTGCGCATCCTGGCCCTGGCACGGGCTCGCCGTGGAGCACTGCGGGTGTGCTCTGCTCCACCTGGGAAAAGCAGGACGGTGACCTCTGCCCTCCCGGGGCCAGGGCCACCCCCTTCCTGATCTCTGGGTCAGGCCAGCCCGGTGTCCGCCGAGGCTGGAGGCTGGAACAGAGACCATGCCCAGGACCGGCCCTGAGCTGCCCTCGGGATCAAGCCAGCCCGATGTCCACCAAGGC
>NW_011495078.1:2033617-2037709 GCF_000754665.1 Bison bison bison | reverse complement strand
TGAAGGCTGGAGCAGAGACCACGGCCCGGGACCGGCCCTGAGCTGCCCTCAGGCTTGCTATGGACGCTCTGTCGGGACGAGGAGCCAGACAGGCTTAGGGCTGCATCAGGAGACTTGGGTCAGTCCCGGCGGGAGCCATTCCCGTGGGTGCCAGGGGCGGGGAGCCACAAAAGCCGTGGCAGCGGGGAGCCAGCGCGGGGTGAGCCCCCATCGCTGCCCGTCACAGACCCCGTGCCCCAGCACCCAGAGGATGCCTCCTTGCAGGCGCCTCAAAACTCAGTGTCCTGAGGAAAGATTGCTAGAAACGCCAGCTTCTTCACGGCAAGGTCAGGCAGGGGACCCCCTGCCCTCCCGCCAGACCCGGAGCGGGCTGGGCCTCCCTGGTCACTTGGGGCCAGGCTGAGGCTGTGTCCTTCTTGGTAGAGCCGCTCGAGCCCTGTGGGGACCTCCAGGGCTGCTCGTCCACTGGGCACCGTGCAGGGGGCCTGGCAGGGCCTCGTTCGTTGGGCTCGTCCCTCTGAGGAGGGTGGGAGGGGGCCTGGGCTCAGGTCTCCCGGCAGAAAAGTGGGGTCACGGGGGACCCCGCCCCCTGCAGTCCTCGGGCAGCGATCCCGTCCCAGGAGGGCGGCGTCCACTGTCGCCTTCCTCGACCCAGGGGTCGGGATGCAGCGGCCGGAGCCCAGCGGGGCCTGCCTGGGTGGGATTCGAACCCGCCGCCTGTAAAGCACGTTCTGAGACCCGGGGGGAGGTTTGGGCGTGGGCCAGGATTGGCCCTGCCTGGGAGCTTTCTTCATTTTGTTAGTGCTTCAGTGACGCTCAAGGTGCGTAAAAGAAAAATGCCCTTATCTTAGCAAGACGCATTTGCAGGGAATCATAAGACATTTTGGGCGATGCTAAAATACTCCAATAACCACGAAAGTGCGTGTGTGTGTGTGTGTGTGTGTGCCAAACAAGATGGCAAAATGTGTACGACTGAAACCAGGGAATGGAGTTTCTTTCCACGACTCCTCTACTTTTGGGTAGGCTATAAATGTCGATCGTAAAAGTTAAAGTATATAATGCATGCTACTCCCCCATCCGAAAAACTCTTGGAATATAGGAGAGCTGTGCAGCTTGCTCCATCCTCCAGGAATAAGTGGTAAATCTGGAGCGGCACGCAGGGGAAGGGCCTGGGAGAACCCCTTGCCCCCGGACTCACCCGGGGGCCCCGTTTCCTCCCGGCCACGACTGCGCCGAGGCTGTACCTGAGGTCACGTTGAGCGGCGGGAGCTCGGCTCCCTGCCCGCAGTGGAGCAGCAGGACCAGGAGGGCCACTCCTGTGGTGGCCGCCATGCCCCTCGAGCAGAAGGAGGACCCTCTCCTGAAGGCCCCTCAGCTTCTCCCGCCTCCGTCTCCAGGACACAGTGGAATGCCCAGGGTGTGTGACATCACGGCAGGAGAGGAGCCGGGTCCTGTCCATGTGTTGGGGGGGTGGACAGAGTCGTGCTCGGGGTCTGTAGCTGGCAAGGAGGTGGGAGGCCGGCTGGGGTCTCTGCACAGGACTGTGTCCTGTTCTGGCTCCTTCTGCAGTCCTGCAGACCTGCTGGCTGTTTCCCCAGCCCACCTGGAAGCTGCTGGAAATGCAGAGCTCGGGGGCAGCTCAGATCTGCTGAATCAGAACGTGCATCTTCACAGATGCCCGGGAGACACATGTATGCAGTGAATTCAGACTACAGGGTATGGTTTTCAGTGGTGGCTCAGTGGAAAATAATGTGCCTGCCAGTGGAAGAGATGCAAGAGACTTGGGTTCGATCCCTGAGTTGGGAAGATCCCCTGGAGTAAGAAATGGCAACCCACTCCAGTATTCTTACCTGGAGAATCCCACGGACAGAGGAGCCTGGTGGGCTACAGTCCATGGGGTCGCAAAGAGTCGGACATGACTGAGAGCCTGAGCACCCACTGGCTCTTCTACCGGAGGAAAAAGTTTTCTTCTACCCATTTAGGGTTCCTGAGTGGGTCTGAAAGTTACGCTGACAAAGACAGACCAACAGGAGGAAAGCATACACGTTGACTTAATGTTTTACATGAAATGGAAACCTTCACAAGGAAACGAAGGTCTGCGGAAGTGTTTGGATGGACGTGAGGGTTTTCACACTAGCTCTGATGAGGAATGGACAGTCCTGGAGGAATGCGGCTGATCAAGCAGTAGCAGGTGAGTGTTGCCGATAGCGCCTGTTGGTTGGGATTTCTTTTACCTTTTCATCTTATATTGTAGTACAGCCAGTTAGCAGTGTTGTGACAATTTCAGGTGCACACCAAAGAGATCAGCCACACATACGCATGTATCCATTCTCCCCCAAACTCCCCTCCCATCCAGGCTGCCCCATAACCCCGAGCAGAGTTCCCTGAGCTGTATAGTAGGTCCTTGTTGGTTATCCATTTTAATTAAAAATTTTTTATTTTGTATCATAGCCAGTTAACAATGTTAATTATAATAATGATTAACAATGTTAATTATAGCTGACTGACAACGTTTTGATAGCTTCAGGTGAACAGCAAAGGGACTCAGCCGGACACATACTCTTGCGTGCGTTGTCCCCCACACCCCCCTCCCATGACACTGAGCAAAGTCCCCTGAGCTGCACGGCAGGTCCGTGTTGTCCTGGGATTCTTCTCAGCACACATTTGTCTGCAGAGACGAGGCTGCTCCTTTCTTCCAGGTGTGGGGTGGGTTCCAGGGAAGGAGGGTGGAGGCAAGGTCAGAAGACCTGCCCGTTTCTGCCTCCTCAAGTTGTTCAGCGTAAGGTGTGGTCCCGGGTTTTGGAATAGGTTTTCCTGCACCCCATCGTTCTTCTGTCTGAAACTTTCCCAGGAAGACTCACAGCCCAGAATGGACTGATCTCTACAGAGCGGCCCAGGCTCTCAGCCCTGCCCCGTCTATGGAAGCGAACCGAACCGGAAAGGATTCCTCGCCGGCCCTGGAGGGTGCACGCCGCACGTGGCCCGCCAGGAGCACGCCGTGAGGTCGCGGGTACAAGGAGAGCACAGGCGAGCCTGGGGCTCCGCCTTCGTCCGGGTCCAAGGGTGGAGTGGCGGGGGTCTCACGCGCACACTCTTTATAGGTCGCTTGAAACGTACGAATGGGAGTTTGAGCACGGATGGGAGGAGCAGGCCACGCAAACGGCCAGCTATCCAGTTTACCCAGGACTTCCTAACAGGGGAGCTTGGTGGGTGGGGCAGCCTGGGCCCCTCCCCAGTTGTTTGGCTAGTAACTAAGTCATATAGCTGGTAATACATTTATTTGAGATGGATGTCTTCGAAGCTGATGCCGTGGCAATCAAAACCTCAATGTCAAGCACTTAGGTTACAATCAAAACTTAATGTCAGTACAACAATCTACATTTTCCAATACCACATCCAGTCAAAGCTTTGTTATATAACCAAAGTTCCCACCGTGTCCTGCTTTTAGGAGAACCAATTCTTATTGGACTCATGGGAATAACCAGATTTCCATGAAGATAAAAATACTCAGGAAGAGTTTTCCAGTCCTGGAGAAGTCAGGGAGAAAGATAAGTGATTCAGTTCCGTTTGGAAAGGTATAACTCAGCAACTTGCTCTGAGTTATAGGTTGCTTATGGCTTCCCTGGTGGCTCAGTGGTTAAAGAATCCACCTGCTGATGCAGGAGATGCGGGTTCAAATGCAGGAGATGCGGGTTCAATTCCTGGGTTGAAAAGATGCCCTGGAAAAGGAAATGGCAACCCACTCCTGTATTCTGGCCTGGAGAATCCCATGGACAGAGGCTTCTGGCAGGCTAGAGCCCATGGGGTCACAAAAGGGTCGGATGCGACTGACCAATTGAACAATGACAGGAAGCTTAAGAGAAAAGAGGAAAGTGGTTCCTTAAATCTGGAAAAACAAATGTTAAAGAATCTGAAGTTTTACTAAAAGAGCCATAAAAATCTTAACTAACCATTCTTCATCAGTTCATCTAGTCCCATGTTGTGAAGAAAGCTGAGCCCCGAAGAACTGATGCTTTTGAACTGTGGTGTTGGAGAAGACTCTTGAGAGTCCCTTGGACTGCAAGGAGATCCAACCAGTCCATCCTAAAAGAG
>NW_011495078.1:2032852-2033506 GCF_000754665.1 Bison bison bison | reverse complement strand
CTCATTGGAAAAGATCCTGATGCTGGGAGGGATTAGGGGCAGGAGGAGAAGGGGACGACAGAGGATGAGATGGCTGGATGGCATCACTGACTCAATGGACATGAGTTTGAGTAAACTCTGGGAGTTGGTGATGGACAGGGAGGCCTGGCGTGCTGCGATTCATGGCGTCGCAAAGAGTCAGACACGAATGAGCAAATGAACTGAACTGAACTTATTGAATTCTTGCTCTGCTTGGTCTTGAGTTAGCAGTTACACAAATCCATTAGCTTCTCCACTCATTCTGAAGAATTTTACCCAGCACAATGGTGTGACCTTAAAGTTATTTAAGCAAAGGGACCAGGAGTCTTTGCTCCCAGAGGACCGTCCTTCCCCATGTCCCAAAGATGGTGCTTTTTTGTTTAAGATGAAGAACTTTGGCCTATATTTGATTACAAGAGCAACTGGGAAAATACCAGAGTGAAAAAAATAACTGTCTGTAAATGATAAAAGGCTTAAAATGACCATAGTTAAAGATTTGATGAGAGTTTGCAACTGGCAAACAATTCGGTTGTTCCTGTGAAGGCAACTGGAATGATCAGTAGCACTGTATTAGGACATACCATGGGAAGCAAGGATTTGACAAATTTCTAGAGACTTCTTATAATATCTGAAACA
>NW_011495078.1:2029065-2032487 GCF_000754665.1 Bison bison bison | reverse complement strand
CGCTTAAAATTAAAAAAAAAAAAAAAAAAAATAGACCTAAGGAGTTCAACATCTCTTTTTACAAAGTGAGAGACCAGATCCTTTGAGATTTTCTGAGATCCTCTGGGAAATTTCTGAGTCTCAAGGTCAGGAAGATGTCATTTGGAATTTGATTTTGGAAAGTTGTCCAAAATGTCAAAAAGTTTTGAACACTTGGCTAAATAGCTTCACAGATCACTATGAAAAATATTTATTTACCAAAGTGACAATAAAAGACTTTAAAAATAAGTATAGGGAATAACATGATTAAAAAAAGCTTAGCACTTCCAATATTGGGAAGACTTAGCTTTCTTTTATAATCAACGATAGGAGAAAGACAGCCGGAAGTGCGTGGAATCCTGGCTTCCTAGGTGGCGCGTTCAAAATGTAAAGCAAGGCTTTCACAGTCTCTTATTAGGAATCTCTCTCTTTAGTCGCTAGGTCATGTCTGACTCTTGTGACCCCATGGACTGTAGCCTGCAAGGCTCCTCTGTCCACGGGATTCTCCAGGCAAGAATACTGGAGTGGGTTGCCATGTCCTTCTCTAGGGGATCTTCCTGACCCAGGAATCGAACTGGGGTCTCCTGCATTGCAGGCAGATTCTTTACCAACTGAGCTATGAGGGAAGGCCTTATTATTATTAAGAATAGTCCAAGAAAAATAAAGAACAGTCTAATAGTCCAAGACGACTTATCCCACATCACATGAACTGGAAAAACACTTGAGTCGGTTCCTATATTTCTAAGAATTTTAGGAATATTTACTTTACATAAATGATTATTTTTCTCAAAGCCTTCAAGAAGTTTTTAAAGTTGATTTTGACAGTATCATTCTTAGATGGAAAAATGGTACATACACATAAATCCATAAACACACAGACAGATGCTCTAAAACAATGACCAGTATCAATTTGGGATTTTAAGAATCGAAACTCAGGAGTCACGGATTCAGGTAAAACCCACAGAGCATTCTGGAGAAGAGAGAGAGTCGGGGACTTATAAGGGCAGAAGGACACTACGCTGCTCGAGTTTGTCTGGCAAGAATTATAATTAACTCTGAAGAAGAAAGGAAATATTTGTCCATGGGGGATAGGCCGTCTCAGGTTATTTAGGGCAAGGGTCTGATGAGTATCTTGAGCTTCTGGAAAGTGTGCAGACGTTCTGGAGGCCAGCATCAAGACTATAAACGGTCAGGGTGCAGATCCCCTCAGGGCTGAGACGTGCGCAACCCCACTTCACCCACGGCCTCCGGTCTATTCAGAGACTCTCTTGGCAAGACTGGTGCGATCTTGATTTCCCCTCATAACACAAACAGAGCTCTACTGCCATCAGGAAGCTAAGGCATTTACCACTTGCGCTTTTCCTTTTTCCCGAGTGCAGGACAGTTCCATCTCAACGTTTGGCCTCCTGCAGCATCTGCAAGCATTGTGACCGGGGCTGATGAGCAGGATGGCTGGGTGTGGGCTTTACTTCTAGAGTTACATTTCTGTCTTGCAAAGACTCAATAAATAGGACAAGGACTGTTATTTTTAATTCTTCCAAGAAGTGGTGCAGCCTCAGTGATAACTTTAACACGTTTTCCTGCCCATCCAACCACACTATTGTTTAGTATCGGGAAGATTTTTCAACTAGGCAGGGATTAAAGATGCCGTGGAGCCTCAGGTTTAATTCTGTGTTTCTGTAAGTTATTCCACAATGGCTTCAGGGTGCTTTCCCTTCCCTCTCAAGTGCAAGGTCGAAACAGCTTCTACAGGCCTGATCTCAGCCTCCCCCTGGGCCACCCTCTGCCAGGACAGCAGGTCCCAGGGGCGGGTCTGGCTTTTTCCTGTCTTGAGTGGGGGGTAGGGTGGCCTTTCTCCAGGAAGTCGATGGGCCTGTCGCACAACGCCAGGGTGATCGGGTGTGGAGGACAGCCCTT
Organism: Bison bison bison; assembly: GCF_000754665.1. NCBI lineage: Eukaryota > Metazoa > Chordata > Mammalia > Artiodactyla > Bovidae > Bison > Bison bison. The sequence continues at coordinate 2,030,552 of NW_011495078.1, read as the reverse complement.
AGCAGCCAGCCCTGCTGAGTGGGTTGTGGTGTTCACGGATGTTTTCAGCTCTAAATCTGGTAGAATCTCCTGAGAGGGAGGTGGGAAAGGCGAACAAAGGGCTCCGAGATTTGAGGTTTGTTACCGTCCCGAGGCCACGAGTTCTTCCAGGTAGGGGACCTGGGTGCACTTGCACGGGGGCTGTGCGGGGGACCTGGGGCTGAGGGCATCTGGAGACAGAGCACCAAGGTCCCAGGCCCGGTGCTGAAGGCGGTTCCTGGGTATTAGCATCCCAGACGTCTGCCTCATGCCTGGAGGTCAGGCCGGTATTCTCTGAAAGGAAGAGAAGTTAAAAGCAGACAGCTGTATACTTGTGGCTGATCTCTGTGTTGTATGGGCTTCCTAATGCAGGAGATGTAAGAGATACAGGTTGGATCCCTGGCTTTGGAAGGTCCCCTGGAGAAGGAAATGGCAACCCACTCCAGTATTCTTGCCTGGAGAATCCCGTGGACAGAAGAGCCTGGTGGGCTACAGTCCATGGGGTAGCAAAGCGTCAGACACGACTGAGTGACTTAGCAAGCGCAGGATGAAGTGCAACAGCAGGCAAGACTAGAGCCCTGTGAGAATTTACAGATGTCCTGAATGTTAGTGCAGAGAGTATGTGCAATGTTTGGCAAGAAGTTTCTAGATATTTTTGGAAGGAGAAGATATACTACATAAGAAAACCACATTTTCTATTATTTGTTACTGAAACAGTCAGAGAAGCCATATCCTTATGCTTCTTTGTGGGTTAAAGGTTTCTGGCCTCATAAACCGATGGAGGTGAACATGTATTGTGGGTGAGAATGGATCGTCTCATTGTTAAGTGGATCAGAGTGGGAGAGTCTGGGATAGACTTGCCAGAGCTATAAGAGACTGAGCTTCACACGGCAGCAAGAGGGGAAAGTTGGATGCCGGTGTCCGTGGTTAAAATTAGGAAACCTTCAGACAGCAATCAGGGGTTCACAGAACCCCTCGGGATGCTCTCCAGTCTGTGTCTTGGGTCGGAAGGCCGGCACGCTCACCAGGGGAACGCGGGCACTGCTCCGTGGACTGTCTCTGTGGACGCACTAACTTCTTCCTCTTACACGTTTGCCAGGAATTACTGGCCTTACGTGAACCGTAAACTTCCTGATGTTCAAGCTGGTTTTAGAAAAGGCAGAGGAACCAGAGATCAAATTGCCAATATCTGCTGGATCATGGAAAAAGTAAGAGAGTTCCAGAAAAACATCTATTTCTGCTTTATGGACTATGCCAAAGCCTTTGACTGTGTGGATCACAATAAACTGTGGAAAATTCTGAAAGAGATGGGAATACCAGACCACCTGACCTGCCTCTTGAGAAATCTGTATGCAGGTCAGGAAGCAAAAGTTAGAACTGGACATGGAACAACAGACTGGTTCCAAATAGGAAAAGGAGTATGTCAAGGCTGTATATTATCACCCTGCTTATTTAACTTATATGCAGAG
>NW_011495078.1:2019587-2028965 GCF_000754665.1 Bison bison bison | reverse complement strand
GTTCCAAATAGGAAAAGGAGTATGTCAAGGCTGTATATTATCACCCTGCTTATTTAACTTATATGCAGAGTACATCATGAGAAACGCTGGACTGGAAGAAACACAAGCTGGAATCAAGATTGCCGGGAGAAATATCAATAACCTCAGATATGCAGTTGATACCACCCTTATGGCAGAAAGTGAAGAGGAACTAAAAAGCCTCTTGATGAAAGTGAAAGTGGAGAGTGAAAAAGTTGGCTTCAAGCTCAGCATTCAGAAAACAAAGATCATGGCATCTGGTCCCATTCCTTCATGGGAAATAGATGGGGAAACAGTGTTAGACTTTATTTTTGGGGGCTCCAAAATCACTGCAGATGGTGACTGCAGCCATGAAATTAAAAGACGCTTACTCCTTGGAAGGAAAGTTATGACCAACCTAGATCCCATATTCAAAAGCAGAGATGTTACTTTGCCAACAAAGGTCCGTCTAGTCAAGGCTATGGTTTTTCCAGTGGTCATGTATGGATGTGAGAGTTGGACTGGGAAGAAGGCTGAGCTTTCTTCCGAAAGAAGAATTGATGCTTTTGAACTGTGGTGTTGGAGAAGACTCTTGAGAGTGCCTTGGACTGCAAGGAGATCCAACCAGTCCATTGGGAAGGAGATCAGCCCTGGGATTTCTTTGGAGGGAATGATGCTAAAGCTGAAACTCCAGAACTTTGGCCACCTCATGCGAAGAGTTGACTCATTGGAAAAGACTCTGATGCTGGGAGGGATTGGAGGCAGGAGGAGAAGGGGACGACAGAGGATGAGATGGCTGGATGGCATCACCGACTCGATGGACGTGAGTCTCAGTGAACTCCGGGAGTTGGTGATGGACAGGGAGGCCTGGTGTGCTGCGATTCATGGGGTCACAAAGAGTTGGACACGACTGAGCAAATGAACTAAACTGAACTGGCCTTAAAAGTGACCCCGTCCCTGTCTTACACTTAGGTGCCTCCACATCCAGCCCTGAGAGCTGTCCTCTGCCGGCCTGCCTGGGCAGCTCCCCTGCCCACCCTGGTCCGGAGCGGCCACACTTTTCTCCGTGTGGCCCGAGACGGGCCGCTTGGTGGTCGCCTGCCTGCTGGCCAGTTGAGGTTGGAGTCCTTTGTGAATGAATGACCAGATCCTGAATGAATGGATCTGGTCTTAAAGAACAGTCACCTTCTTCAGGTCTGTTCTAGCGGGGAGGCCTTGGCGTCTGTCCAGCACTTGATGAGAAATCATGGTCCAATTATGCTTTAATTTCCCCTCACTCCTTTGTGAGTTTGACATAATGGTGACAATGAAAGAAACTTGAGTGGCAAACGCATCAATAAAATAAAAGCATGTTGCAGTCATATTCTGACCTTGATGCTTTTGCTCCATGACTGTAATTCTTGCAAGATGAATTCTGTGTAACAGTGAGTGCTCACGCCTCTCAGTCTTTGCGTCTCGGTGTTTGCCAGCAGGGTGAGCGAGTGCTGCTTTGCCCTCAGAAGTGACACTTTATAACTTGTCAAGATGACTGAATGGCCAAGTTTTTTAATATTAAAAATTAAATTTCTGTTGTTTTTCACACTGATAAAAATCTGGCTGCATTCCAGTTATCAGGATAAATGAGTGTGCTGTCCATAGAAACGAGCTCTTCTGCTTAAATGAAGAGCAGATAAAGCTATACCTGCGATGAATCTAACCCGTTCAGTGGCAGATCATAGAACCGTGATCTATGAAGTGGTTTACGCAGCCTGGGTAACTTTTTAGATGAGGGCTCCTCACCTTCACCTCAAACTTCTCGGGCTAAGTTCTCTGTGTCTCTGGAACGTAGATCATTTTAGGCGAAGGGGAAAGACAGAAAAGGCCGAGCTTCCCTCTCCTCTTTCACACGCCAGACGCTTCTGTCTCCTCGGTGTCTCGGCGATGGGGCTTTACGCGCTGTCTTTCCTCGGGATTTACGGCACCCGAGGGGACAGGGTGGTCCTGCACGGCCCCTGGGGAAGGGACAGGGCGGGCCGGGCCTTCCCAGACTCTTCTGCTCGCCCTGCGAGCCGTCTGCCGAGAGCGGCTGTCACGGAACGCCATGGTTTCGCAGCAACGCTAGCTCTGATAAGTCGGGAAGCTTTTCCTGTCACGGTCGTTCTCTGGGAGGACCGTGGTAGGGATGGCAGTTTCATCGCATGTGAATACGGCCCTGCAGGCTTGTGCCCTGTGGCCAAGTGTGGTGCCGTTTATGAACCTCTGCCGCTTTACTAGAGTCCAGTAGTAATTTCAAATGTGGGAGAATCTTAATACTGACCTCTGTACCAGCCAGTCATGTTATGTTAACTGCTTTTTTTAAAAAACACATCATGGAGAATTGACCACGAGGCCAAGAAAATGAAAGGCTATTTTTTCGAGTCATGTTTCAATGAACTTTAAAAATAACAAAAACAAGCGGACCACTCAATCCATTTGGAGCGACGTCCGGGGACCTCTAAGGTCGTAGAGGCGGTCTCCGCTTAGAGAGGTTGGTGTGCTGAAGGTGGCTGGCCTGGCTTTGCACAGGTGAGTCTGCTGAAGTCCACAAAGTGGTTCCTACATTTCTGATTAAGTTACAGCTAACAAAATTGTTCAAGAAAGGCCTGGGTGGATGGACTGCGAGTGTAAGCTTTAGTCCACAGGTACTTTAAAGTGAAGATTTAAGACTCTGTTTTCTGAGCATCTTTGATCCATGTAATGATTCTTTTGCTCTAAATGTCTTTCTAACTGAAACTTCTTTTAAACTATTTGCTGGGACTTCCTGATCCCACATGCCTTGTGGCCCAAAAATCAAAACATAAAACAGAACCGATATGGCAACAAATTCAATAAAGACTTTTAAAATGGTCCACAATAAAAAAAAAAAAATCTAGAAAACAAACAAAAAACGTCAGGGCAGCAGAACGCTCGGTTGCGTCCGACTCTTTGCGACCCCACGGACTGCGGCTCGCCAGGCTCCTCTATCCGTGGGATTTTCCAGGCAAGGATATTGGAGCGGGTTGCCATTTCCTGTTTCAGGGAAGCTTCCGGACCTGGGGATCGAACCTGTGTCTCCTGTGCTCCTGCATTGACCGTCCGATCTTTCACCAGTAACACCACTTGGGAAGCCCAATGCCCGCTGTAGTTTTGGTTTAAGGAAGTCGGGAAGGACTGAAGGAATGAACTCGGGTAATTAGCTAGGATGACAAGCCATTCTTTTAAGTAGATTCATGAGAAGGAAAATCATCTTTCTTTCCTACCTGTAATGAATTGAGTTTTTTAAATAGAAAAATTCATGACTAAATTTAACTTTTATGCCATTAACTGGGAATAAGAAAAAGGATGGAAATTTTAAAAAGCATCATTAAGTAGATGATTATATAACATTTAAATTAAAATTGCTTCTTTAAAACTCTACTCTTAGGCTTTAAAAACCTCATAAAGCTATTACTATAGCTTTTTTTTTTCCAACCTGTGCTTTGAAGGAGAAACAATGAATAAATATTAAAAGATATGTTTTTTTTACACCCCAATTTTTTTAAAATTAAATTTAGAATTCCAGCTTCTTTATGTTTTCTATGTAATCTGTTCCACACCTATTAGTAATTCCAAACATCTAGTAACATTTGGGAGAAAAACAATATTGCAGTTTAATACTAGCCTAGCCTGCTGTGATGAAAGTGAAAGAGGAGAGTGAAAAAGTTGGCTGAAAACTCAACATTCAGAAAACTAAGATCATGGCATCCGGTCCCATCACTACATGGCAAATAGATGGGGAAACAATGGAAACAGTAAGAGATTTTATTTTGGGGGGCTCTAAAATCACTGCAGATGGTGACCGCAGCCACGAAATTAAAAGACGCTTGCTCCTTGGAAGAAAAGCTATGACCAACCTAGACAGCATATTAAAAAGCAGAGACATTACTTTGCCAACAAAGGTCCATCTAGTCTCAGCTATGGTTTTTCCAGTAGTCATGTGTGGATGTGAGAGTTGGATTATAAAGAAAGCTGCGCACAGAAGAATTGATGCTTTTGAATTGTGGTGTTGGAGAAGACTCTTGAGAGTCCCTTGGACTGCAAGGAGATCCAACCAGTCCATCCTAAAAGGAAATCAGTCCTGAATATTCATTGGAAGGACTGATGCTGAAGCTGAGACTCCAATACTTTGGCCACCTGGTGCGAAGAACTGACTCATTGACAAGACCCTGATGCTGGGAAAGACTGAAGGCAGGAGGAGAAGGGGACAACCGAGGATGAGAGGGCTGGATGGCATCACTGACTCAATGGACATGAGTTTGAATAAACTCCAGGAGTTGGTGATGGACAGGGAGGCCTGGTGTGCTGCAGTCCGTGGGGTCACAGAGAGTCGGACACGACTGAGCGACTGAACTGAACTGAACCCGCTGTGGCTGCCAGGTGTCTGCGGGGGCGGGTGGTGCCAGCCCGGGGCTGCTGCTTGGCTGTGGGCGGCCAGGGTGGGGTCTCAAGGCTGGAGTCTCGGCAGGATCGTTGGGAGGAAGGAGGAGGTGATGTCCGTCCAGCCAGCTCATCCGTGAGCGCAGGACGGTTAGTGTGCCGGCCATGCACTCTGCATCCCGCCTCGTTCTCCCGTTTGGCTTCCTGGCCACGTGCACAGAGGGCTCTGGGGTGTGGGCCTCTGGTGTCCAGCACGCATACCTGCCCCTTCTGAGCGGGGTCCCGATTCCTGGCTGAGCCCTGGGGGTGGGGGCACCGCACAGGCTGGACGCAGAGGCTCCGCAGGCGAGGTGAGGGAGGCCCACGAGGGTGGCCAGGGCGCAGCATGTCTGGGCTGCTTACCCTGCCTCTCCCTCCACTGACGGGGCTGTGAGCTCCCCTCGGCCTCGGTTCTCCTGTCTGTAAAGTAGTGACAAGCGCCGCCTTGCAGAGCCGGAGAGGGACGTCAGTGAGGTGTCAGGGCCGGGCTCGGGGTGACCTCCCGGGCGACTCCTGCAACTGCCTCAGTCTGCTCAGCTCTCCTGGGCCTGTGGGGCCTTAGGGAGCCGGGTGGACCTCACAGCTGCTCCTTCACCATCCCCCTCAGGGGCCTGGAGCAGGCTCTCGGGGCCTGTGGGACAGCCGGTCTCCCCGGGTCACCTGGAGAGTGCCCTAGAGCTCGGGCAGCTAATCTGAAGTGGAAAGACGCCGGCCAAGAGGAGCCTCGGTGGGTCCTAAGCTTCGAGCAGGCACGGAAGCTGGCAGGCTCCCAGGAGCCCGTGTGTGGCTGAGGCGTCGTGTCCTGGGTGCTGCTGCAGTCTATGGGCCGAGGTTCTGTTTTTAATGTATGTTCTGGCCGTTGCTCTTCTGTCTGTTCAGTCTCTCAGTGTGTGTGAGTGACAGAAAATTCTGAACATGTAACTGAACTCCTTGAGGAGACAGACGTTTGATATCTCTCCATAGAGCCTTCTTGCAGAGAAGCCCAAAGCGTGACTTGAACTCAGCAGCTGTGTTCCCAGAAACGTACCTGAGAAGCAACAGCTGCTGCTATTTAAAAGCTTCCTTCAGACCCACTGCCCGGAAGGCCGAGCTGGTGGAGGTGCGGGCGCCCTGGCCCGGAGCCCGCGTCCCCGGGCACCCTCTGCTCCTTGCCTGCCGTCAGGCCCAAGATCACAGAACTGGAAAGGCCCCAAAAGCGACTTGTCCAGCCCCTGCCCCGGAAGAGCATTTGTAAACAGTTTTTTTAAGTAAGTCCAGCTGAGGTCGAGACACGATCATGTCACTTGGCAGTGGCTGAGCGTGGGATTAAAACTTCCAGAAAGTCAAATGGAAAAAGCCGCCATGAAAGGAGGAGATGAGAGGCCATGACTCCGCGGGGAGGAGCGTGCGGCTGCCTGAGGCGGGCAGGCTTGTGGAGACAGTGCAGTTGTCGTGTGTTGCTGTGTAGTTGCTCCGTCGTGTCCGACTCTGCGACCCCACAGACTGTAGCCCCCCAGGCTCCTCGGTCCATGGGAGTCTCCAGGCCAGAATCCTGGAGTGGGTTGCCATTCCCTTCTCCAGGGGACCTTCCCAACCCAGGCATCGAACCCAGGCATCCTGCCTTGGCAGGCGGAGTCTTTACCGCTGAGCCTCCTGGGAAGTCCAGGCTGCACGGAGGGTGTTCACTCAGCACACCGCCCCTCACCAGCCAACTTTGCAGCCGCATTCACAGCCTCTTGGCTAAACACGTGCGTTCCTAACCCCTGTTTAAGCTTTCACTCCCTTCACTTCAGTTCAGTTCAGGTCAGTTGCTCAGTAGTGTCCTTTAGCAGCAGGCAACTCCATTTATTTTTTTTTAATTAACAAGAAAATAATCTTAAACTTACATAAAGAGTGCAGTAGTAGTACAATACAGCGTTTTTCCTGAACCATTTGAGAGTGAGTTGCGGTTGTGATACTCCGCCACTCTGAAGTGCTTCATTATGGTTTGTTTTTTTTTACAAACAATGCCTACATGACTCTAAAATTCTATCAGAATCAGGAAAGTAGCATTGATGTGTTAAATGTTGTACAGTAACACATTCCTTAAAATTACCACTATCTAATCTTCAACCCCATTTGCAATTAACCCTTAAACTTCAAGTTTATAATTGTAATAAAATCAGGTAAATAGCTTTTCTATATCTTAGTACCATCCAACTATAAGATGTGATAAAAATAGTCTTCACATAATAGCAAAAGCTATACCAGATGAGTGATGTCACCGTAAAACACCCAAGATATACAGAGTAATTTTGTATATGCAAAAGATGTCTCTGTGGGGGCAATGTAATGAAGTGAGGTGTTTCCTTTTAATCACCCAGAAATGGGCCCAAAGTTGACAGGAGAATAAGAAACGGAAGCACAAACTCCATCACATCAAATATGAAGACATTGAAACGCTAACCCTTTGAACAGGAGAAACTGCTACTTAAAGCAGTGGCGATCTCATAGGTGTAGGGATCCAAGTGTGCAGTTAAAAAATAAATACAAACGGACGTTGCAGAGCTGTTTTTAACGTATCATTAAGTTTATGGGCTAAAAAAGCCCACACAAAATGACACTCCATATTTGAATCTACTTTGCATTTTCTCCGAGCACGTGTGCTTGCAAATATATAAAAAATCTGAAAAAAGCACAGCAAGTTGATGAGACTAGCAGGGTGGGGGAGTAGGGGAGGGACACGGCTGTCGTTTATTATTACATTTTAGCTTTTTGGCACTGTTCAAAATGCACTTGAATTGCTCGTATAGTTAAATTTTGATTAGAAAGATAATTCTAAAAATTACCAATTCTTTCTCCTGTTGTCAAACAATAGCAATCAGACCAGGCCAAATTCTTTTCCTTTCCTGGGTCTCCCATTGACTTGAACTTGCAGAAATGTAGCTAAAGATGGTCTGAAACGACTAAATAACTCTGGGAGAAATAGGAAATAACCCTCTTGTGACTGGAGAAGTAGTTACTCCAACCACATCTGTGGATAGAGATGTTCATGGCTCAAGTCAGGGTGAGACACAGGCTGGATGCAAAAGAACTTCAGTAACGATTTCAGACACAGCAGGCCGGTCTGGGCTTCCTCGGGGCGTGGTGGCTGGGTTCCCAGAGCAGGTGCCTCAGAAGAGCCCAGTCAAAATGCAGGACGTTTTTACAGCGTCACCTAGACTCGGAGGTCACCTCACATCAATCCAGCCACACTCTGCTGGTCAGCACGTCACAGAGTCGGCCCAGAGTCAAGTGCAGGAAATGGCTGACTCGAGAGAAGAGCGTTGAGGTCACACTGTTTGAAAAAAAAAAAAAACCTTGGGATGAGAGATACTGTGGCTATTCTTGGAAATTACAACCTGCTACTGAACCGTATGCAAAAGAGTGCTTGACAAAGATTCCAGACATCTGTGCTTCCCAGGGAGCAGGAAGCACGGACCACCCTTGTGAAGTGAGTTACGACAGTGAGGCATTTCGATGTACACTTACTAGTTCGCTGACTATAGGCAGGCTTCCTTGGTGGCTCAGCAGTGAAAAATCTGCAATACAGAAGGATGCTAGTTCAGTCCCAAAGTTGGGAAGATCCCCTGCAGAAGGAAATGGCTACTTGCTCCAGTATCCTTGCCTGGGAGATCCCATGGACAGAGGAGCCCGGCATGTTGCAGTCCACGGGGTCACAAAAGGCCAGACACGACTTAGTGACTAAATAGCAACACCACTGATACAAAAACGAGATAAAACAAGAGAAGCCATCACAGTTCAGTGACTTTTTCGGATTCATAAAATGTGTAAAAAAGCTGTGGGGTGGTAAATAGAATCATTTTGTGCCTCTGCAGTTAGAACTTTGCAGGGCTTGGCTCCCTCTGCTCCCAGCCTGGGTGGTCTCTCTGAGGTTGTCAAGGGCTCCAGGGAGGGTCAACCTCAGCTTAAAGCATCCAGGCTCCTGCCCTTTAGAATCCAGCTTTGGTGGCAAGAATAAAGAAAATACCACCTTCTGAAACAAATACTGCGCCAGTATGTAACCAGTAAAGTAATGCTCAAAATTCTCCAAGCCAGGCTTCAGCAATATGTGAACCGTGAACTTCCTGATGATCAAGCTGGTTTTAGAAAAGGCAGAGGAACCAGAGATCAAATTTCCAACATCCGCTGGATCATGGAAAAAGCAAGAGAGTTCCAGAAAAACATCTATTTCTGCTTTATGGACTATGCCAAAGCCTTTGACTGTGTGGATCACAATAAACTGTGGAAAATTCTGAAAGAGATGGGAATACCAGACTACCTGACCTGCCTCTTGAGAAATCTGTATGCAGGTCAGGAAGCAAAAGTTAGAACTGGACATGGAACAACAGACTGGTTCCAAATAGGAAAAGGAGTATGTCAAGGCTGTATATTATCACCCTGCTTATTTAACTTATATGCAGAATACATCATGAGAAACGCTGGGCTGGAAGAAACACAAGCTGGAATCAAGGTTGCCGGGAGAAATATCAGTAACCTCAGATATGCAGATGACACCACCCTTATGGCAGAAAGTGAAGAGGAACTAAAAGCCTCTTGATGAAAGTGAAAGTGGAGAGTGAAAAAGTTGGCTTCAAGCTCAACATTCAGAAAACAAAGATCATGGCATCCGGTCCCATCACTTCATGGGAAATAGATGGGGAAACAGTGGAAACAGTGTCAGACTTTATTTTTCTGGGCTCCAAAATCACTGCAGATGGTGACTGCAGCCATGAAATTAAAAGACGCTTACTCCTTGGAAGGAAAGTTATGACCAACCTAGATAGCATATTCAAAAGCAGAGACATTACTTTGCCAACAAAGGTCCGTCTAGTCAGGCTATGGTTTTTCCTGTGGTCATGTATGGATGTGAGAGTTGGACTGTGAGGAAGGCTGAGCACTGAAGAATTGATGCTTTTGAACTGTGGTGTT
>NW_011495078.1:2012327-2019439 GCF_000754665.1 Bison bison bison | reverse complement strand
ACTTTGGCCACCTCATGTGAAGAGTTGACCCATTGGAAAAGACTCTGATGCTGGGAGGGATTAGGGGCAGGAGGAGAAGGGGACGACAGAGGATGAGATGGCTGGATGGCATCACCGACTCGATGGACGTGAGTCTGGGTGGACTCCGGGAGTTGGTGATGGACAGGGAGGCCTGGCGTGCTGCGATTCATGGGGTCGCAAAGAGTCGGACACGACTGAGCGACGATCTGATCTGATGTAACCACGTGTGAGAGAATGGGCTCTCTGATACAGCTGGCTCAGGGTGGGGCAGGTGGGGGTGCGGGCTTTTCAGATCCGTGTCGACACTGCTGATCCCCACTCTTGCCCTTGCACCAGCTCAGTGTACACGGTCCGTCCCTCCACTGGCTCTGCCTGCTTCTCATCAAGGCTGTTCATTTTCTTTGACAAAGTGCTTTGGACCCGCTCTGCCGGCTCCCACCTTCCTGATCTAGAAGAAGTTGCTTTCCCATCTGTGCTCTGGAGGCCAGCTCAGTGAGGCTGTGTTTTTCTAGATGAAATTGGGGCTAGAGTCCTCCCGTGCTCCAGGGGTGTTGAGACCGCCGTCTTGATGCAGGCTCGGCGCCGCCTGGGTTCCTGCCACTGGCATCTCAGCCCAGCTGCCTCTAGCTGCTGGGATGGCCGCTCTGACTCCGGGGCTCCCTCCTTGCCTGGCTCCCAGGGCACAGGGGTGACTGAGATTTCTGTGGGCACCGTGCCCTCTGGACAGAATCCAGGCCACCGAGAGGACGTTTATGGGCCAGTGGCGCCCAGCACAGACCTGACTGGGTATCATCATCATTAGTCTCTGCTTCTCCCTTTCTGTGAGGGGTAGAAAAATGAGCCGACCCATCCCCCTGCCCGGACCCCCTTCAGAGCGCCACCCCGCCTCCAAAGGCTTTCTAGAGCGCCCTCAGATGCTGCTGCTGTAAGAATCGAGGCCTTCTTGCAGATGCTGCTTTGACATTCTTTGCATCTTACCCCTCGCCTTCCCCTGTAGACAGAGGACAACTGTGGCCCCAAGACAAAGTCCTGCTCTTCGTAAAGCGACTGATTTTGGCTTCTGGAGATGAACACAAGTCAGAACTCCAGAATTAGAATCACCGATTAGACCAAATGAATGTAAATCAATCACCTTTGACAGTACGTTTGATTGTTTTAAAGAATTTTCTTTATTTCCTCGCTGGCTGCACGGGGTCTTTGCTGCTCTGCAGGCTTCTCCGCAGTTGCAGTGAACGGGGGCTAGGCTCTGGTTGCAGTGGTGACGGCTTCTAGTTGCGGCGGCTCCTCTTGCTTCAGGGCCTGTCGGCTCAGTAGTTGTGGCCCACAGGCTTAGCTTCTCCGCAGCACATGGGCTCTCTGCCGACCAAGGCTCGAGCCCTGTCTCCTGCATTGGCAGGTGGGTTATTTACCGCTGAGCCACCAGGGAAGCCTGGGTTTGATTTTCAGAGTGTTTAAGTTTAAACGTCTAGTCCTTTCTTGATGATCACTTTTTAAAGTTCTCTGCATCAAAGCTCTAACCCCAGAATGAGGACCTAGCTCTCGGGGCCTGCTCCCGAGACGCGCATCCTGTGCCCGGCATGCAGGTGACTCCTTAGTGGGGGCTGCGTGACATCACCGCCTCTCCCCCAGTCTCTCCCCCAGCCCTTGCCCTGCTTTTAACAGTTGTTTCTCTGGCAAGAGTCCGTTTGCTGAACGACAGACCCCCTGCCGTGCTCCTCGGCCTGGATAGAACCAGGTGTCCCCCCGTTGGAAAGGGCAGAGAGCTTGTTCCCGGAGGCCCAGCCTTCCTGGGTGAGCGGGCAGCCAGAGGGACACAGCTGGCCCACAGGAAGCGGCAGAAATCCCAGCTTGCTCACGGCTCACCCAGGCCCCCCAGGCCCAGCTGTCCCCTGATCTGAACCAGTGACCTCGAAACCTGAGTCTTCTCCCAGCAGGAACGTCCCGTCACATGCTGTTCTATTTTAAACTCTGGCTTCCCTGCAGAGCCTTGTGCTCAGATGCCCCGCAGGGTCAGACGGTGACGGGTACCGCCTGCCCAGGGCCCAGTGGCCACGGTGGCCGGGGCCGCGGGCTCCTCACTAGCGCCTGGGGTGAGCCCCTGTCTCGCTCCGGGGGACGAGCACCCAGCGGGCCCTGCTCGGGACTGGCCCCGCCCCGCAGGCCCAGCCTGGCGAGTGTAGGAGGTCAAGAGTGGCTGCCCCTCGCCCCCCATATACCCAAAGTGGCTCCCCAGCCAGTCCCCCAACCCCGATCAACCTGGCCCTTCCCGCACACCCCCGACGGGACTTGAATGAGAACTCTTAGGACGGCGGAGACTGGAGAGGCTTCCAGCTTGCCCCCACCCCCCGCCCATCGCTGGTCCTCCCCGCTCTGGGGGCCCCCCTGGGCCTCCCATTAGGATGGTGACTCAGGCCCTCGAGCCTGGTCACACCCTCAGGACTCTGCTCCCCGGGGGATGGCATTCAAGGGTACGTCAGGCCTGTCCGGCTTCTGGAATTCTCTCCTTGGGGCCACAGCGTCCCGCCCGCTGGTCTGGCTGTGAGTCCCTGGAGCTTGCCCCGCTCCCTCCTACGAAGGCCACTGATGTTGGGGACGCTGGTGCAGAGGTCACATCCTCCCCCCAGGCCCCGTCTGAGATGGGTGCTCAGGAACTGGACAGATTGTATTATTGATCAAGCTGGACTTGAGACCAGAGCTTGGACCTGAGCACCCAGCCTGCACCAAGACGGTGGGCTGAGTCACAGGCCGGCCAGACTGCTGCAGCTGGGTCCCGGGGAGGGAGGCGCCTGTGAGCCTGTCCTCTCTGGGGAGGGACGATCAGGGAGGGAGAGGAAGCCGTTTCCCCATTTGCCGCAAGGAGGCAGAACTCCGATTGCAGAACCGCCATGCGTTGAGCAGGGTCACCCGGCTTCCCGTCCACCCCAAACCTCAGAATGTCCGAAATGGGGTCTGCGCTGAGGCTCTGGAGAGGAGATGGTCCTGGACTGGGGTGGGCCCTCAGTCCGGCGGCTGGTGTCCCTGTAAGAGGAGGAGGACATGTAGTCGCAGAGGGTGGGCGGCCGAGTGAAGCGGGCAGCAGAGCAGGGGTGACGCGGCCTCAGTCCTCGGAAGCCTGGGCCCGGGAGCTAGGGGAGCGAGAGGACCCCCCTGCCGAGACCGCAGGGGCACGCAGCACACTGTGATCTGGGACTTCTGAGCTCCAGGCCTGTCGGGGGACGCACCCCTGCCCTGTGTGGTCACCCGTGTCTGGCTCTTCGCCGTGGCGGCCTTTACTGCTGTTGCTCAGTCACTCACGAATGTCCAACTCTTTGCAGCTCCATGGCCTGCAGCAGCCAGGCCTCCCTGTCCTTCACCGCCTCCCAGAGTTTGCTCAAGTTCCACCGAGTTGGTGAAGCCATGCTGCCACCTCATCATGGCAGCCTCGGGTAACTAGTAAAGGAGCCAAGGCAGAAATAAGGACACGGTCAGCGGGCGGCTGTTCTCTGCGTAAAACCTCAGGGCCCACAGCCTTGGGCGTCAGGCCCAACCCCTCCAGCCACGGGGGCGCTCGCCTGTCGTGTGACCCTCAGTGGGCTGTTGGGTCTAGAGCTCCCTGCTACCCCTCTTGGGAACCTTGTCTTGCGGTGAGTCCTGCACGCGGGGTGGCTCTGCAGAGAGCCCTGGGCTGGTCACTGCAGCCTGAGGTGCCCCTCCTCAGGGACAGGGAAGAGGGGCACCCCTCCCCCGAGTCGCCCCCCCACCCCATTCTGTGTGAGGTCCTCATTCACGGATCCGCAGGGCCCACCCAGCCTCAGAACTGCTTCCAACAATCTGTTCCACAAGAATGCTTTCCCCATCAGGGGTGAGTCATAATACTGAGTCACAATCTGTATTAAAGCTATGATTCCCGATTCCAACATACTTGGAAGTTTACTAATCCACCCTTAGAGTTGATTTAAGGTTTTTTCCACGGTAAGAATCTGGCTCCAAAGCCATCATGCTGGCATCTTGGAGGTGACTCATCTTGGTGGGAACAGGAAGAAGAAAAACTCGGGCAGAGCACCGTCTGCCTGGAAGCGTTTCCTGGTCCTGGTCAGCTCTGGCCCCTGTCCTGAGCCAGTAGGAAGTGAGAGGCCAGCCCATGTGACTGAGTTAAGCGTGAGAACGTTCAAGAACATTCTTTCGTCCCCACACTAATCAGCACACATTCTTCCCAAGCCGTTTCACAGCGTCGGTAGACGAGTCTGACTCCTGTCCTCAACCCAACAGCTAGGAAACACCCCCATCACCCCTCAAGCTCTCCGGAAGATGTACAATTACTGGGTGATTTGGAGCTTTGTCCTTTGGGATCGTTTTGAACGAGGAGGATTTTCTTTGCTTGAGTTTTGCAGATGAGCTGTTTGCTTCAAGTTCTGGTGTAAATTATCTCTCAGCCTCTGAACTTTTGAAGACAGGGTCTTTTGACTGTGTTCTGCCAGGACGTTCTCCGTGGTGGGGCTGCCCTGGGCCGTGGGGCGTGTGGCGGCGTCGTTAGTCACTAATCACCACAGCAGAGGCCTAGCCCGCCTGGTGCAGCCTCGTCTGTTTGTTGGGAAGCCTTCCTGCGGTTTCTCTACCCCTGAATCCCCTTTCGGGCCTCCCTGGTGGCTCGGTGGTAGAGAACCCGCCTGCCAACGCAGGAGATGCGGGTTTGATCCCTGGGTCGGGAAGATCCCTGGAGAAGGGCATGGCAACCCACTCCAGTAGTCTTGTCTGGGAAACCCCACGGACAGAGGAGCCTGGCGGGCTACAGTCCACGGGGTTGCAAAGAGTCGGACACGACTGAAGCAACTGGGCATGAACCCCTTTTGCCTGGAAGGGGCCAGCTTTGGTATACGTGGGCATCTTGCCAAAGCGACCTCTGAGCACTCTGTAAGCTCACCGGTCCGGGGCAGCTGCTGTAGACCCCACCCTCCTACTGCGCAGGTGAAGCTCCGTGGGCAGGTGCCCACCTTCACAGCACACCCGTGCTCTGCCTTGACCGCCCAGCAAGGCAGCCGTGCGCCTGGCTCCACCCCTGTCGACTGTCCAGGACTCTCTGCCGCCTGAGGCAGTCCGGCTCATTTTCTGCCATTGAGGGCAAGTGCTGTAGCTGGACAGGGCAGCCGTGGGCCTGACGGGTCTCCACGCCTGTTTGCTTTCAGAATTCCTCGGAGACACCTTGCAGGGAAAACCGCAGCTTCTTGGCAGGTGTGATCACAGCTGATGACTGACATTCGCATCTGAACCTTGAGCTCTTCCGAGAAGGACAAGCGTATGTAAAACAACCAGCTACCTGGAGTCTAGATTGCTGGCCTCGGCTGGGACTCAGGTGTGTTTAGATCACATTGGCTGGTGAAGTGACTCCATCTTCTGGCAAAAATCGGCTTCACTTTGTGCCCTGAAGTAACTTTTGGCTGAAATACGCCACCCAGCCAAGTCCACCCAGCCAAGTGCATTTGGAAGTATGCATCTTGCCCTTGCCCACAAATGTTAGAAAAGCTTCCCGAGGAAAATACGTTTACAAAAGTGGCTGAACTTCTGGTCAAAAGTGACCCGTTATGGGGAATGTTAATTCTAAGTCAAACAGGGGTAACGGGGGCTGAACAAAAGCCAAATCTGGGTGATTCGTGACGGCTTTCATGACAGCATGTGCGTGATACACTCTCACGGAAAGACACTGCACACTCTTGCTGCTTGTTAGATGCTAGTCTAATGGGTTTTCTATTTTTAGAGACTAACTATGTCATCCAGTGGAAAAAGAAACCACACTCAGTAAATTCCACAGCTTTAAATATCTTATTTCCCAAAAGGGTTACGTTAAGACCTTCCGACCTCCTTAACTGTGGTTTAAAGTTTTCACAAGTGACTCTGTGTGACATTATCTGGCTCGTATTTTTATGTCTTTATCGCCAGTGCTGTGATGTGCTCAGTTATGTCCGACTCTCTGTGACCCCATGGACTGTAGCCCGCCAGGCTCCTCTGTCCACAGGATTCTCCAGGCAAGAGTACTGGAGTGGGTTGCCATTTCCTCCTCCAGGGGATCTGCCCCACCCAAGGATCGAAGCCGCATCTCCTGCGTCTCCTGCACGGGCAGTGGGTTCCTTACCACTGAGCCCACCTGGGAAGCCTGGATGGCCAGTATCTTGAAAAAAATATCTTAAAGTGTGGGTGACAAATTAGATGGTGAGGGGACAGAGATGTACGAAATCAACAACGCTTAGACCAGGTTCTCTCAGACGAAATTTTGAAGGGAAACTGGTAGATTTGACTGTCTAGTCAAACAACTAGACATTTTAAAATAACCGATTAATGATTCATTCCATTTTCAAACTTGTTCAATACGTTTTAACATTTAAAAAGATTGGTTTGAATGATGTATACAAATGAATAAACACATCTCCGGGGAGACTGGAAACTCTCAGAGGAGCAGAAATAACGGAGTGAGAAGACCATCACTTACAACCATCACGGTAACCAGGCCAGGGGCTCAGCCTGCTGAGCTGTGGGCTCTTGACCGCCTCTCAAACTATCGGTCCATCCCCACAAATACTGATTACAGAGAAGAGAAAGAATCTGGCAGACACCCTCCGGGAATCCTGCCTGGAGAATCCCATGGACAGAGGAGGCTGGCGGGCTATAGTCCGTGGGGTCACAGAGTTGGACACGACTGAGCGAGTAACACGCGCACACGTTGAAGAGACACGCTCAGCCACTGGCAAACGGCCGGGGTGCACCTACCACGGGGCTGAGTGCGTCACCAGGGCTCGAAAAATCGTGGGGCCCTTCGCTGTTCACCCGAGACTGTCACAACATTGTTAATTGTAAAACAATACAAAATAAAAGCTTTTTTTTTTTTTAAATTTCAATCACGGGGCAGAAACGAATCGACAGAACGAGGCTGTGTTTGAAGCAGCTGAGAGCACAGGACCCACCACCCCGGGCTGTGCCTGCGACCTGTGGTTCCGTTCTGCGCGTCGGCCCGGCTGTGGTCCCGCCCCGTCCGGCCTGACCCGGCGCCGGGCTCAGTGAGGTGTCCTCGGGGCCGGTGGGGCCGGGCCAGGCGGGCTTCCTTCCGAGAGCGGCAGCTGCCC
>NW_011495078.1:2002542-2012227 GCF_000754665.1 Bison bison bison | reverse complement strand
ACACCTGCCCCTCTCATCCACGTCCTCGGACGCTTCACCGCGTCCCCAAACCACCCCTGAGCAGCTGGGCCGCCCGGCCTCTGCTGATCTTTCTCAGCCGCCTGGGCGGGGTGGGGGGGGTGTGGGGGGGGTGGAGGGGGCGAGTTCTGGCTGTGCCCTCCCTGGGTTCCGCTCTCCAGCCCCCTCCCTCTGTCCGGAGGTGGGGATGTCGCCCGCAACTTTGGGACACAGCCTCCCCGACAGCGACTCGTGTCACTTTGAACTCCTCTGCGGTGGCACGGGGCTGCGACTGAGTTCTGTTTCACCTGAACACCTCGCAAACAGCAAACAGAAGCTTTAAACTGAAAGATATAGGTTAGCTGTTTTTGTTCTTTTTAAATGTTTCTTGTCCCATAAAATGGAAACCATCACATTTTATCTCTTTATCACAGACACGCTTTGCCGATCTCCTATAAATATGTACACAACTTCAGTAGAAATCAAACATGGAACTCACGTTGAGGGAGAAAAGTCTCCACGATGCTCTGGACTCTGCATCAGAGTGAGAGAGCCTGAGCCAGCTCTTGTTCCCAGTAAATTAAAACCAGAGACGCAGACATTCGCCAAGAGCACGTGAAGTGTGACATGACGTCATTGATTTTAAAGCACCCAGTTCACACGAGAAATGAGACGCTGAGGCCTGTAAATGGGGCCTGAGCCGCAGTGTCGGGGACACAGGCCGCCCAGGGCACAGACCGCAGCCGCCTGGTCGCCAGGTGCGCCCAGCTCCGGCACCAAGCCTGACGCATAGTGGGTGCTCAGGAAAGGCCCCTTAGACTGTCAGTAACTAGACGCGAGAGAACGGCCCGGTCACCACGGCGCTGCTTTTTCCAAGTGTTGACTACAAAATGGGAAATCATACTTCTCGTCCACAAGAAGATGCCAATTTATGGCCATAATTGGTTATGAAATAGAAATATGAGCTGAGAAAATGCAGAGCTTGGCAAGATGAATCTGGAGCTCTTTGTGGGTATCTTCTGTCCTTTGCTGTTTAAAACATGTTTCTAAAGTCTGCAGCTTTCTCTCTCTGTTAGGAACACAATTCAGACCTCAAGACACCTACCAGGTGGGGAAACCTCACCCTCCAGACCAGTCACGTTGGCGCAGGGCCCTCCCTGCTCGGACACGAGCTTGTGTCACCTACAGAGGTTCTGGGGGTCGGGATGCGATCCTGTTCTTTTAGGGACACCACTGCTGTTAGTCACTCATCTGTGTTTGACTCTGTGACCCCAAGGACTGAAGCCCGCCAGGCTCCTCTGTCCATGGGATTCTCCAGGGAAGAATTCGGCAGTGGGTTGCCATGCCCTCCTCCAGGGGATCTTCCCAACCCAAGGATCGAACCCGGCTCTCCTGCGTCTCCTGCATTGGCAGGTGGATTCTTTACCACTGAGCCCCTGGAAAACCTTTTCGGGGTGCAGTTCAGTCCATCACATGCATCCCTGGGGCCCCTTTCCCCTCCCTCTGGTCATGTAGGGACCCCAGAGCCTCCCGGCTCAGCGCAGCCCTGCCCTCTCTCAGGACTCAGGGCCCAGTCCTCCCCCGCCGCCTGTAAGCTGCCCCTCCTCACCTGCCAACTGTTGACTCGGGAACTCCTCGCTTCCTTAGAAGCCCGGGAGGGTCCCCGGGGCCCGGTCAGTCATCTTGTCTCCTTGGAGGATAAAAGATGCAGTGGTCCCGGTGGGGACACTTCACTTTGCTTAAGGCGTGTCCACCCACTTCGTCCTGTTTTGTGGAAACACTAGGGATAACTACTCCCTGGGGCTCAGGGGGGCACCGGTGAGTGAACCCCACAGAGAGACCTGGCACTGACCGCCGGGCAGGCCACACACGACCGGCCGGGTTCTCCGAGAGTCATCCCTACCCGTGGCTCCTTAGAGGTCCCTTCCAGTGAGGCCATGGAACATGGGAGTAAGGCAGAAAACCAGGAGAGGGGGAATGAACTGCACTGGAACAGCAGGCGGGAAGGACTAGGGAGCAACGGATTAAAGCAGAGAGGAAGACAGAAACATCACCAAGAGACAGGACGGGGGAGGGGTCACGAAACAAACAATACAGGAACAGGCAGAGTTTGTTAAAAGTTCCGGCCAGCCTTTCTTGTTAAAAATAAACATAAAACAACAAGCCAGTCACAAAAAGACAAATCTGTGTGACTCCACGTTTATGAGACCACGGGGTCGTCGCACTGAGCAGCTGATGCAGGAGCAGACTGCAGACTCGAGAAGGACGAGGTCCCTCTCCGGTGACCGCGTGCCGTGTCCAGTGTGGGAACCGAGGGGTTTGGACCGTGAGCGCCAGACGGTTAAATGAGAGACCCAGATGTTCTGAATCACAGATGCAGCTATTACAGCTCTGTCCACTCACCAGAGAGCATTTTCACAGCCCCAATCTCTTCCCGCGTTTCTACTAAACTTTAATGCTGATTTGTAGCTCCTATGAGCAAAGGTGGTGTCAGGGCTCACAACCATTGGTGATCTCCCGTATTGATTCTACCTGCACTTACCACTGATGGCCAATAGGGGGTGTTAATCCACAGCTTTATTCCTATTCTGCTCAGTGATATCAATCAAAAAGCATACCAACGTGTCAAATTTCAACACATTTATTAAAACATAAATATTTAACTTCTTGAATCTCATAGGACTTTTATCATTCTCATTAACTTTACTTATGTAGTCTTAAGTCTCAAAGCTAATTCTCCTTAATGTCTACAAATACACTTTAAAGGATATGGACGCATTTTAAAGTCAACATCTAAATGGAAACAGCTTATGTACAGAAAAGCTCAGAAATCCTAAATGTACCACTAGAAGAATTGTTTACACAGGTGCTGCGACTGTGGGGACACCGGGACAAGATCCAGGGTGCTCCCTCCTACCCCTGCCAGTCATCGCTGCTGGAGAGTAAGCGCTTCCCCGGTTGGCTTCGTTGCAGAGGTCTTGCTGTTCTTAAACATGGAAAAAACTACTATACTGTGTGTCCGAATTCTTCTCAATATCATGTCCACGAGATTGTCCATATTTTGAGTGAAGCAGTGTTGCATGGTAGTATGCATGCAGCACACGTGTGGTATATATGGAGCACGCACACAACACACATGGTATATGTTAGCATGTGCACTGCCATGCAGCACACACAAGGCAACACACGTGTGGTGTGTGACACACATGTACTATGCACGCGCCACACACGTGTGTAGAGCATGTGTGAAACACACGTGGTATGTGTGGGCTGTGTGTGCAGTACAAATGTAGTTTATATGTAGCGTGCATGCAGTGCACATATGGAACATGTACAACATGTATGCAGCGTGTTGTGGGTTCACAGATCGTCGCAGGATAACGTCTGCAGCCTGAATACACCGCGTTCATTTATCCCTCCTACTGCAAGCCGGCAACATGGCTGCTCCCAGCACTGGCTGTTACGAGTGACGTGGTTGTGAACATTTCATACTTGTGTTTCGGTGCACACTTGTAAGTATTTCTGAGACCTATATATTTAGGAGTAGAATTGCTGAACAGGTCTCCTGAGAGGTGGTATGAATTTACGCTCCCACCAGCTGCAATTTTTCTTGCTGTACATCCTTACCAACGTTTGATATCATAATCTATTTTTCATCGTATGACATTTTTGTTACTCGATATACAGTTTTCCCACGGTTTTCCAAACAGTATAACTTTAGCTGGATATGAGGAAAAGAGTGATGACGATCAGGAGCTGTGTAATTATGAGCACGGGGCTTCCCGGGTGGCTCAGTGGTAAAGAATCCACCTGTCAGTGCAGCAGACACAGCTTCCATCCCGGGGCTGGGAAGACCCCCTGCAGAAGGAATGGCAACCCACTCCAGTATTTTGCCTGGAGAATTCCACGGACAGAGGAGCCCGGTGGGCTACAGTCCACGGGGTCTCAAAGGGTCAGACTCTACTTGGTGACTAAACGGCCACAGTGACGCTTACGAGCTCTCAGAATTCTTATGCAGCAATAGAATATTCTGACGGAACTCTCGGGACCTTGCTCGTTAGGGAGATGGGGGATGCTGTGGATACAGTCCTTTATCCATACTCATTTTAAGCCCGCGTTACATTTAAGTTGCTGCCGTGCTAACCCCCGGCCCTGAGGCCATCAGCACTGGGGTGGACCGAGAGCATCTAACACCAGTGGGAGAATGGCCCTTCCTCGCCCAAGCGGGCGTCACAAGCTCAGCCTCAGTCCCGTCACCAGTCACGGGCCCAGAGGTGACCTTCGTGTTAGGATGCCGACGTCTTTTCAGTGCCGCTTGCAGTTGAGGTCAGGAGGCGATGGGCTGCGGGCGGCCTGAGTGTCCAGTGTGTAAGCGAGTGGGGCTGGTTTTGTCTTTTCTTTGGACTTTTACTGTTTTCACAAGTGTGGATGCTGGGGTTCTGCCTGGGCCAGGTCTCTCCACGACTGTGGACAAGTTAGAGAAGCTTCCAGAATCATGATGTTCACTTTTCTTAGCACAAACAATTGACTTCAACAGACAACGGGTTTCTTAGGCGTTCCATCTTTCTTGCAGAGTTCTGTAGTTCTCTGAGCAGAGGTCAGCACATCTGCCCAATCTTTCAGTTGGCCCACCGCCTCTGGGTCACGGCCGCTTCCGGTCACGGCCGCCCCACCCTCCCACCTGCGGCTGTCCTGCCTGGCCCTTCCGGCGGGGGAGTGGACCCTGACGAAGGGGCCCAGCGGCACAGCCGACTCATCCGCGGCTGGGGCGGATTTCCCAGGATAAGCGGCTCCTCTGATGCGCATTCGCGCCCGTCGTGTGTTTGCAGAACTCCCGGCTCAGGAGTCCAGAGGGGTCCTCTCTCCACGGGGGCGGCGCTGCTGGCCCCCCAGAAATCAGTCTTTCAGGACCAGGTTGGGCTTCCCTCGTAGCTCAGTCAGTAAAGAATCCGCCTGCAATGCAGGAGACCCTGGTTTGACCCCTGGGTTGGGAAGATCCTCTGGAGAAGGGAATGGCAACCCACTCCAGTGTTCTTGCCTGGAGAACCCCGGGGACGGAGGAGCCTGGTGGGCTGCAGTCCGTGGGGTCGCAGGAGTTGGCCACGACTTGGTGACTAAACCACCGCCACGGGACCAGGTTGTGCCAGGTTCTGCCTAAATGGGCTCATCAGACATAGAACACGCTTTTTGGAACCAAAATAAGGTTTTTTCCCCTGTGTTTGGAAAGTCAGTTGTAATGAATTTTTTTATTATAGTAAAATATTGTTGTTGTTGTTTAGTCACTAAGCCATGTCCAACTTCTTGTGACTCCATGGACCACAGCACACAGCAAAATATACAAAATGTGAAATTTGGCATTTTAACCATTTAGGTGTACAGTTCAGCGGCACTGAATACATCCACACTGCTGGGTGACCGTTACCACCGTCAGGTCCAGAACTGCCTCATCTTCCCAACCTGAAAATCTGCCCCTGTTAAACAGCGGCTCCCAGTGCCTCCCCCCGCAGGCAGCCACTGTCTACTTACTTCTCTGCTGACGTGACTCCTCTTGCTGCTGTTGTCCAGTCGCTAAGTCATGTCTGACTCATTGCGACCCCCTGGGCTGCAGCATGCCAGGCCTCCCTGGCCCTCACGATCTCCCTGAGTTTGCCCAAGTGGCACCTGTGATGCCATCCAACCACCTCGTCCTCTGCCGCCCTCCTCTAGAGACCTCGTCTTAGTGGATTAGGCAGTGTCTGTCCTCTCCTGTCTGGCCCGTTTGACTCAGCATCGTGTCTTCCAGGTTCATCCGTGTCAGGGCCTGTCTCAGAATCTTCTTTCTCTTTAAGGCTGGATGATATGCCCTTGTATAGATTTTGCTTATTCATCCAGCTGTTGATGGACACTTGAGTTGTTTCCGTCTCTCAGCTGTTGAGAATATTGCTGCTGTGAATGAGGGTGGACAAGTATCTGTCTGAGTTCTTGTTTTTACAGTCTTTTGGGTCTATATACTAAGAAGGCTTCCCAAGTGGCACTTGTGATAAAAGACCCACCTACCAATGCAGGAGACTCAAGAGATGCACGTTTGATCCTGGGTCGGGAAGATTCCCCAGAAGAGGAAATGGGAGCCCACTCCAGTACTCTTGCCTGGAAAATCCCATGGACAGAGGAGCCTGGCGGGCTATGGTCCGTAGGGTTGCAAAAGAGCCAGACAGCACTGAACGACTAAGCATGCGTACCAAGAAGTGGAACTGCTATAGTAATTCTGTTTACCTTTTTGAGGTAGCACCATGCTTTTTTCCACAGTGGCTGTACCATTTCACATTCCCGTGTTAAGAATTCTAATTGTGTTGCCAGGGCCTTTCTTTTCTTGTTCGAAGGTTTTTAATTATAAGTTCAGTTTATTTAATAGATATCAGGCTGTTCAGATGATCTCTTCTTGCACAGGCTCTGCTGTTGCAGCTTCCCACGTCACGCGTGTAGTGCACATTATTGCCGCGCAGAACTCGTTGCTGTTTCTTTCTGCGGACAAGGTCTCTCAGCACCTGCTCGGATAAACCTGGTGCCCGCAGTGCCCCCAGGGGGTCGGGTGGGGCCCGTGGACGCTCAGCCTCACGGGAGCACCAGGGGCCTCTCACAGAAGGACGGGGGCAGGCGCACATGGACTCCCAGCGCCCAGAGCAGAGTCAGGCTCCGTCCCCTGGGGGGAGTCCTCGCAGGGTCTGTAAAGCGGCTCGAGGACCCTTCCCCAGCCCCCAAGGCTCAGACCAAGGCGGGACGAGGAGCAACACAGACCCTGCATCTGACTGGCGGCCGGGAGCAGCCTTGGTGAGGCGTGGGGCGTCCAGGGCGTTCTCACGAGCTCCTGGTCGCCTGCTGGGTTAGGAGAGGCCACCTGCCTGCACACCAGACGGCAGCCATGGTCAGCGATGCTCCCAGCGGTGGGAGGTGTGGAGGGGGGACAGAACACAGTCCTCAGGGCCACACAGGAGGGAGCAGAGGGAACTGGGGGCTGAGAGAGGCAGATGCTGCAATAAAAAGAGGGTGGGGCCCCAGGACACGACTGGGCTGGCAGGGAGGTTGAGGACAGGGGGCGGAGGGGAGCATGTGCAGCTCAGCCGCCGGGGATAGCCGTCGGGGCCCTTTCCTGTGCGTGAGGGGCCGGGGGCAGAGCTGCTGAGGCCGGGGGTTGCACAGTCAGGCCTCTAGGGCCCCGTGAGGCTCAGAGAGGCCAAGGTAGTTCGTGGAATTTCAAGTCTCACACACAGGGCGCTGACGTGCCCAGCTAGAGGTGGCCCCACCCCGGGGCCCCTCCCCATCCAGATGCAGGGAGGTCATTCCTGTCACCAGCACAGGTACCTGGGGACACAGGTGGCACCTGGGTACCGCTTTCGGGGGCACAGCCGGGAAGTGAACCCAAGGTCGCGTTTCCAGAGTCGGGGAGAAACACGGACGCACACGCTGACCTGCGTCTCAGGCTGGCGATGGGCAATATTGACACGCAGACGCGTGGGTGAGTCGAAAACTGAGGCAGCGCCTCCTCCTCCGTCATCTCCAGAGTGACCTTTACACGTAACACTCAGGCGTACAAACTGGTGTGCCGCGCTGTCCTTATCAGCTGTGAACGGAAAAAACTACAACGATACAATCTAGAATAAACGCTTTTGACACCTACGGCTTTTTGATCACATCAAAAATATGTATTTCTATTTGTATGTGTATTTTGTATGCAGAGAAGTATGCCTGAGTGATTAGTAAAAGTCTCTAATATAAAAGGATAACACATTAAATTTAAAAGTAAGTTACACTAGACAAAGGGCAGTACCAGTGAATGCTACACTTTGTTGTACAATCTTCCTGTTTCTCTTGTTTTCGGATATTTTATCCAGGCATTGGGACCCATTTCTTTTTTGTTTGTTTGTTTTTAGGACTCCGTAGAATTAATTGCTTCTAATATTTTGTCATTATAAATAATGCTGCAATAACTAAAGTCTTACAAATGTTATCTCACATTTGAAAGTTGAACTTAAATTCCTAGAAGTGGAATTACTGATTTAAAGAATAAATCCCTTTGTAATTGTGAGAGACTTGGCCATATTACATTTGTCAGACGTTGTGTCAATATATACACCACTTTCTGTGGAGAAAGTATATTAAAAATACAATTTTAAGGGCAAGAAGTAAAATGTAAATTTAGACCTTTGAAGAAGACCTTAGTGCATTTTAAAATGAATAAAAGTGGGTGTGAATTTTTATGGTTAGAGATGCCATTAAATACCAAGGAGGGACCTGATTTTATTGTTAAGCCAATGTTTACAATTCACTGAACATTACATTCTTAAACTTTTAGAAATCAACTTAAAAATTTGCAAGGCTACAGTAGTTTTTTTCACGAGTAAAAATACATGAAAACCACTGCTCTAAACCCCAGTTTATACCTGGTTTGGTGGCTGGATTTTGAGGTCTGACAGGGCTGATACCAAACACTTCAGCCATCAGCTGTTGTCCTGACGTGAGCCCTCATTCTCTCCTTGAGCAGCTGACCCGAGGGGCTCCTAGCCCTGGATGGCTGTTTGTGCACCTGTGTCAGACACATCTATTATTTTATAACAGTAAACGTTAGCTTGAGGACAGACATTAAAATTATTAAGTTGTAAGACAGACAGGCGTGCTGCGATTCATGGGGTCGCAAGGAGTCGGACACGACTGAGCGACTGAATTGAACTGAAGATAGACAGGCACATGGAGAATAATTGTAAGGTGTCTGTGAGAATGAATTTCAAGTCTTATCTGTCAGTCTGGGTTTTAGACACCTGTGTGTGTTAGTCGTCCAGTCGTGTCCGACTCCTTGCGATCCCATGGACTGTAGCCCGCCAGGTTCCTCTGTCCATGGGATTCTCCAGGCAAGAATACTGGAGTGGGTTGCCATTTCCTTCTCCGACATCTGGGTTACTAAAACATTCTTTATGGAAAAACAGGTAGACATCTTAGCTTTGGTATATGCTCATGATGAAAATTGTCCACGTAACTTGAGATTTCCTACATCACACTGAGCTGACCAGTAGGTCAGTCCAGTGCTCTTACCCGCCCTATCAGCTTGTTCAGGAGCTGCGGTCACTGCCTCGTGAGGAATAAGGTGAGATGCTGCTAAGACTGCTAAGCTTTCCCGCACCTGGGTCTGTGTTGAAACCTGCCCCCCGGCCTCTTTCCCTGAGACTGTCTTCCCTACCAGGCCCGCTGCCCCCGGACGTTACCCACCTGGAGGTGGGAGGTGGAGAGTGGCTGTACAGGTTCTGAGCTGCCCGGGACAGGTGTGCCGACCCCGGTTAGTGACAGACAGTGGAGAGAGGCCAGACCTGAGCGCACACCCCTCACCACCATGGCCTCAAGCCCACGCCCGCGGCCAGGGCTGAACTCTTCCCGGGAGAGACAGGAGGACAGGCACGTTCTCAGCCCTGGGTGGGGCAGAGCTGTCTCGCCAGCAGGCGGCCACTTACCTGTGGAGACACTGAAGCCGGGGCCCGAACGTTCAGGACCAAGAAGCAGACCTTGGCCGTGGGCAGGAAGGGTGGCTCTGCATGCTCAGAACGCCAGCTTGTTCCCTAGGTTAGAAGGTGACTTGTGAGTGCACGGACCAGCGCTCAGGTCTTCTCGCCCGCAGGAGTACTCTCTCAGGAGGACCCCCAACCCCTGTTCCCCCATCCCAGGC
>NW_011495078.1:2002296-2002384 GCF_000754665.1 Bison bison bison | reverse complement strand
CCCCCTGGCCCCCCATCCCAGGCCACGCCCCCCTCTGTGGTCCCAGCGCCCCCTGCTCCCCCATCCCTCGCCACGCCCCCCTCTGTGG
>NW_011495078.1:1995833-2002114 GCF_000754665.1 Bison bison bison | reverse complement strand
CCTGGCCCCCCATCCCAGGCCACGCCCCCCTCTGTGGTCCCCTGCCCAGGACAGCTTCCCACTCCTGGCCCAAGCCCCAGCTTCACGCTGTGCTGTCAGAATGTTCTTTTTCATAGGAAAGTGTCTGCAGTGTATTAATAAGAGGGCTTCAGTAGGATGAGAACAGGAGTGCCCTTGCTCTTCCTGTCTGGCCCTGTCCTCACTGCAGGAGCTCGGGGGCAGAGGGCACCGCTTTTCTGGTCCTTGGCAGGTGTTAACAAAGAATCACATTTTTTTGGTATAAAAATTCCCCAGCCACTGTAATGTGAAGGCTTCCACGTCTCATTCAGATATAATCTGCCCTCCTCCTCAGCCTGGTCCCAACCTTTAGCCAGATGTGGAGTGGGTGCTGGTGCCAGGCTTCCAGCAAACTCCTGCCTGGGGCTCCTCTCCGCCCCCTCCCCACTTGCAGTGGGCTTGGAGTCTCCTGCTGATGGGGTTGCCTGGGTGGGCCCTTCATGGCCCTTTGGGGGCTCCTGCCTACAGGCTCCAGGCATGCTCCTGAGCCTGCCCCTGCACCCCGAGACCTGGCCTTTGCCATCACCTCACTTCCCCCAAGTCTGCCGCAAGGGTGCCCTTTCAGAGGTGCTGAGTCTGGACACAGGGTTCCTGCCGGCCTGTCCCACCACTCAGGGGCATCAGCTGTGCTGGTCGCTGTCCCCCCAAGCTGGGGAGCTGGCGAAGCCTGAGTGGCCCCCAGCCCCCTCTCCTGTGGGGGTGAGGTGGCCCTGCCCTCTCCAGGGAGGGTGGAGAGAGCATGGGCCCCCTTTCCAGAGGAGCTCCTACTGCACTCTGCCCCGATTCCTGGACTCCCCTTTTGAGCCCAGACATGGTGATGGGTGAGGGGGGCTGGCAGGACACTCGTTTCTGGCACCCCAGCACCTCACTTTACAGACTGTGGGGTCCCTGCAAGCATGTCTCCGTGGAGCCCAGCTACTGCCCCATCCCCTCCTTTGGCCTAGTGACCACTCCAGCGGGCTGTTTATCCCATCCCACACACCCCTGCCTCCTGGTTTCACCTGGAATCATCCTCAGCCTCTCGCATCTCCCCTGACCTACTTCCAACTGGACTGGACGCCCCACTGCTCGGGATCCTGTGTCAGCCAGGGTCCCGGCAGGAGGGTGGAGGCCACACAGTTGTCCAAACCCAGAACACGTCTAAGGAGCGGGCTGGTGAGTGGGAGGTACTGGAGGACGGGGGATCAGGGATGCTGAGGGGAAGTGGGGAGAGGTTGAGGGAAGTGGGCGTGGGCCGGACTTCCGAGGGCAGGATGCTGGACTGCGGGCAGCCAGGCGCTCAGCCCTTGGGCCAGGGTCTGCAACCCCCGGCTGTCTCGGGATCTCAGGGATGATGGCGTGCAACCATGCAGCGTCTCTTGGGTCGAGGACCCCCCGGTTCCCGCCGGGCAGCAGTCACAGTGGCCACGCTCTGGCCTTACTTCTCACCCACTTCCTCCCCACTCATCACGAGACCCGCCTCGATCTCACAGCCAGCTCACTTGCAGAGCTCTTTCCCAATGACGTGCACTTCCTGATCTCACGTCGGCAGATGCTGCTGCTATGAGAACACACGTGTGTGACTCCCCCTCACTGGACGTGTTGCCCTTTACTCCGAGGCCAGCTCCACTGTCCGGGGGGGCCACCTGGTCCCCACACCTATGTGTGACTGCAGTGTCCCTGCCCAGCCCGTGTCCTTGGCCGGTCCCTCTGCCCTGCCGTCCTTCCTGGTTCTGTGACTGATCCCTCTTCTACCCGAGAGTTCCATCCACGCTTTCTCAGCTCTTCTATGAGCCCACACGCTGCTTCACCCCTTCCTCTCTGCTCAGGGTCCTTGAGCTCAGAGGACCTCTTCCACCAGAAATGGTTCTATGGGGACTGAGACGTCTCATGCCAGGCTCATCTGCTCATGGTCCAGGCAGCACCAAAATGAAATTTAGTATCTGGGCAAGCACGAAGACCTTGTTTCCTAAGGGACTTCTCTATTTCCAATTTTCAATAATTTATGGCTTCTAAAAACTGGGTTCCAATTAATTAAACCCATGATCCATTCAATATACTCTTTTCTGGAGTAAGTCAAAAGGACAGAAAACGGGGGCAATTAAAATGCTTCCTTTGGGAAACAGATTCTACATCTAAATGGATGAAGCCACTTATAAAGCAAAAGCATTTCATGTGAGATGCATTCTGTTGCCCCTTATAAAATATGACAGTGGCTACTTACTGAGTTTGAGCAAGCTCTGGGAGTTGGCAATGGACAGGGAAGCTTGGCGTGCTGCAGTCCATGGAGTTGCAAAGAGTTGGACACGACTGAGCTGAACTTATGTCAACAAATATTTGTCAGCGTCTGCGGCTATTCTTTTTCAAAAAGTACCCTAACAGAGAGATATTTTTAGGTTTTTCAGGAAATACAGATAAAATATCAATGGGTATTTTAAAATAACATTCAAGGTACTACCTATATTTAGGGCCAATGTTTATGTCAGGCTTTGCAACAGATCTGTGAAATTAAAAGACACTTAAAAGAAAAGCTATTACAAACCTAGATAGTGTAATAAAAAGCAGAGACATCACTTTGCCAACAAAGTCCGCATAGTCAAAGCTCTGTTTTTTACAGCAGTCATGTATGGATGTGAGGGTTGGACCATAAAGAAGGCTGAGTGCCAAAGAATTGATGCTTTTGAACTGTGGTGTTGGAGAAGACTCTTGAGAGTCCCTTGGACAGCAAGGCAATCAAACCAGTCAATCCTAAAGGAAATCAACCCTGAATATTCATTGGAAGGACTGATGCTGAAGCTGAAGCTCCAATACTTTGGCCACCTGATGTGAAGAGCCAACTGATTAGAAAAGACCCTGATGCTGGGAAAGATTGAGGGCAGGAGGAGAAGGGGGCAACAGAGGATGAGATGGTTGGATGGCATCACCGACTCAGTGGACATGAATCTGAGCAAACTCTGGGAGATAGAGAAGGACAGGGAAGCCTGGAGTTCGGCAGTCCAGGGGGTTGCAAAGAGTCGGACATGACTGGGCGACTAAACCCCAACGGCAGTGACAGCTCCCCAGGACCCTGGCCCACAGTCGATCACGCCTGTCTCTGCGGTTTTGTACGTTTTTTGTTTTTTTTTTTTATGTAACTTCCAGGCAGAGGCATTGAGAATGACACTCTGTCCCCAGAGTAAACCACGTGTGGAGGAGACACACGTGTGAAACACTCTGCTTCCTAAAATGCTTGTCTACTGCAGCCTCATTACGGACCCCACAAACACAAACGATGGGGACCTTTTCACAATAGCGCCTGTTGCTCTTAAGTAGGTCCGCTCAGCCACAGGAGGCGTGGGCGTGTGTTTTCTGCTCGCATCTGCTCTCTATCCTGCATGGCCGTGACCCGAGGCCGGTGGAGACGCTCTGCCTCCGTCTCCATCAGCGCTCAAAGGGCTTCTTAACCCCCAGACCTTAAAGAGCCTTGTGAAGAGCCCGAGAACCTCGGATTCGTGCTCCTCACGGAGGTAAGGAAAGAGTGGGAGGCGTTCAGCCCCGGTGAGGATCCGATCCCAGCCAGGGGGTTAACTCTGCCCAGCAAAACCCGGGCTTCGTTTCCACCAGCAGGGATGGAGACTCAGCACGGGTGCCTGGGGGAGGCGCCTGGGCAGGAAGGAGCCCACAGGACGGCGGGGCGAAGGGGGTCGGGGTGGTGGAGGGATCACTGCACGCTGGGGTGGGTGGGAAGGGCGGACAGGCCCGAGGACGAGTTAGCGAAGGATAGGAGGGGACCGGGGGAGGCGGAAGAGGACAAAGGGCGGGGAGGTCCGCAGAGCGCCCTCTAGAGGACGGGCGCGAGCTCAGCATGAAGGACAGACAGACTGCACCGAGCAGGCACCACCCGTGGGTTCCAGAGGGTCCAGACAGGAGGGAACCGGGACTCGAAGTGAGGCATTCACACAGGGCAGAAACACTGAGGGTGGTGATGAATGAGACAAGAAGCCGCCCACTCCCTGCAAACCTCCCGAAGCCCCCTTACCTCTCTGCTTGGGCCACAAGATGACGGAGTGAGCATTGTAACCACCAAGCGCTCAGTCGCTCAGTCGTGTCTGACTCTGCGACTCCACGGACTGTAGCCCACCAGGCTCCTCCGTCCATGGGATTTCCAAGGCAAGAATACTGGAGTGGGCTGCCATTTCCTTCTCCATTTAACCACCTTAAATCCCCTCAATTGTGGGATTATGTTTCCTATCGCTCTTCCTAAAATTATAAACGTGAGACAAAAACAGGCTTAAGGAGTTTCAGGTACAACACAAAAATGAGTTCCTGAAAATAAAAAAAAATATAAGTGCTGAATGGGAGGAGAACACCCACGATATTGGGCTGGCATATAAAATGGAGGCCATACCTCAGAGCACAGAGTAAAAAGACAGAGCTAGAAATCAGGAGGGGAAAAAAGCAAGATTGAGAATCATAAAGAAGAGCTAACAGGAAGATAAGAGGGGTTCCAGAGTGTTAAAAAAAAGAGACAAAGGAGAGGCAGTAAGTATAAGTGACTGAAGCACATTTCCCTAAACTGCAGAAAGATGGGAGTCAGCAGTTTGAAAGGCCATCAAGTCACAGGGAGCCATGAGGGTAAACACACGCGCATGTGCACACACACACACACGCACACATATGCACACAGATCAGGTCCTTATGAAAACCCTGGTCTTCAACAATAAAGAGGAAAGTCCGACCAGTCTCTAGACCAAAAGATCAAGTTCCCTACACGGAGTAGGATCAGCCTCGAGTAACACCCCCGTCTGCAACAGCAGAAGCTGCAGGACGATGGGAGAGCTTCCTGCCAGGTGCCCGTGAGCAGAGGGCTCGTCCGTGTGATTCTCCGCCCAGCCAAGACGCCGCGCTCTGTTGGGGGACACGTGCCCTTATACAAACATGGATCAATAACATAGTCTATTACTCAGGTGCCCCACTAGAGCTGAACGTCTGAGACACGACACCATCAACACCCAAACCTCAGGATGCATGAAGAGAGCGGCAAAGTGATGGTGAGCAGTGACACACAGACACAGGCACTCATGTGTGTAATACAAGGGCTCGATAAAGGCTCCTGGAAAACAAGGTATACTGCAAATGAAATTCTAATGTTGTGTCTGACTCTTTCACGACCCAGTGTCTTTTGGACCATTGCCTGCCAGGCTCCTCTGTCCATGGGATTCTCCAGGCAAGAATACTGGAGTGGGTTGCCATTTCCTCCTCCAGGGGATCTTCCCAACCCAGGATGGAACCTGCATCTCTTGAGTCTCCTGCATTGCAGGAGGGTCTTTTACCATTAGGGCCACCTGGGAAGCCTAATGATAGACAAACGGATGGCAGACCATGGGCACTGAGGGTATAGAAAGGGGAGAAGGCAAAGCTCTCCAGTGGTCTCTCTGGAAGTGTGGGGGTGAAGCTGATGAGCAGCGGGAGGTACAAGCCTTCTGCAAGCCTCGTCTCTCGGGGCAGGCGGTGAGCAGGAAGCAAAAAGCACACTGGTGGGAACAGTGAGTCCTGGCGGCTCACTTTAAAAAGCAGAGCTATACGAGTCTGACTATAAGCCAAGCAAGGAAAGATAACCATTTATTAAATGAAAAACTATGATGCAACTTTTGAATTAAAAAAGAAATGGACAAAAAATGGAACAAAGCCATTTGAACACACCAGCAAACACTCAGAAGAGGAAAATAGACCTCAGCAATGTAAGGTAAAAAGTAATTTATTTACAACAACAGGGACAAAATGAAGCCTTACTGGTCAGTACACTAGACGTGAATGGACTTATTATGAAAAAAAAAAAAAGACCCTGTCAAAGAGGCATAAAAAAAAAACCCATTTATGCTCTTGGCACAATCTAACTTAAAGTGAGAAAGAAAGGTTGAAAATGAAAGGGAAAGAGTCATCAGGTAAGTATAAGTAAGAAGGAAACAGGAATGGAAACTGTGATCATGTCCATGGAAAATAAGCATAAAAGAAATAGGACAAAGGTGAACATTATGAACTGACTGAAGGCAGAATTTGTGAAAAGGAGATACGGTTTCAATTCACCCGTGCTTTGAACATCTCACATAAGATGTTTCAGTGGTTTGAGACTTAGGGAAAATGTGATTTTAACGTCTATATCTTTCAGGATCGGACATATCTCACAGAAAGGGTTGGGGCAAGACGCAAAATCTCAGCGGGGCAGGGGTGACTCCCCAGGAACATCAGCGGGGACTCTGGCTGCA
>NW_011495078.1:1991176-1995733 GCF_000754665.1 Bison bison bison | reverse complement strand
CGGTTTCAGGCCCCCACTTTCAGCAAGACCAATGGAGAGCTTTGCCCTCTCCCCGTTCCAAACCCTGCAGACGGGCAGCTCTGCACCTGTCTGGGTGGGACGACGCCGCCTGCACACGAGGTGGGGCTGTGAGGCGCACACGCCAAGTACACGTGAACTTGTAGTTCAGCCAACAGTCTCGGAGAAGGCACTGGCACCGCACTCCAGTACTCTCGCCTGGAAAGTCCCATGGGCGGAGGAGCCTGGTAGGCTGCAGTCCATGGGGTTGCTGAGCGTCAGACGCGACTGAGCGACTTCACTTTCACTTTTCACTTTCATGCATTGGAGAAGGAAATGGCAACCCACTCCAGTGTTCTTGCCTGGAGAATCCCATGGACAGAGAAGCCTGGTGGGCTGCCGTCTATGGGGTCGCACAGAGTCGGACACGACTGAAGTGACTTACCAACAGCAGCAAATAGTCTTGAACCAGCATCGACTCCCTTGCTTTGAGCTGTTCTCTGGTTGTGTGATACATTATCTTTGAAGGAAGCCAGGGGAAGCCTACCTGGGAGCCCTCTGTACTATTTTTGCAACCTATTGTAGGTCTAAAATTATTTTGGCATAAAAAGTTCTTTTAAAAAAAGCACAAAAACCTTACCTGGAAAATAGAAGTTTATTCTGTCTCGAACAGAGAAAACGGATCCTTTTATGTTCACGGCACATTTAAAATCTTAGCAAATTTTGAAAAGTAGAGATTTATAGGTTCAGTTGACTAAGAGTCAGTGGCCAACAACCTTTCAGTTTCTTGATAATTAGGAAACATATTCCTAGGAAAGATTTGCTCAAAGGGGAAATCAGAAGGGAAATTGCGAGTCCCCTTGGGAGCAATGAAAAAGAAAGTACCATCTAGTAAAACTCACGGGACACAGTGAAAGCCATATTCAGAGGGGAAAAAAGAAGGGCAATTGATCACTAATTTTGGGAAATGAGTAAAGGACCATGAAGAAGTATAATGGATCTGAGATTTTAGCCATTTGAAAGCTAACGCAGTTAAGCCAAAGCTTCGTGGCTGCTAGGAGAAGACACGAGACTCCCAGGTCAGAGTGAGGAAGGGCCGTGTGACTCAGCACAGCCTCAAGTTCTCACCAGGACCCCGGATCCCAAGTCCAGGGCAAAGACGGGTGGGCTCAGCTGGGTGCCACACACGGGGCGGGGGGGCTTGTGTCACAGCTGAGAACCCCAGGCTGGCAAACCCTGATCTTCAAAGGGACTACACGTGAACCGCCCAAACCTCGTCCCGGAGGAAACGTTATTTATAATCTGCGGGTCAGCGAGAAAATTTGTCCTCTGCCCTGGAGGGAACCAACCACACATCTGCCTTCAAAAGGCTGCTCGGTCCAATATACTCTTGCTGCTGCTGCTGCTGCCAAGTTGCTTCAGTCGTGTCCCACTCTGTGCGACCCCACAGACGGCAGCCACCAGGCTCCCCCGGCCCTGGGATTCTCCAGGCAAGAACACTGGAGTGGGTTGCCGTTTCCCTCTCCAATGCATGAAAGTGAAAAGGGAAAGGGAAGTCGCTGTCGTGTCTGACTCTTTGCGACCCCATGGACTGCAGCCCACCAGGCTCCTCCATCCACTCTTGCAGGAGGGCAAATCAAAACGACAGTGAGCTAGCCCTCACACCAGTCAGAATGGCCATCATCAGAAAGTCTACAAACAATGGGGGAGGGAAGGGAGCCCTCCTGCACTGCTGGTGGGACTGTGAACGGGCACAGCTGCTATGGAAAGCGGTCTGTGGTCATGTCCTCCCTTCCTCGAGTGTCCTCCCTGGGGTCACTCCCCAAGTGAACTACTTGAATCCAAGCTGGTGCAGGATCTACTCTGGGGACCCAAACCAGGATGAGAGTCCTGTCGACATTAGGTATCACCATGACTGTAATTGTAAATGTCTTCCTGCCCTGAGTAACTGCTCAGCTCTATCTGCCCAGAAACTATATTTTCCTGCTTTGCGTCTTTGATTTTTAGCATTTGACCACATTTAAGCCAAATAAGTAGTATACTGTTTTAGTTACAGTGAACTTCACAGAACTGCTTCCCACTGCGTGTTTCAGTCTAGATGACCGTCCAATTCAATAAAAGCGCTTCTACGGGGAGTGGTGGCTAGGTAAACAGCCATCTGTCTGTCTGGCTTCGGGCTGGGGTAGGTTTTAACATTGCTGTAACACCATCCTCCGAGCACCAAGCTAACAAATGGAGTTAGCACAGTTCAGCTGAGCTGTGGGAGCTCCAGGTTTGGGGCTATTTGTGGGGGAAGCTCTAACAGTGGGCTGTATGTGGCCATCGGATGAACAGACAGCCAAGCTGGGAATGAAGCTCAAGTCCTCATGAGAAACGAGGAAACCGAGGGGCCTGGGCCTGTGTGGAGAGCCTTTCCACAATCTTTCGGGTTACATCAAAGGGCATTCACAGACAAGGCCAAATCCTCAGCCAGCAATATTCTTAACTGGCACTAACCCAGAAGAGCAAAGAGTTCTCTGGCACAGGAGCTTGGAAAAATGTTAAGCTTAACCGGATGCCCACCTTGGATAGCCAGCACAATTATACCCTTAAAAACACGTAGGTCTGAGCAGTGTTACTTTCTGGAATGCTTTCCAAATAATCTTTTTTGAAACGAACGTACATCCAAAGTAACAGAATCCCTCTGGTTGCTATAGAGCATTTAAACATTCAGGGACTTCCGAGGTCAGTTAGAGTAGGTGGCCTCTGGGTCCCCCTTCTGATAATGCTTGCCTGCCAGTTCCGTGGCTACCTAAGGCCACTCCCTGGAGCCACCTTTCTGCAGGACCATTTGATTGAGTCAAGTTGACCCTTAGACCCGCTTTCCAGATTAAAAGCACCGGACGTCATTTAACGCATCTGGAATTGTAATGACTCTACTCTAAATCATGCGTCCAATTCAGCAGTAATGAGAGCAAAGAGGAGCCTCAGTGAACAGCTACTCTTGGGTGAACACCCTTTTGTTGACAAAGTGTCCTTGGGCAGAAAACGTGACGGAGCTGGGAGCTGTCCTGTTTTGTAGAAACTGTAGACAGACGTGGTCTGGACAGCAGGTGCCGAGCGTGGACCCTGGAGCTGCAGAACCTAGGCTTGAGTCCGTCCCACCACTCGTGGGACAGAACCTTCCCAAGGCTGCCTCAGTGACTGTGCCACACAGAGCAGACGCCAGGAGCCCAGGAAGCGACCAAACACACGGCCCTTAAAATCCGGAATTCACGCTGCTGTCTGAGCCACTCTGTTCACATCTGGAAAGAAAACTTAACCACTTAACTCGAAGCTGGAAATAAATACAATTCACAGTTGCAAAAGAAGTGCTCTGGAAGAAGGAGGAAGAGGAAAGTCAAGCCTGTTATTTTTTTTTTATCTTCATGTTTTCTAATTTTTGTCACTAATGGGATTAATACATTCAATATGTGCCTGGCACAGAGTAAGCTCTTGTGTGCACGTGCACGCTCGGTCACTTCAGTCGTGTCGGTGGAATCTTCCAGGCAAGAATACTGGGGTGGGTTGCATTTCCTCCTCCAGGGCATATTCCCGACCAAGGGATTGAACCCCCATCTCCTGCGGCTCTGCCACCGGGAAGTGCGAGCTCTCTGTAGATGACACTTTTAAATTGCCAGGGGCAGTCACAACAAGCAAACAGGCAAAGCACTCAGGGTGCAGACGGACACATGGACACCTTCACGGTCCCTCTTTTAAGGAGAGGCTCGTTCCCTTCCGCAGCATGTACAGTGCACTGTCATTCCTGTTTGAAGAAGCATCTTCCTTAGAACAGTCAGATGGCTGCGTTCCTTAGGCCTGGCCCACTTGCTTCATAGCCGGGCCTTTGAGCATCTCTCAACCACATGTGACCTGGCCAAGTGGCCTGTTTGGACTTGAGCAGCTCTCAGTCCTTCCTTCCCAGTCATCTGTGCAGACCAGCTCTGGTTCTGCTGTTTTCTTGACCTTCCTCCCACAGTGTCTGGAACACCACCATCAATTTAACGTGCAGTGGCTCCAAGGTTTCTGGTCCCGGAGGGTGGGCCCGCGGCACCCCGGCCAGGGAGGTCACCCGAGCGGGGCAGACGGGCCTCCCGGCTTGGGGGCAGGCTTGCTACCAGCCACACGGCGCTCTGGCCAGTCATGTCCCCAAGGAGCCCAGCAGCAGGGAAATCAATTCCTCCCCGAAAGAGACCCATCTGGTTACAGATTTAATTATCATTGTGTTCTGTAATTATTGGCTTGCAAGGTAGCGCAGAGAAGGAAACCTCTCGTTTTCAGCTCCCTCCACCCCCGACCTCTTGAAATAAAACTGGCAAAAATAAAAAGAGCTTTCTGGGAAGCACTTAATCATTTAAACATTCATGAATCAGGAATACAAATAAAGGTCCCGCGTCTCCCGAGGAGCGAAGGAGGCAGCAGAAGGGCCAGGACAGCGAGAGGAGCCCGGCCCGGGTCTCCCCCTCCGAGGGGGCTGCCCCGGGCCCCTCCGGGCGCACCCGGGGAAGGGCGCGCGCGGCCCTCGGGCGGGGAGGCGCGGCG
>NW_011495078.1:1984881-1990083 GCF_000754665.1 Bison bison bison | reverse complement strand
CAGGAGGAGGCGCCGCTCCGGGGCGACC
The DNA here is from genome assembly GCF_000754665.1 of Bison bison bison. Taxonomy (NCBI): domain Eukaryota; kingdom Metazoa; phylum Chordata; class Mammalia; order Artiodactyla; family Bovidae; genus Bison; species Bison bison. The sequence continues at coordinate 1,990,055 of NW_011495078.1, read as the reverse complement.
TGAGCCGAAACCGGGCTGCGGCGCCCGCGGGCGTCCTCCCCGGCTTTGTTTGAATAGCTTTTGTTGCTGGTATCGTGTGAGACTTTCGGCCTCTGGTTCGCTGACCAGTTGCATTTTTAAAAGATCGTTTATCAGTCGCGGAGAGCTGGACTGGGAGATGGTGTGCTGACCTCCCCAGGGAAGAATTCTCCTGTCTCCAAACCCGGAGGACCGCACACGGGGTCGGGAAGCCCTGGCGTTTCAGGGCCGGCCGCAAGTCCTAGGATGCGTTTTCAGGCTCATCCCTGGTTCGGAACAGAATCCCGAGTCCCGCAGACCCGCTGCCCTTCTCCGTGACTTGCGGTTTCCTCGCGGCTGGAGTGTGAACCTTGGCCGCAGCTCTGAGTGTTCAACTTTGCTTTCCCCTGGCTCAGCTGACAAAGCAGGGCCGAGCCGATAGGGCGCTTTTAAACACGGTGAATCACCGTGTTGCAGAAACACTACAGTCTTACCCCAGTTTTTTTCCCCCCCAAATACATAATTTTAAGACCAACAGTTTCTTAAATGGTTTAAATGTAGAAATGAAAGTGCACCATAACTTGGAAAAATTATTTAATTTTTTAAATAGGGTGTATTGGCCCCAACGGTACAGTTATTAGTTTGCTAACAATAAAATGTGAATTAGGTGACTTTAGAAAGTAAAGTGTTGAATCTTTTAAGTTCGTGCATGTTCTGGCACCACATTTTAAAGGTCAGAAAAGACTGTATTCGTCTGAATTGTGGACACATACTAACTAGTTTCAGGTATTTTCTTACTTGGAACGTATTTTTTTAAACTTTTTGTTTTATACTGGAATATAGCTGATAAACAATGCGGTTATAGTTTCAGCTGGACAGCAAAGGGACTCAGTCATACACACCCATGTATCCTTTCTCCCCCAAACTCTCCTCCCATCCAGGCTCCCACATGGAACACATTTGTGCAAACAGAATCTGCATTTTAGAAAGGCTGTCCCCCTGTCTGTCCAGGGAGTAAAAATGTTGCTCCTCAGAGAACCTGGTGTCACAATAAAATTATGATTCAAGACATGAATAAAGAGCAGACTAACTTCCAAGGCACTCAGAATACTTTGTTGTCATCTGGATATCAGGACCTCTGGTAATAAGAGACAGATGTTGAGAAGCATTGAAAATGCATGCTAAGTTAACCAAAACAGGCTTATATAAAAGACGGTTCCATTCCGAAGAGTAAAGCTTTAAGAGACTTCAGAGGCGGTTTGATTAAAAACATGTCATTATCAATGCATACGCTATTGGCATATTAACTGCATTCATATTGGCTGGTGGACTTCAGGAATCACTCTCTTTTAAATTGTAGAAAGTTTTTCTTAGAAAACCGTAGCAGTCCTTTTCTCTCGGAAGCAACAAGGAGAGGAATGACTAACGTTTAATTTGCAGAAGCCAAACGGAAACCAGCCAACATGCTCTGAAACCGTGGTCGTCTGGGAACTTCTTATAGGGCAGCCACCCTTTCATCACTGCCCCCCGCCCCGAGGCCCCGACTGGTTTGTTTTGAGGGACCCAGCCACAGTGCAAGTTCAACGTCAAAGTCGCAAATTATAGACATAGCGACCACTTCTCTGTGGTACAAAGGTAGGTTTGGGGAGTAAAATATTAGCCATTCTCTGCCCCTGGAAACCCTGGGTTTCAGAAGTTTCACGAGCATTTTCCATTTCCTGAGACAGTTATTTACTTGAACTTTCCCATGTTTGTGTGCACAGCAGAGAACTTTCCTGTTTGCCAGAAAGCACACACGCTGAGCACCCTTCACCCCAGTGTGGGAACGCCAGGCCGAGGACGTTGTTTTTCCTTAAAAAGGAACGTTTGGAAACTTCGCCGAGTATTCATATGGAATTGAAAGGCTCTTGACCCCAGCTTGCCACACGAACACATGGAAGACTGGTTAACAGAGTGTCAGCAGCCTGCAACTTAACTTTTTGCAAATTCACAAAATGTGAAAGGAGCCATCAGATGGAGGCGAGCGTGGCACAGAGTCGGGAAGAGTGCTGGGGCGCCTCGGCTTTCCCATGTGCCTTTCATTAAGAAAGCATGTCCCAGGGTGTTTCGTGCCTTCGGTAGCTCTGTTCTGTTTCAGGGCTGGCGAGAGGGTGAGGAAAGAAAGGCAAGTTCATCTTGGTTCAGGTTGTTCTGCTCACTTTGCAAAGCTTTCTGTTGAGGTTCTCTTCATGTGGCCGCTTTTCTTTAGGTGGAAGGTCAGACGGGGACAGGAGGGGCTCAGAAACGTGCCAGGAGCGGTTCAAGCGAGAGATGCAGTTTGTTACTGCTGAGGGGTCCTCTCTGCCGAAGGGGAGAACAGTGGGTGTTCTGAGGTTTCCTCGGTCTCCCTGGGTGAGCCCCTGCTGCTCTGATTCTGTCTGGTAACAGCCAGGATGTTTTTCTGCCCTGCCCACACTGTTTGCTTCCGTCATTCATTCCTCCCGTGATGAGAAACACACGGAGGGTGCAGGGTCCAGGGAGCCCTCTGGGCACCCAGCTCCTTGCTGCTGCTGCTGCTAAGTTGCTTCAGTCATGTCTGACTCTTAGCGACCCCATGGACTGCAGCCCACCAGGCTCCTCCATCCATGGGATTCTCCAGGCAAGAGTACTGGAGTGGGGTGCCATTGCCTTCTCCGCCCAGCTCCTTAGGTAATAGTGTAACCGACTCTGAACCATGTAGTCAGAGGGGCTGAAATTGAGAAGCCATCACGCCCCAACCTCTGAAACTCCTGTACGACCAGGAGACACACTCGGCTAACAGGAGTCGTGAAAGGCTGCTTTACTTACTTACTTACCTGGTTATTGGATGCCCCTCGTGGCTGGTGGGGTCTTAGTTCCCCCACCAGGAAGTGAACCCTGGCCCTGGGCGGTGAGAGCATAGAGTCCTAACCACTGCACCACCAGGGACCTCCCCGGGCCGCTTCAGTGTCGCTTGTTACTGCCGCAGGTGACGTTGTTCGATTCGAACACTTAGGGACCCAGTTCCCCCTCTCTCTTCCCAGGAACACAGCACACACCGTAAGCCACCAAGTGTGGCCAGGAGACCCTCTCGCCACGCGTATCTGTGGAGTCACACACACTGCCCTGTGGCCCTGCCGGTGCCCGGGGTGTGGTGTGCATCCAGACTCGTGTGAGCCGCTGGGCTGTGTGTTAGCTTCCTGGGACTTTGCAGCAAAGACCCCCAGACCCGGCCTCACACACCAGGACTGCATGCTCTCACACCCTGGGGACGTGGTGGGCAGGGCTGTGCCCTCTGCAGGGGCTGGGGTCTGTCCCCCGCTCCCCGAGGTCTCTGCTGGCTCCCAGCTTATGGCAGCACAGGTCCAGTCTGCCCGCGGCAGCCCCTGGGGTCTCCACTGTGTCTGGACGCCTCTTTCATAAGGACTCGGGTCAGTGGGTGAGGGCCGCCATCCCAGGATAACACTGACTGTTTACATTGGCAATGACCTTGTTTCCAAATAAGGTCCCATTCTGCCCTGGGGCTTGGGGCTGGAACATACGAATTTCTGGGGTCATGACCCAAGCCATAACAAGTTGCGCAGTAAGTTTGACCAGATCAGCTTATTAAGTACTTATGTGCCTGCAGGTGCAAGGTGCTATGGGAGGCAAAAAGGACGGCATAACAAGTTCTTAAGGCTTTGAGTCCAGGAGAAGACATAATTCTAAAACCAAGAGCAGTGTGGGGCCGAGGGAAAAGTCAGAAAGAATGTCCGGTGTAGACAGAGAGGGGCTGGGGAATGAGGAGCTAGAAGGGACTCGCTCTGGGCTGTGCAGCCTCTACTGAGTTTTCCAAGGCGTGGGTTGGAGTATGGTGTTTATTTTCCCAAACTATGATCGGGGCTTTCCACGTGGCTCAGCAGTAGAGAATCTGCCTGTCAATGCAGGAGATCCGGGTTCGATCCCTGAGTGGGGAAGATCCCCTGGAGGAGGAAATGGCAACCCACTCCAGTATTCTTGCCTGGAGAATCCCATGGACAGAGGAGCCTGGCGGCCTTCAGTCCATGGGGTCGCGGAAGAGTTGGACACGATTCAGCGACTCAACAGCAACAGCAAACTGATCTGGCAGTCCTGATTTTCCGCAGGCTTGCAGAGAATCCGTGAATTCTGATGCGGCAAGGCAGGAAGAAACTGCATTTTCCTAATTGATTCCTGACTTGCTTTCTGCTCATTCTTGAGATTCTGCGTTGGGATGGGGTAGAAGAAAAATATAGTCCTAGTGGCCATTGGACAGCCAGCGGTTCTGAGCATCCACCCGGAGAAGTGTGTCTTTTTTCTGGCCCCCGGAGAAGGATGTGGTCGGCAGTGTGGTGTGGTGTGGTGTGGTGTGGTGTGGTGTGGTGTGGTGTGGTGTGGTGTGGTGTGAGGGCCTTACTCCGGACCAGCTGGTTTGGAAGCCCGTGCCCTGTAGCTGCCACAAACACCTGCTCGTCGCAGGTGAAGCTCTCCGAGAGAAAGGTTCCAGAACGCATGACTTCCTGTGTTTGTAAGGAGAAGACAGCTTTAAAGTTTGCAGAGGAAATTACTGGCTGTATTGAGTTGCTTCTAATGAAACTGCTTGAGATTTCAGGATAGTTCCTTTTGTCGTAAGAAATATCTGCCTTTGAAGCAGAGATTTTCAGATACTACCCAGCACCAAAGAGAGGAGCCATAACTGCGCTTGCTGCTTCACTCAGAACAAAGCAGACACAACTAAATTCCATTCAACTGGGACTGCCTCCCGTCATCTCCAGAGAGGCACTCTGGAAGTGCTGGGGTGTCGACGCCGGCATTCCGGAGCGCGCGCGCGCGCCCGCCCGCACCCACGCACGCACAGGCACACGCGTGCGGAGTGACGGGTTTGCGGCGCTGGGGAAGGGCCACAGGCTGGTCTTTTGTCGGGGGAGCTGTCCTCGGGGCGCTGGGGCAGGAGGGCGCGGCCTGTGTTCTCCTGGGGCCTCGTGCTATGGATGGCAGTGGCACCGCGGTGGCCTTCTTCCCGCGTTTCTCTAAGCGCAGCCCACCTTCAGATGCGCCTCCTTTCCAGAAAGCACTGAGCGCCCCGAGTGGCTGAACTGCTGTGGCTCCACATGGCCCCCGCGTCACAGGGAGGACCCTGAGGCCCTGCAGGGTGCCGAGCCCAGGCCCCCCGCTGGCAGGGG
>NW_011495078.1:1978750-1984661 GCF_000754665.1 Bison bison bison | reverse complement strand
GATGCCGTGCGCAGGCGCAGGTGGGTGGCCTGGGTGGATGGGAGCCGGGGGGCAACGGCGGGGAAGGGGGGCGCTAGAGCCGGCCCCGGGGCGAGTCTTCTGAGAGAGGCGGCCCTGCAGAGGACGCCCCCACGGACGAGTGTTCAGCTGTCGTTCTGGCACCTGATAACCTCCGCTGGGGCTCCTGGGCCTTCGGACCCTGAGTTCACTCAGAATCCATCTAAGCTGCGATTTAAAACAATGCCGTGTGTGTGTGTGTGTGTGCGTGTAATACACTTACTTGGTGGGACTGTCTCTAGACGTTCGGGCTGGCATTGCACGGGGCTCAGGAGAAGGTGGCCACGGCCCAGCACACCGTCTGGGAGCTCACCTCTGCCCAGGGCAGCGCCGGGTGCTGGGAGGCCCGGTGGTTCCCAAGACCCACCATGCCTCTGGGGCCTGTACCGTGGGGTGGTCCCAGGATGTGCTCCAGAATCATCCATTTGCTGTGTGACTTTGGACAACCTGCCCGACTTCTCTGAACCTGACTTTCTTCCTCCTAAAAACAAGATTAGGGCTTCCCCAGTGGCTCAATGGGTAAAGAATCCGCCTGCAATGCAGGAGACACAGGAGACGTGGGTTCGATCCCTGGGTCGGGAAGATCCCCTGGAGAAGGAAATAGCAACCCACTCCAGTATTCCTGCCTGGATTCCCATGGACAGAGGAGCCTGGCGGGCTACAGTCCATGGGGTTGCAAAGAGTCAGACACGATTGAGCGACAGAGAGAAGATCAAGGTTAACCATTGCTGTCTGGAGGAAACGTCCTCATGGGCTGGTAGCGCTGTTCCTAGGGTGAGTGAGTGGACTTGAGGGGCCGTGTGCAGTGCTGGGTGCACACCCGGTCCTCGTAGGTGATGCTTTTATAGATCAACACCCGAACTTGTGCTACGTCCAGGACAACGCTAAGCCAGGACTTGGACTTAAGGCCACCCACATCCGGGAGTACGTCCTTATTCTCACAACTGGACAGACTCTTGCCATCTCAGGGTGCTGGCGGCCCTTCCTTCTCACCCTCATGGATACCATTGTCTGGGGCGGTGGGACCACAGAATGTGTTCCTGGGTCCTCTGCTTAGCTGCAGATCCCCACGCAGCTGCTGAGCGCACGCAGCTGCTGGCCTGAGGGGCCAGAGGGCTGGCTGGGGGCTCGGGTTTCGTGCGTCTAGGGTTTCGTGCATGGGAAGGGCCCAGAGCCACAGATGGGCAGTGAGGCCTGCCAACCGCCTGTGTCTGGACTGGGAGGGCGTCCGGGCTGTCATGGGCGTGTGTGTCCTGGGTACGATTTCTGATGTTTCCTCTCCTCCTCAGTTCTACCAAGTTAGGGTCGGATCATTTGTTTCCTTACGTTTTTTTGTCTAACTTTAGCTCTGTATTTCTCGTTTTATGAACCAAACTGGTAATTCTCAGTCTTGCTTTTGTGGGATACTTCTGTAATCCAGGAAGAGGGGTGGGATGTTTGTACATTTCCAACACATTTGTTCAAAATTATTTTAATCTTCATTCTAATGTCAACATATGTAACTGACGTGTTTGTTATGTTCCTACTGTGTGCATGTTAGTGTACCCATCATATACGTGGAAACACACACACACACACACACACGTGTGTTCTATACTGCCCTTTCAGGCAAGTCGTAAGAGAAACCGTAGGGTCTGAAGTGTAAAGCATTTGTGAATTCTCAGTGGAAGGCATTCTCAAGACACCACACGGCCCAGACTCATCATTTTACAGATGGGTTCGCTGAGGGCAGCACCGTATGGTTGAGTAAGTTGTGCACTGTACAGCCTGGGGGGAGTCATTCACACTGTAGTCTAAATGAATGGGGTCTCCAGGACTGTGCTGGGGCAATGGGCATAGAGGTCAGCCTCCACAGAGGTCAGCTTCGTAGGGCACACAATGGATTAGAGAAGGGCCGTGGTAGGTTATGGAGGAGGCCCCCCCCCGCTCCTCACTGCGCCCCTGCAGCCACGCCCCTCACCGGTTGTCAGGTCACACTGCAGCTCTTCCCATCGAGGGGTGGGTGGGGCCTGTTTCTCACTTCTTGCATCTGAACTGACCTTGACTTGTTCTGGCAACGGATGTGGCAGACAGGGGCAGGCAGCAGTTCCCAGGAGGCCTGGTGTCTTTCCACGCTCTGTCAGAGGCTGTCTGCACCCGGGCCCCAAATGCTGCGGGATGCAAGACCACAGGGCCAAGAGCTCAGCTGTGCCTGCTGAGCCCCCCTGGGCCCACCCGCAGCCCTCCGACCCCATTCATGGGCCAGTCCAGGCGAGGTCAGCAGAGCTGCCACCTTGATCAGAGGTCCCCGCTGCCGCGTGAGCCCAGGCGAGCCGAGCGCGGCCCCACGCACAGAAGCACAAGCTCGCTTCAGCGGCCACTGAGGCTTCCTGGCTGCCTGTTCTGCAGCCTCCCGTGGCGGTGGGCGCGGTACAAGGCTTGAGAGCTCAAGTGGTGTTTTGTGCGAGACCGTAATTGCTGTTACACCGAGAGCAGCCTTTAAAAAGGAACTGATAAGGTTCCTATCTTTTCTCTAAAGAAGGTGCACATGATTCAGAACCAAAGAAGTGCAGCACAGGAAGCCTCTCCTGCTCACATCTCATGGTTTGTTTAACACGGGAGCCCTGGTGTCCGGGTTTGCTTGGAAGTCGCAGCTCCTGGCAGAAGTCGTGTTCTGGCAGCGTGGTTTTTTTAGCAGTCAAGCAGAAATCCTTAGAACAGCCTGGTTTGGATTATCTGCAAACCCTGTGGCCTGTGGTGGCCCTTTCCCCTCCATCCTGGGTGTCTGACTGCTAAGTCTCTGCCGGGAACACACTTTCCCACCGACTCCCTGAGCTTGAGATGGCTTAAGTTGTTCCTAAGAGACTTTTTTTGGGGGGACTTAAAATTTTTTTTATTACTTCAATTTAATCTAGCAAATTAATGTTCTAACTTTTGAAATATAATGTGTTTATGCTCAATGATGTCTTAGAGGAAAATACACTTTGAGTAACAAACGCATCTTAGTTGTTGAAAAGATCTGATTAAAACGTTCGACACACAATTGTTTATAAGTTCACAAGAGACTTTTAACTCCAGCTGAAGTTAGTAAACTTGTTCAGGAGTCTTTTGTTAGGAATATAGACTTTCTGAAGAAAGCCTGTTTCTGTGTGTGCCTGTGTGGTCAGTCGTGCCCGACTCTGTGTGACCCATGGACGTAGCCCACCAGGCTCCTCTGTCCGCGGGATTTCCCAGGCAAGAGTACTGGAGTGGGTAGCCGTTCCCTTCTCCAGGGGATCTTCCTGATCCAGGAATGCATACCAAAAGGTTATGACTCTGTTCTTCACTCTGTGAAGAATGTTGTAGAAATTCTGACAGAAAGTTGGGCGCTGTGGAGGCCTTGTCCTGGCCCCCAGGCCGGGTTGCTGGCCTTCGGGAGGAGCCAGAGGCGTGGAACACACGCCCCCTCAGCCTCCACTTCTCCGGTGACCGCAGGGCCGTCTCTCTGCGGTGCTGGAGAACTGCCTTGTTCAGCGACGTGCATAACAGATTTCTCATGGAAACGTGAAGTTTTCTGGTTGTGGTTCTCCTATTTGTTAAGGCATTTTTGTTTCCTTTGAAAACAAGCCCCATAAATAGAACGGGGTTAGATTCTCAGCAGCCTCTTGGCAAAGGTTAAGCTTCCAGAGGGCAGCATGCTCTGAAACCACGCCTCTGAGTGGGGAGAGCCTGCAGCCGAGTGGCTCCCGGACTTCATCTCTGGAAGAGGAACGGGGAGGAAAGTTCTGTTTCTCCTTCCTCTGACCTCTGACCAAGCACGTTTATGTAGACTGAACCCGAGTAACTGCCTTGTCGGCGAGCCCAGGTTGGGTCTTCAGATAACTCACAGTAACTGTTTAATTGGGTGTGAGTCTTAGGCATCCTGTTTATAAATAGTTAGAACGATGTTCCGGGAATGAGAGGGCACTCACCCAGCACAGGCTTTAAGTCTTCTGTGGGGTGGAATACAGCTACCATCTTAAGAAGCTAGAACAATAAAGGCAAGTTAAACCCAAAGTAAGCAACAGACAGAACAGAATAATGAAGAACTCGAAGACCAACCGGTGACGTGGAAAGCAGAAAATTACCAGAGACAGCAAAACCCAAAGCTTATTCTCTGAGAAGAATCCGCAGAATTGATGACCCTCTTAGACTGATGAGGAAGAATGGGGGGAAGACCCAGAGCAGTCAGCCTAGTGGTCGGTGATGTTAACAAGGGCACCTGTGCCCGGGGAGGGGCTGAGCGTAGGGGCTTGGGGGTGTTGTCAGAACCAGGGCAGTGTGGACCCGGAGGTCGGGGAGCAGAGTGTGGGGCTGAGAGAGCAGGGGCCCGCGGGATCCGAGGATGCGTGAACTTGGGGCGGGTTTTCATAGCCTGATGCTCATCAACTCTAAGAAATCTTATTAAGAGAACGTTGACCTTCAGCAATTTTTTTTCTTGATAAAGGAGATTTTAGAAAACACTATTCCTTTCAGTGGCTTCAGGGAAACACATCTGTGTGGTTTTTCCCTCACTTCCTACATGTTTTAACACGGGTTCAAGTCCGGCCAGTGTTGAGGCTGAGCAGTGGTCAGTCTGAGCCCCTCTGAGATTTACAACTTTTTTGTTTTAATTAATTTGTTTTATCTTTTTTTGAAAATCTCTTTTAAAGAATTTAACGTTTGTTTTTGGCTGGGCTGGGTCTTCGTTGCTATGCAGGCTTTCTCTAGTTGCGGCGAGCGGGGGCCCCTCTGTTGTTTTGGTGCCCAGGCTTCTCACTGCAGCGGCTTCTCTTGTTTCAGGAGTTGTGACACGTGGGCTCAGGAGGTGCGGTCCCCGGTTCTAGGGCAAGGGCGTGGCCCCCGGGCTCGAAGGCGCGGGCTCAGGAGGTGCGGGCTCCCAAGCTCTAGGGCGCGGGCTCAGGAGGCGTGGCCCCCTGGCTCTAGGGCGCGGACTCAGGAGGCGTGGCCCCCTGGGATTAGTTGCTCCTCGGCATGTGGGCTCTTTCTCCACGTGGGATCTTGAACTCTTGTCTCTTGCATTGGTAGGTGGCTTCTTTACCATTGAACTGCCAGGGAAACCCCTGTCTTATCATAAATGAATTTATGTCAGGTGTTGAATCTCCCCGCTTTGATTCATTTTACAGTGAATGGCTTTTTAGGTAAAGATAGGGATGGTTGAGAACCTGCCACTCTAGGCCGTCTCTACGTGCTGCCGACATTTGAGAGTCCAGATCCATTGGAGGGAAGGCCTTTTAGGGATGTCAATGTACAGTTTTTAGGAAGTTCAGGTTCAAGTCAAAGACTATTTGTTTTATAATTTTATGAATATATGCACATCTCTCCTGGGCCTTGCTCTCTTTCTCATGTAGAAAACACTCCCATATATAATAATATATATATTATACATATTATAATAAATGAAGGGAGATAAAAGTAAATCAAGTTGTGTTTACTGGGAATACTGTCCCTAAACAACCACAATGAGTGTAAGCAATGTTTAGCTTTCGGGTGTTGTTTTTCCCACTCAAGGGCTGCCCTGATAGCTCAGTTGATAAAGAATCTGCCTACAATGCAGGAGACCCTGGTTTGATTCCTGGGTCGGGAAGATCTGCTGGAGAAGGAAGGTTACCCACTCTACTATTCTTGGGCTTCCTTTGTGGCTCAGCTGGTAAAGAATCCACCTGCAATGCAGGAGACTGGGGTTCAATCCCTGCATTGGGAAGATCCCCTGGAGAAGGGAATGGCTACCCACTCCAGTATTCTTGCCTAGAGAATCCCATGGACTAGTCCATGGGGTCACAAAGAGTTGGACACAGCTGGGCGACTTTCACTTCACTTCACTTTCCTGTTCAAAGCAATAAGCCCACACTCGCCC
>NW_011495078.1:1977784-1978650 GCF_000754665.1 Bison bison bison | reverse complement strand
GCAATAAGCCCACACTCGCCCGTCTGTCTCCTTGTGTGGGGGATGGGGGCTCATCAGGTGTTTTTCCTCCTTAGTCTTTTTCCTTTGAGAGGATGAAGTGGCTTAGCGGTAAAGAATCCACCTGCCTCTGCAGGAGACTCAGGAGATGTGGGTTTTGTCCCTGGGTCAGGAAGATCCCCTGGAGGAGGAGATGGCAACTCACTCCAGTATTCTCGCCTGGAGAATCCCAGGGACGGGGGAGCCTCGTGGGCTGCCGTCCGTGGGGCCGCACAGAGTCGGACACGACCGAGTGTGCATGCACGTGGTGGGGACAGTATCGTTGATAAGGACGTTGGAGGAAGATGTCTCTTCCCTCTCTCCCCCACCTCTCACTTCCACTGAGGAGCCTATGCCTTGAAATTTCTGGCTTGGGATGGTTTCCTTTTCCTTTCTTAGAGCTGGAAGCATAGCTGCCCAACAACGAATTTTTGTATAAAAATGTTTACAATTTTACATCAAAGTTGCGAGTGAAGCTGCTGACATCGCAGTTGGCAGTGCCTGTGTCTCAGTGGTGGTGCCTCTCTCTGCGCCCTTGGCATAGGTGGTTACATGGTTCTTACACGCGAGTGTGCCCGGAACCTCCTGGATGGCTTGTGAAGATACGGACTGCTGGGCTCCACCCAGAGTTTCTGATTTCACAGTCCAGGTTGCGGAGGGTGGGCATTTCTCACGGGTGCACAGGACGTGCTGATGCTGCTGGTCCAGGGGGCACATTTCAGGACCACTCACGGCCCCCGAGCTCATCAGCCCACCGGTGCTATAACCTGGGGCCAGCCTGATGACACGCACGGCGCTGCAAGGACAGGGGACCGAGGTGTGAGCCCCTG
>NW_011495078.1:1974969-1977684 GCF_000754665.1 Bison bison bison | reverse complement strand
GCCTTGCAACGTGGAGGTAGAGCGCTTGGAAAGAAATCCTGCCTTGGATTGGAAGGGGCACTTGGAATTTATCTGCAAAATGGGATTCCTCACCTGTCTGTTTACTTCTAGAAATTCTTGTATAAAACAGAAGAGAAACACAATCTCCATTAAGAGACCAAGCTCAGGAGGCTTGCTTGTGATTTGATGACTGTTTTATTTAAGTCAGGGCACTTAAGGCAGGATCCTTGAAATATTCATATTAGCATTAGGAGGACCTGTAGCTCAATAAGAGGATGAGTCACTAAAAGCTACCAAAGGATATGGAGACACTTGTAGGTAAGGGCTCTGTCTAAAACTGAGGCTTTTAAGGGGAGAGGTAGATCAGCCGAGGTGTGGGCTTGGGGCTGGGCGGCGTCCGGGTCCATGTGAAAACACTCTTTGTGTGGGGGTCCGCAGGGCCGTGGCTTCTCCTGCTGCCTCCCACGGGGGGTGGGCCTGGGTCCTTAGGCTGGGGACCACTTCTCTCTGCAGGTCTGTAGGGGTCTGTGGCTTGTGCTGGCTTTCCACCACTACTGAGGAGTTTGTGCTTTTCAGTTCAGTAGCCAATTAAGAGGGCTTCCCTGGTGGCTTAGTGGTAAAGAATCTACTTGCCAGTGCAGGAGATGTGAGTTTGACCTCTGGGTCGGGAGGATCCCCCGGACAAGGAAATGTTCCCGTGTTCTTGCCTGGAAAATCCCATGGACAGAGGAGCCCGTTAGGCTCAGTCCATGGGGTTACAAGAGAGTCCCAACACAGCTTAGTGACTGCACAACAGAGGCCATTTAAAGTGCGCTTTGTCACTGAACACCGAGGAAAACGATTGATTTCTTGCAACCCTGCCACCCAAGTGCCGTCAGAACACGCTGCTTTTCTAGATGATACTGTGCTGCCAAGGTGACCTTCAGGGGCCATCTCCTTCAGGTGAAGGGGGCTGGAATCGCCTCACGGGCAGGAGGTGAGGCCTGGGGGAGCTGGCCAGCTGGTTATGGGCCCTGCGTGGAGTCAGCGATCATCCTGAGTGACAGGGAGCCAGCCCTGAAGCCAGAGGCTGGTGCTTAGCGGTGCCCGGCTGACCGAGGCCTGGTGCTTACGGAGGGGAGCGGAGCCCGGACCCCGTGCTGGCTGCCCTCGGAGCGCTGGGTGGCAGCTGGCGGCTGGCCTTAGGCGGGGCCTTTGGTAACAGGATGCATCCGTCAGCCTCGACAGAAAGGGCTTACGGGTTTATGCTAAAACCCAGAGCATCTCTTACGTCTGTGTCGTTTAGTCTATGGATATTATATTTCCATGTGTGTGTGTTTTTTTAAAGCATGGTTCCTGTGTCAAATATTCAGTTCTCGTGTTACACCAGCTGCCTTACTTTTTGGTTCTAGGTGCTGTCAGCATCACTCACCTTCACTTTTGGAAGCTCTACCCAAGTGGTTCTGGTACCAATTCGAGTCACAGGCTCTGGTCCTTAGTGCCAGTGAAGTTGCTCAGCCATGTCCGACTCTTTGCGACCCCATGGACAGCAGCCTACCAGGCTCCTCCATCCATGGCATTTTCCAGGCAAGAGTATTGGAGTGGGTTGCCATTTTCTTCTCCAGGGGATCTTCCTGACCCAGGGATCACACCCCGGTCTCCCACATTGCAGGCAGGCGCGGTACCATCTGAGCCACCAGGGAAGCCCTAAATAATGAGTAAACCATAGTGCCAGTGAAGTTGGAAACCATGACTCCACCTACCACGTAACACGCTCAGCGCCTCTATCTCTGTGCGCCGGGTGTTGAGACCCAGCTCTCATCACACAGACTGCGTGTGCAATGTGTGTTCCACGTGCAAGGAGGCGCTCTGGGCACGCACGAGATTGCACCGCGTGTTTGTGCTGGAGCTATGGAGACATCGGGGGCAGGGGTGCCAGCAGCTAGGGTGATGCAGTTTCACATCTGGTCGGTAGGGAGGTGTACCAGGAAGTGACGTTTAAACAAAGACAATGTATAAGAGCAAAGGCGAGACCTGGATGTCGGGGAGAAGGAGTTTCAGGCAATGGGAAGAGCCTCTGCCAAGGCCCTGAGGTGGGAGCCTGGCTGGCAAATTCCAGGAACAGCAGAGTTCACTGTGGGTTGGGGGAGAGTAGTGGCTGGCTGGTGAGGTCAGGGAGGGCATGGAAGAGCTGCCTGTGCAGGCCTGCTCAGCCATCTTAAGGTCACTGACTTAAAAACTCAGTAGACTTTATTTTCAGTCTTCAGTTCAGTTCAGTTGCTCAGTCGTGTCCGACTCTGCGACCCCATGAATCGCAGCACGCCAGGCCTCCCTGTCCATCACCAACTCCCGGAGTTCACTCAGACTCACGTCCTTCGAGTTAGCGATGCCATCCAGCCATCTCATCCTCTGTTGTCCCTTCTCCTCCTGCCCCCAATCCCTCCCAGCATCAGAGTCTTTTCCAATGAGTCAACTCTTCACATGAGGTGGCCAAAGTACTGGAGCTTCAGCTTCAGCATCATTCCCTCCAAAGAAATCCCAGGGCTGATCTCCTTGCAGTCCAAGGGACTCTCAAGAATCTTCTCCAACACCACAGCTGAAAAACATCAATTCTTCGGCGCTCAGCCTTCTTCACAGTCCGACTCTCACATCCATACATGACCACAGGAAAAACCATAGCCTTGACTAGACGGACCTTTGTTGGCAAAGTAATGTCTCTGCTTTTCAATATGCCTA
>NW_011495078.1:1970471-1974764 GCF_000754665.1 Bison bison bison | reverse complement strand
AAGTGATGAGATCAGATGCCATGATCTTCATTTTCTGAATGTTGAGCTTTAAGCCAACTTTTTCACTCTCCACTTTCACTTTCATCAAGAGGCATTTTAGTTCCTCTGCACTTCCTGCCATAAGGGTGGTGTCATCTGCATATCTGAGGTTATTGATATTTCTCCCGGCAATCTTGATTCCAGCTTGTGTTTGCAGTCTTATGTTTCTAGAAAAACTGAGCAGAGAGCACAGAGGATTCCATCCAGCCCTCCCCACTCTCCCCTGCTGTTGACGTCTTGCATCACCGTGTGTCAGCTGTTGCAGTGGAAGAGGCGGTGCTGATACGCTGAGTAAAGTCCATGGTGGGCGTGAGGCTTCGCCCTGCTGTGCAGTCGTGCGCTTGGACACCGCACGTGTCCATCATCGCTGTCACACGGGATGGTTCACGGCCCTAAGTCTTCTCTGCGCTCTGCCTGTCCATCCCACGCCCTCCCCTCATCCCTGCCAGTTTTGCCTCTTCCGGGATCATCGCGCAGGGTCACATGGTGTGTAGCCTTTTCAGACTGGCTTCCTTTACTCAGTCCTGTGCACTGAGGTCTCTGATGTGCCTTCCTGTGGCTTGACTGCGCATTTCTTTTTAGGACTGAGTGATCTCCCATTGTCTGCATGGACCACAGTCCGCTTACTCACTCACCTACGGAAAAGCGTCTTGATCACGTCCAGCTTTTGGCAGTTATGGATAAAGCTGCTGTAAGCATTCGTATTCAGGTCTTTGCATGGACGTGTTTCCAACTCATTTGGGTAAAGTGAATTTACCCAAGGAGGAAGACTGCTGGACTTTGGGTGGGAGCATGTTCAGTTTTGTGAGGAGCCGTCTCCGTGGTGTCTGGCTCGAGGTCCTGCCGGGCAGGGCCGGGGCTGCTGTCGCCCCAGGCTGGCGAGGACCTCACGGGTGTGCAGGAGCGTCTCACTGCAGTGTTGAGCTGCCCTTCCCTGATGACAGCTGACGTGGGGCACCTTTTCATCTGTCCGTTGCGTTGCCACCTGTAGGGAAAGAGCGAATTAGCCAAGATGGTGGCGGTCAGGCTCTCTCCCCCCACGTCCTCACACTCTGGCCCCACGTTTCGTAAATACGTGGTCATATAACAGCCAAGATCGTTTACAGCACGGTACGTGCGCAATGACCTGTAAGATAAGCACCGCCTGAAAAGCTCCTGCGGGCGAGGCGAGGCGAGCCAAGGACAGAATGACCTTGAGCTGAGTCGTAGTTGTCGCTATTGCTGTGTCGGCCGTTAGAGAGGAGAAGATGTCTGCCTCGCTGCTGCCAGTAAAGCGTGTCTGCGATTCCTACGGCTCCTGGCGTCTGCTCCCAGCTCTGCCTTCCCTGTCCTGGGTTCAGCGAACAGCGAGACACCGCGAGACACCGTCTTGTGCCCGCTTTGGTGAGGAGACTGGTCACGTCTTCTGCCCATTTTTTCACTGGGTCGTCTGTTTTCTTGTTGAGTGTTAGTACTTCTTTGTATGTTTTGCGTACAAGGCCTTGACTGGACGTGTGTTTTGCAAATGAGCTCTTCTTCCGGTCCGTGTCTAATCCTTTCCTTCTCTGAAAGTACTCTGGCTTTTACCCTTGAATGAATGGAGAGCTGCTGAGTGTTTTGAGCCGAGGGGTGAGGTGACCGGCAAATCGTACGTGTACGGGACGTATCCAGCTCTAGTGGCATGGAGGATCCAGATCTCTGGAGTCTGCGACGGCAGCCTCGTCTTTGAGCTAGCAAGGTCTGTGACCGTTTGAAAACGTGTCTTCCAGCTACACGTCTGACAGCTACGGCCCTACATGACTCAGCCAGTGGTCTGCAGATACTCCAGCCTCTTGGCGATAACGATCTTTTATCACCTTTTTATTACTCGCCGTTAATATGAAGTCTCAGCTGGCTTCTTCCACGTGAGAGGCTTTTCCGAGACCGGAGTGTTCCGGCTGTGGCCGCCCCGCCCCTGGCCTGTCCTCCGGGGAGGGTCTCAGCTGCTATTTATGGAGAGGCGCACTTGCCAGCGGGTGTCTTCAGCTGTTTCCTATCCCTGTATTTAGGTTTCTTCCCCGGGTGAAGGCTGCTCTCTGCAAAGTCAGCCAGCACCCTCTGCATGCCTTCAAACCTCCCCCATGCTAACCTGTGGGTGAAAACAAAGCTTCTCCAAGGTGATCTCCAGAGTGTCCCGTCTTCTGGCCCAGAGGCTTCAGTGCAGCTTCTCAGGCTGTTTAAAAGTGATAGACGGGGTCTCGAGCTGGAGGGCTGGTTGAGCAGGAGGCTGGTGCTGCTCCGAAGCCCCACTGCTGCCCCTGTTTCACTGTGTGGGGAGAGGCTGGAGGGGGCACAGCGGTAAACCAGGGCCACGGCAGGCGGCCCGGACCCCTCCCGGACACCTGAGGATAGGGGGGTGGACAGTGCAGTGGTTGCGGACACGGGACACCTTAACCTGAGGCATCTCAGTCGAAGGAAGGAGGCTGGGTTGTCCATGAGGCAAAGAGTACACCTGTGAGACCTGCCGCCCCCAGTGCCCGGTTCAGGCAGCAGGCAGCTCTGCTCCTGGGGGCTGGCTCCTGTTCGGGGACTCTAGCTCCTGCTGCTAAGTCGCTTCAGTTGTGTCCGACCCTGTGCGACCCCATAGACGGCAGCCCACTAGGCTCCCTCATCCCTGGGATTCTCCAGGCAAGAACACTGGAGTGGGTTGCCATTTCCTTCTCCAATGCATGAAAGTGAAAATTGAAAGGGAAGTCACTCAGTCGTGTCCAACTCCTAGCGACCCCATGGACTGCAGCCCACCAGGCTCCTCCATCCATGGGATTTTCCAGGCAAGAGCCCTGGGGTGGGGTGCCAGTGCCTTCTCCGGGGACTCTGTAGGGAGACAGCAAATTAGGCAAGATGGTGGTGGTCAGGCCCTCTCGCCCCACGTGTTGTAAATTCGTGGTTATGTAGCAGCCGGGATCCCTTACAGCACTGCGCGTGCGTGTCACAATGTACCCGTTTGGCCACGGGCCACGTGTGTCCTGTAGGCACATGTAAGCTCCACGTGAAGCCTTGGGGCTGCGTTATGGTCCACGCTGTGGCCCGTGTCATGGCCCTGTTGCGGCTGTGTTTGCTGGGTCAACTACAGGAGAACACAGCATGTCTGCTGCTACGGCTGCGATGCCAGTCAGGGGAGAATGAGCCTGTCTGCAGTTCCTGCGGCTCCTCTGGTTTTCTTCCAGCTTCCCTGCTCGCACCTCACCTACCCTGCTTCAGTGAACAGTGAGATGGACTCTCAGCCCCAGCTGCTGCATGGACACTGTGGAGGCACACGGCACCTTCCCCTCGGGGACCACAGCCTCTGCACGGGCTCTTCCACCCGTGGGCACAGGCATGGGCGTGGCCAGCCGTCCTGAAGTGTGTGCGGTGGAAGAGGAAACCAACAGGAAGGACCAGAAACAGTGCAGTGATGGAGCCGAAGAAAATCGGCAGTGGCTCTGGGTTCAGTTCAGCTCAGTTCAGTCGCTCAGTTGTCTCCGACTCTTTGTGACCCCATAGACTGCAGCACGCCAGGCCTCCCTGCCCATCACCAGCTCCTGGAGTTTACTCAAACTCATGTCCACTGAGTTGGTGATGCCGTCCAACCATCTCATCCTCTGTCATCCCCTTCTCTTGCCTTCAACCTTTCCCGCATCAGGGTTTTTGCCAATGAGTCAGTTCTTCGCATCAGGTGGCCAAAGTACTGGAGTTTCAGCTTCAGCATCAGTCCTTCCAATGAATTTTCAGGACTGATTTCCTTTAGGATGGTCTGGTTGGATCTCCTTGCTGTCTGAGGGACTCTCAAGAGTCTTCTCCAACACCACAGTTCAAAAGCATCAGTTCTTCAGTGCTCAGCTTTCTTTATGGTCCAAAATGCCTGTTTCCATTGTGTTGAAAGCAGGAGAGTGAGAGGGGAAGAAAAAGGAAGCTAATCCATATGCACGGGTGAGACTTCAGAGTTAAGACAAACGTCTGAGTACAAGGCCTGGTTTAAGTTGCCTTGTGAGCTTGGTGTGCCCAGTCATGTCCAACTCTTTGTGACCCCATGGACTATAACCCACCAGGCTCCTCTGTCCATAGGAGTTCCCAGGCAAGACTACTGGAGCCGCTTGCCATTTCCTTCTCCAGGGGATCTTCCTGATCCAGCAGGGATTGAACCCACGTCTCTTGCGTCGCAGGCGGCTTCTTTACCACTGCGCCACCTGGGAAGCCCTTGTGAACTTGGGCTCCTGTTTTCCTGTGTTGGGAAGGAATGAGGCAGTACAGTGGCCT
>NW_011495078.1:1968488-1970371 GCF_000754665.1 Bison bison bison | reverse complement strand
GTGCACCTCTGCCACGCTGTGTGTGGGTCACAGCCACACGGGGCAGGTGGCGTGCTGGTTTTCAGATTGCTCTTGTTTGGCTGTAACTGTACACCTGCCTGTCAGTCTGACGTTCCTGCGAGGGTCAAATACAACTGTGGTGGAGGAGTTTAGCCCGGGTTATCTGGGGAATGTCTGTGCTCACATTGTAAAAAATCCATTTTTGGCATTGGTATGCATTTGGGATGGTCGCCACCATCTCTCAGGGACTTGAAATGTGCTTTTGGAGTCTGTGGGAAGTGAGCCTCGGGGGACACCCGAGCTGACTTAGGCTGTGCCGTCTGGCCGGTGCCCACCTGGCGCCCCTCCCGCCCGGGAAGGCTGCACTTGGTGCAGTCATGTTTCTGACCGCCCACTGGGCGTGGCCAGCTGCTCAGATGACCGTAGCATCCACCCGGAGTAGGGCTTGTGTTGAAGAAGGGAAGCAGAGGAAACCGTGTTTTATCAAAGGCTCCGATGGCTCCCCTAAATGACCTGCGACCCCAGGCTGTGTGCCCTGGGAGCTGTTTACTCTCTGGAACTCGCTGCCAGTTCCCAGGCACTGCAGCGGCCTCACTGTCCTCTGTGGGACTGGAGGAAGGGCCCTGTGGCCTTCTGCTGGGCTCTGCTGACCTGTTTTCTCTCCCCTCAGCCTCTCTGGGTGCAGAATGAGCATGGCTCCTGAGCAGGAGACAGCCACACTCCAGTCAGAGTGAAGCAATGGCTACTGGGTTGTTACAAGTTAGACAAGCCCCTCAGTGCCCATTTGACTTCTGGGTGGGGAATTTAGGGTTTTAAGCATGGCCTTGTGTTTTGGCAGGGCAGGTCGAGATCTGCTTTACAAGGACCCCAGCGCACTGACAGCTGGGCTCTCTGTGGGCTGTTTTTTAATTGAAGGGCTACTTTATTTGTGGAGGACATGAGACTGGAGTGTTCTTCTTTTAAAAAATGTGTTTATTTAGTAATACTTGTGTGTGGGACAGAATTGAAAGGGTGCGGAGAGGCACAGCGTGACAAGCAGGCCCCCACGCCTCGGTCCTGTGGGCCCCCGCTCCCCTCCCAGGAGGCAGCCCGTTACCTCCGTGTGCCTCCACCACAGGCTATGTGTTTCTGAACACCCACACACGTTCCTCCTGCTTTTTCCTTTGAACGCAGAGGCAGCATGTGCCCCCAGGAGGACATGTCCTGTAACCAGGAGGCTGTGGCGTCAGGATCAAAGCCGCCTCTTTTTGAAAGCAGTGCGGTGGGCTGGCGCACTGGCCTGCGGCAGGTCTGTGGCTGACTCAGTCCTCTCCCTGAGTGGTTCTCGTCTTCTGCTGTGACACCGTGTTCTGTTTTTCACTGAACCACCAGGAGGCTCACTGGGGCTAGGCGCCCAGCGAAAAACAGATGACGCTAAACAGATGGTTGAAGAGTGTTTAACGAAGAGACTATTTACAAAGTGGGGGCGGGGGAAGGCCGTGGAGGCGCCCCAGGAAGCCACTCCCCCTGGGGACTGGGGTCCCAGGCAGCGGGGAAGGCCGTGGAGCGCCCCAGGAAGCCACTGCTCCTGGGGACCGGTCCCAGGCAGCAGGGAAGGCCGTGGAGGTGCCCCAGGAAGCCACCGCTCCTGGGCACCGGGGTCCCAGGCAGCGGGGTGTCCCCCAGCTGTTAGTTTCCTGTACCCTCCATCTTAGCTGGAACCCATGCAATTCCTTGCTGGTAGGACGGCCTGTTCTTCCTGGTGGCAGTTTTGGAAACTAAGACTCTGGATGCCTTTAGAGTTGGAGAGGAGGCGCTGAGGGCGCCTTTATCCTGACTGCGAGTGGAACTGGCTGTGCTGGCTGTGGGGGGGGGGGGAGAAGTTGGGGAGGCGGGGGGCCCGC
>NW_011495078.1:1967692-1968388 GCF_000754665.1 Bison bison bison | reverse complement strand
AGTTGGAGAGGAGGCGCTGAGGGCGCCTTTATCCTGACTGCGAGTGGAACTGGCTGTGCTGGCTGTGGGGGGGGGGGGAGAAGTTGGGGAGGCGGGGGCCCCGCAGCTGGTGCTGAGGTCTGATTTCTGACCTCAGTGCTGCCTTGGGATTTAGTTTGTAGCAGATTCTCAGAACATCACACACGCCCCTTATCAGACAGGGACTACAAAAGCAGTGTTTCAAAGGGAAATCACAATGCTTTTGGGACTGTACTCTTGCCTGGAAACTCCCATGGACGGAGGAGCCTGGTGGGCTGCAGTCCATGGGGTCGCTAAGAGTCGGACATGACTGAGCGACTTCACTTTCACGCATTAGAGAAGGAAATGGCAACCCACTCCAGTGTTCTTGCCTGGAGAATCCCAGGGATGGGGGAGCCTGGTGGGCTGCTGTCTATGGGGTCGCACAGGGTCGGACACGACTGAAGCAAGTTAGCAGCAGCAGCAGCATGCCTCTGCCAGATTACAGCTTGTGGTGGAAAAGCCTGGAGTTTGTCGTGCTGGGAGGTTCGGGAGAGGACTGCTGGACAACGCACAGGGCAGCTGTTGGAGCGCCTCTCTGGACGCCTGGGGAGACGCACTCAGGGGAGCCCGCCTTCGGGTGGCTGCAAATGAAGCTGCTGGGAACATCCTCGAACGTGGCTTTTGGAGGGCGTGTTT
>NW_011495078.1:1962569-1967551 GCF_000754665.1 Bison bison bison | reverse complement strand
CATGTCTGACTCTGAGAGACTGCAGTTCCCAGAGCGCCCCACCATCAGGCGTGGGGCTCCGACTGCTCCCCGTCTTCAGTGTGTGAGACTGCCAGCCTTTTCCATCTCGCCAGTCTGCCGGGTGGAGAGTGTTATCTGTGGTTTTAATTGCGTTTCGCCTATGACTAAGGACGCGCCACACTTTTTCATGTGCTCACTTACCATTCATACAGCTTCTTCAGCAAAATATGGGTGGGTGGTGGCTTTTAAGTACTGCCTTTTGTATCATCATGGAGAAGGAAATGGCAACCCGCTCCAGTATTCTTGCCTGGAGAATTCCATGGACAGAGGAGCCTGTGGGCGACAGTCCATGGGGTTACAAAGAGTCAGACACGACTTGACAACTAAAGCACCACCGTCACATTTCCAGTTCTAGGTCCTCAGCGTGCACCTGTGCTCGACTCTGACGAGCCGGGAAGCTGCCTGTGCACGAGGAGACCCTGGCGCTGGCCCAGCTGGCCCTTCCCCTTTCACGACGACGGCCCTCCCCCACTTCACCCTTGTCCCCAAGGTGCACGCTGCTGGGAGGGGGGCTTCCTGGCTGGGTCACAGAGAGCCCTGGTGCTGGGAGGGGTGTGACTCTGATGACCGTGGGCTGCAGCTCAGGGTTGTACTTCTTAAGCTTTCACAGAAATTGAAGGAGACCCCAATCAAGCTGTTAGCTGATGAGGTAAAGTTTTTATTTATGACCGATTGTATCAGGACTTTGGCTATGTAACTCAGAAGGTTTCAGAGAATCAAGTTACATCCTAACAAAACTCCATCCATTTCCATGCACTTAATTTATGAACAAGGTTTCTCAGTGTCTGCATAAGAAACCCCAGTAGAATAGAACTGGTGCTGGTCCATATCTCTTTCCAGCAGTAAGTGATCATCCATGGTAAATAAACCCATTAAAAAAACCTTCTTCCTAAGAAAACGCTATTTCAATGACAGCATTATGTAATGTAGTCACCATAGGGTGACTGTTCTAAAAAGTACACATGTCCACTGCTCACACACACACACGCATACTGTGTACTGGACAGTACAGTGTAACACAGGAAAGAAAACCTTCAAAACAGGGTTAACTGAAGACTAAACATTTAAAACACATTGCCTTAAGAGATACATTTTCAAATAATAATTCGCATTTTGTAATTAATAATTTTTATGAAAAATATGTTTACATCATTTGTGAACTCAGAGAATTCGTAACAGATCCTTATGGATTAATAGTTTTAAATGTTGAGGCAATTCTCATTATTTGTGGTAACTGCATTCTACAAGGGCACCGTGACCACTGAATTAGCAACAACTGAACCACTGTTCCTGGAGAAATACGGGGTTAGTTTCCTTTGAGACTATGGTCACAACATTTGGTCAACTAATCAATACCTAATCTTGTTTTGGGTATGTTTCTGTTTAAAGATGGCTTATTTAACATATATATGTATATTTACAAATAATTACATGCTGTGTATCTTCAAAAGAAAACACTATTTCAATGATAGCATTATCTAATGTCACCATAGGGTGACTGTTCTAAAAAGTACACATGTCCACTGCTCACACACACATACACATGCATACTGGACAGTACAGTGTAACACAAGGAAGAAAACCTCCAAAACAGCGTTAACTGAAGACTAAACATTTACAAATGTACAGAAACCACCTCACTGTTGATGGAGCTGTGTGACATGTGGCAGGGCAGTGCACAATGTAGTTAAGCCCCTCAATGTTGGCTTGCCCCTTGGAAACTTGTCCCTTGTGGCTCAGCTGATAAAGAATCCGCCTGCAATGCGGGAGACCTGGGTTCGATCCCTGGGTTGGGAATATCCCCTGGAGAAAGGAATGGCTATCCACTCCAGTATTCTGGCCTAGAGAATTCCAGGGACTATGGGGTTGCAAAGATCGGACACAACTTCTTTTTACTTCACTGGAAACTCAGGAAAAGTGGTGAAGCTCCCTGGGCAGGAGAGGAAGACGTCAAGGAGGGTGGCCTGGCAGTCCTGCCCCAGGAGTTTGGCCTTCACAGCTTGCTGATGATGTCAACAACTTTCCCTCCCAATTGGACTTGAAATAATTGCTTCAGCTCTGTCTGCTTGGCTTTTTGCCTCATATCTTTACATGTTTTGGCATAAGAAATGAATGCAGTTGAGGCAAGGTGCTTAAATGTGAGGCAGCTTTTGGGCACAGGGTCCCCATTTTCCACGTCATTGAAAACTTCCAAGGCTGAAGGCCATCCTGCCACCTTGGCTGCTGTAAGAGGGACGGTTCTTGCAGTCTCAGGCTGACTTGCATTGCCGTCCTCATCATCACTGACTTCAAAGCCTCATTCTGCCGTCTCATCTGAGGCTTGGTTGGTGGGTTCTGCTCTTGTCTCTCTCCAAATTGCCTCCGTCGCCTTCCTTCATGTTATGGAAACCCTCTCCACTCATTTGTTGTGCAATTTGCATTATGTTTTTGACACTATTCTTCATATTTTCTATGACATCTTCAAAACCTTCAAAAATTTTCAGTCTGGCCAAATGTTTCCCCAGCAATTGCTGATGGTAGCCTGTTTGACACTGTCCCAGGCTGTGCTGATATGCAATAATGTTGCGTATGGTGACTGACTTCCAAGTACTCCAGTATGGTGGTCTCCTTGTTGGTGCTGAGAGCCTCGAAAGCCTTGCTTAAAGCTCCCTGGCGTAATGTGCCTTGAAAGCTTTTATCATGCCCTGACTGAGGGCTTGGATGAGAGATGCCATGTTTGGAGGCATGAGGACAACTTCTGTGTCAGGGTGGGCATTTTTGAGCTCTTAATGGCAATGAACTGGGGCATTATCCAAGATTAATAAAACCGTGAAGGCAAGGTTCTTGCCATGGAGATAGTGTTCAGCTTTTGGGAAGCAGTTGTGGAACCTTCCCAGAAATATTTCAGATGCCATCCATGCTTTTTTGTTCTATCTCCAATGGACTGGCATATGGTTCAAGGTTTTCCCTCTGAATGCTCGTGGGCTTTGTGCTCTGTGTACCATGAGGGGTTTTCTCTTAGTCACCCTTGGCGACTGCACATAATAGCAAGGTTACCCACTCTGAATGATTTAAAGCCAGGAGCTTTGGAGGCCATTTGCATTTCACAGGCTCACTTGCCAGCATTCTTGTAAAATAAGCCAGTTTCATCAGCACTGAAAACCTGCCCTTCTGTATAACCTTTTTAATATATAACACTTAGCAGGTATTTTCTAAACTTTTCTGCTGCCTCCTGATCTGTAGAACCTGGCTTGCCTGCAAGTCTAACATTTTTCATGTGGTATCACCTTTTGAATTGTGCAAGCCAACCTTCACTAGTTGAGAAGGGTTTAACATTGTCTTGGCCCTGGGTAAGATAAGTGTGCATTTCTTTGGCTTTCAGCCTCACAACAATGCTGTCTACTATGCTCTTTTTATTGCTTGTCATCTCATGAATCCACAAATTTAGTTGCTATTCCATCTTTCCCACAGTTACATCATGCACTATAAAGGTTACTTTGGCACTTTCCAGAGTGGGTTCATGTTATCTCCGAATATCTTCTTCCTTTTTCTAGATGTACCGTATTGTTGACTCATTACCGTTGAATTCGGGGCCTGTAGCGCTATAATTCAGGCCTGAATGAAGTTTATCTATCACATGTATTTTCTCTGTAAGGCACATCACAACCTTCTTGTGCTTAGGAACACTGGACAGTGCTTTAACACTATGCTTGGGGGCCATTTAAAATAGTGAAATCACCAAGAAAAAGCAAAAAAAAAAAACCCCCCAAAAACAGTGAAAAACGTAGCACCAGTAGGTATCGGAAAGAACATTTGTTTCCATTATGAGCTAATGTAAGATGGCATAGCATGCTCTTGTTCAAATTCAGCTGGGAACGTGTGAATAAGGAAATTCAAATTTCTTGCTGCCTTGCACATG
Source organism: Bison bison bison (assembly GCF_000754665.1). Lineage (NCBI taxonomy): Eukaryota > Metazoa > Chordata > Mammalia > Artiodactyla > Bovidae > Bison > Bison bison. The sequence goes on along the minus strand of NW_011495078.1, from coordinate 1,963,593 downwards.
TATAAATGGCTGAGAAAGTACTGCAAATACGGATTTTGTGGTTACACATAAATTTTATCGAGTAGGCCAATTTGCAAATACGGCATCCATGAATGAGGACTGACTGTGTGAGGGCGTGCGAGGAAGGAGTAGATGGGGCTAGAAGGCAGCTTTGGTTTTGCTGTTCCACTGGAAAAAACAAATCTGTTCAGTATTTGGAGGGAAACATGTTGGCACTTCTCTAGGAATTTTTAAACTTTAAGAGGAAAAAAAAGAGTCTTATTTCCTCCATCTTTGCACTGCTTAACACCCTGGTTTTCTTTTGTAATTTTAGAAGCCCTGAGCACTTTGACAGGAAACTACAGTATTCCTGTGAGAGGCCTGATGCAATGTCGAGATTTCACCCTAGAGGACAGAAGGACAAAAATGTCTTGAGCGTCCTGAATGCTCGAATTCCCGATGACACTTCAGTTCATGTGTCGTTCAGAACAACAAAAAGCTCTTCTGAAGTCTCAGGCTTCTCCCTTGATTGTTCTGCGTAATTGGTGCTGTTCTTGGTGTCCTTCGTTTCTTGCCGTGGGAGGTTGTCAGTAACTCCTTACACGCGTGGCGGTGGCCTTTACAGCTCTGCCTTGGACCAAGCACCGAAGGTCTGTCTGCGGGAGCCCTCGCCGCTCGTCTCCTGTGATGGAGGCTGCAGTTGCCACCATTTATCTCCAGCAGCCTTCGCGCTGACGAGTAGCACATGGTCCATGTTTAGAAGAAAACACTGCGCTTTAATCCCAACATGCATAATTTACGTTGCTAATTAGTTTAAATCATCTACTAGAATTCTAGCCCCCTTCTCCCCTCGAGCCGGGGGCGGGGAAGAACTGAAGAAAAAACAGGTTCTCGCCAGCCCCTTCGTTGTTGCTTGAAGCGGCGGAGGCCAAGCTGTCCCGGGTCCCCGCTGGCCGGGCGGGCTGCGTCCGCGGGGCCGCGTCGGGGAAAAGCGCCAGCTTTCGGGGACGGAGGAGCGCTCGCGTGGCACGCGTCCGGTGGGCTG
>NW_011495078.1:1957548-1961915 GCF_000754665.1 Bison bison bison | reverse complement strand
TCTCTGCGCTGGGGATGTTCGGAGGACCCGCGTCCAGGTTCGCGAACCCAGGCCGGTGTCGGGCCGAGCCCGGAGAAAGAGAACGGGCCCCTCCTCGTCCTCGACGCGCTCCCAGTCTCCCTTGGGCAGTCGGTCGGCTGGCTCTCATTGACTGGGCGTTTAGGCTGGAGACGTTAGCCTGCGTCTCGGGGAGCCTGCTGGGCGGAGGTGTCGTTTCCACGTTGCTTAGGATTTAGTCTCTACGCTAAGTACCGTCTTTCAGCGGCGTCTCTCTGGAAATCCCTTTTTCATGTTACGTTCCCATATGTGGTTCCCCCCCCCACCCCCCAAGCCCTGGGGTAGTGCTTTAGATCAGAAATGCGGCTGCTTTGTGTGTGCTGGGGGGTTTAAATCTTGCCTCTTCTACCTGTGGCTTTAGCGCTGTCTGCCTCTGTTTCCTGATCTGAGTGCTGGGATGAATTCTGCCCAGCTCCTAGGCAGCAGTGAATGAGAGCATCTTCAGAGGAGCCGCGGCGGGTTCTCCTCCTGAAAGGGCAGCCTCTTCTGTTTCTTGGGAGATAAATCTGGAAGCCGTCAAATCTGAGGAAGATTCTATGGAAAGCTTATCTGTTGGTACTGTTTTTAGCACTAAGTTGATAGTGTTTGATATCTGTGAGGAAATCAGACCCTGAGGCGATTCCAGAGCAGAGATGTGGCGGTTCAGGAGTGGGAGAGATATTGTTTCAGAAGGGTCCTTTTCTCTGCTGGGTCCGCTTGGTCATTTTTCATCGAAGTTCCCTGTCATGCTGTGATAATGAATGTTTGTGGCAGTTTTTGCTTTTTCTTGGTTGTTGTGGAATTTTATTATCCTTTCCAAACTATGGAGGTTTTTTTTTTTAATCGTTAAATTTGAAACTCAGTTTGTACTTAGATATAATGTGACATTTCAGTGTAAGTTTTTAAGGAAAGAATTGTTTTTTTAAAAGTTGAATTAAAAAAACAAACCCATCCTTAGTTTTCCAAAGGTTACTGTTGAAATTTTATGTTTTTTATGTTTTTGTTGAAAAAAAAAATGTTTATGTTGAAATTTACTGTTTTTTAAAATTAAGAGCTTATTTAAAGACGTTAAAGACGTTCTAGAAGAGACATTGTTCACTAACGCACCCTAAGGGTCTAGAGCAGCGCTTGGCGTTTCGTAGGCCTTTTTTGTAGGCCTTCCGTAAATGCTTGTGACTGATTGACCTTGAAGTTGTAGTTGGTATCAGATGTTTCACTTTATGTAGAAAAATCAATTTTGACTTGTTTTGTGCAAATTTTTAAGAATATCTCTTCTAGTAAAGTTAATATAGAGACAAGTTTAGTTACCATTCTTTCAAGCTTAATTATAAGTCATACTTAAAACTTTCAATTAAATGAGAGGTAATAATAATAAAGCAGATCAGAAAGCCCATGCACTGTTTAAGCACTCTGAAAAAGGAACCTGTGTGGTATGGACTCAAGGTGGGCTTCCAGACTTGTTCTTGTCCGTGATATGAAGGGACAGGCCTGTCTCCTGGAAGACAGCCTCACACGTGCAACACAAGTGTGGCCATTTCCCAGGGTTTTTAAAGAAAAACATGTGGAAGGGAGTGAGCAGAGAAAGGCTTTGTTCTTCTGAAATACCTTGTAGCTCTATGCTTTGTTTTCACAAAGTCCTGGAAGATGAGAGATTGACAAAAAGCTTTTGAAATTACAAATCTGAAACCCAAAATTGATAGCTTGAATTCTGGATTAGCTTTTTCTTTATGTAAAGGGTCAAGGTGCTTTTTTCCAGAGGTTTAGACTGAATTGTGTTTGTAACAGACTGCTTATTTTTGGTGTATGTATTTTCTTGTTTACCACCATTATAAATTATCCACAGATTTCTTAAAGGAAAAGAGGAATGGAACATCATAATCACTTTTTCAGTTATTTTCATGTGTACACATCTTAATACAGTGTGGAAATCAAGTATTATCCCCCAGTGAGTGGTTCTGATCATGAAAGGAGTTTTAATTTTAAAGGACTATTGTACAGTTTGCATTTATTGTTAAGCTTTGAAAAACAATTTAGGTTTTAGGTTAGAAAACGTTTTGAAATTTGGAAAATGTAAAAACTTATTGGAAAACCATGTTTAGCAAAACAGCCTATGTGACTTCGATCTTTTCATTTTGCTTATGATTTTTTTTTGCTACCCAGTAAGCATCTTATTTGACTTTTTTTGTTTCCTTCAATAGTATGGAATTTAATAAGAATTTAGATTTTTTTTTCTCATGTTTCTAATAGTGTAATAAGGATGTAAAGTAACGCTATTTAGAATTATGTATGCCTTGATAATGAAAGTGGGAACTTTCCTGGGAAAGTCGAGTTTGCTGACGAGAGGAGCCAGGCACTGTGAGCGTCTCCAGCTCGAGAATGTTGTGTCTGGAAGCCCCCATTCCCGGGTGCCTGTGGAGGGACAGAGCTTGCCCCGGCCGTTGTGACGTTGTGAGAACGCTGCTCATGCTGACCAGCCGTGTGTGTAGCTTTCCCGCCTCCACCTGCCCGATTTCAGGTTGTTTGCATTCCTGAGGGACTCGCATGTGCTGCCTTAGTTTACTCCCTAGTCTGTTGAGTTAGCCGGTCCTCGTCCTCGTTTTATAGGAAGGAGCCACAGTCTGACGTCAGTTCTCACTATTAATCCTGTGAGTGTTCACCGTAAGGCTGCTGTTGGGCTTGGTAAGGGATACTCCAGAGGGGGTGGTTTGGCAGGTCGGGGGCTGGCAGGGCTGTGCGGGCCCTGGGGGACTGGGGCAGGGACCTGGGGCACGGAGCTGGCGTTGGCCCTATGCGAGGCGCTTCGTTTTCTGAGCCTGGCGCCGGCTGGGGTGTTCCACGGCCGCTCTGTAAAGGGGGCGTTCTGGCTGGAAGCAAGTCTGGAGACTGTGTACCACGGTGCCCGTTTCCCGCTGTGTGAGTGATGGAGCTTTGATTTTCTCCCTGCAGAGAGAAGGGGAAGGCGTCAGTAGGGCCCTCCAGGGTTGTCATCGACTGGGTTGATGGGCTGATGAGGTGGGGAAAGAATGCGCCTCACGTCTTTCTAAAATTCTCATCTTCCTTGTGTATTTTTGGAGGGCAGAGTCTTATTAAACTTCTTTGTCCTCATGCTCCGTTCTCGTCTAGATTTTTAGCGAGGTTATGACTGAGATTTTGTCCAAAACTATTGAAAAATACTATTGGAAGAACTAAAACACGCTCGTGTGAAAACTTGAAACTTGTTGATGTAGGCTTCAGAATTAATTGAAACAAAGACAAGTGTATAGTCCTTTCCCTGGGAATGAGGTGCCCCACCCAGGTTTTAGCACCACCTTTGACCTGGATGCAGATGGATGGTTAAGCTGTGTGCTGGCGCTTTGCACTGCAGGTGTGTTTGGGGTGACACAGTCTGTCGTCTTAGCTAGTCATCTGTTCTCCTGACTCTGTGGTGAGCTGGAGGTGGTAGGTAATGATGTGGTGTTTATTGACTGACTTACCGAATAAACTCTTCAAGTCAAATCATTCATGTTTTTGCCAGAACTTGTCTTTTAAAGAAGTTGAGAGACAGTGAGTAATTAAAAAGTCATTTGGTAGGTGAAATGCATAGCTGTTCTCTGACCATCTTGTAGGTGCTTATAAGTTCATTTTACTAGTCCACCGTCTTTAACCTTACAGTGTACCCACAATGTTCTTATCTTAAGGTGTAGTTGGCATGAAAATATTGTTGATGTTACTTTGTTTTTTCCCACTCAGTCTTTAAAATCTGAAGTGTATTTCTCTCACTGAAAGCGTCTCTCGCTCTGAATCGGCTGCACTGGAAGTGCTCAGCACCTCACGAGGCAGGTGGCACCCACATCGGACCCTTGAAGTCTCCCTCATTGAAGAGGCTGGAGACACACGTCAGCTTGAAGTTGAACAGGACTGACATGTTGAGTAGAGTGTGTGCCGAGCTGTTCTGCCCAGGTGCCCTGTGGAGAGGGTGGCCCTTTCCCCACTTTGCAGAGGAGGGGATGACAGGGTCTCAGGTCACAGCCCAGCGCAGGAGCGCCGGGATTTGAACTTGGTTCCTGTAGCTCCACTGTCTGCATCCTCTTGCGCACGCTACACCTGGACTGGACCAGCCAAGCTGGAATCGCAGCTTTTGCTGGTTTCTGTAGCTGCCCAAGAGACCACCACAAACATGGTGGAGTCTCTGCAGCTTCCTGCCTCTCGGCCCTGCAGGGAGGCCCGGCTCCCTTGCAGATCCTGACGGCATGGTGGCTGGCTGCGCTCTTGGCGGGAGATCGGGAGGGCATGGCTGTCCGTGGCTGCCGAGGTGGTGGGTGGATTCCAGGTCTTGTAGGGGACCATGGAGC
>NW_011495078.1:1944788-1957196 GCF_000754665.1 Bison bison bison | reverse complement strand
AGGGGGGACAGTCTAGGGGGATGGAGCAGGGGGGATGGTCTGGGGGGATGGTCTGGGGGGACTGCAGAGCAGGGAGATGGTCTAAGGGGGACCACGGAACAGGGGGGATGGTCTGGGGGGTACCGCGGAGCAGGGGGACGGCTGCTGTCTGGTACTGTGTTCTGCGTGCTCGTGAATGGCCCCCCGTACTCACACTTGGCTGCCTGCTTCTCTGGGCACAAGAATTCTAGCCCCTCAGGGGCCTGTCTTTTGATCTCATTCCCCTCTTTTACTCCGTTTCCCCCTTTTTTCAAGTCCAGTAAAACAGACTACTTTGAATATCTTCTAGTTGTCACTTTTCTATTTTCATGTAAAAACAAATCAAGAAAATGCCTGTTGATCTTGAGGAAGGGACCCCCCCCCTCCTGACAGGCTTCTCCCCGTTGGTCTGAGGAAGGCAAAGTGCCCCCCTTCTTTGCCCTGAGGCGGTTCGTGTCCCTGCGGAGCTCCTCTGAGTCCTGGGAACTAGCAAGAGGACAGGTTCCCAGGGAATCACTGCAAAGCGAGACAAATCCCGAGGCCTCTCAGACCATATTTAGATGTGAGATCTGCATTCAGTATGTTAAGAAAAAATTAACTTTCTAGCCAGAGTATGCATTTCTGAGCTAATTTGACCCAAATTTTGGACCCTATTCAGGTTGGTTTGTGTTGGGTGTTTTCCCTGGTAGTTGGGGGAGTGCCTGGTCCTCGAGCTGACTGGTGCCGGGTCTCCTGTCCACAACCGCTGGTGTCTCCCCCTGTGCTGCGGGGTGATTGGCGCGCGCGCTCCTGCTCTAGGGAGAGAAGCAGGCAGGCGGGCTGGCATTCACGGGCTGCGGAGCTTCTGTATAGGACTGTGGTTCCAGCGTCCCCTGTGGAGTCTGCTGTAACTAGTTCCCCCGTGGGTCCTTTAAGTTTTGTGTTTGCTTTTGGCTGTGCTGGGTCTTGTTGGCTGTGTCCACGCCTCCTCTAGCTGCGGCGAGCGGGGACCCTCTTGTTGCAGTGCACAGGCTTCCCGTTGGGGCGTCTCCTCTTGTCATGGAGCCCGGGCTCCAGGCGCGTGGGTTGAGTTGTTCTGGGTTGTTTGGGATCTTCCCAGACCAGGGGTCGAACCCATGTCCCCTGCATTGGCAGGCAGATTCTTATCCCCTGGACACCAGGGAAGTCCTGGTGTGTGCTTGGCATGAGGGGTTGGTGACGTTGGGAGTGGTCTGGCCGGGAGAGGGGGCCACATGTTTCCCCCAAGCCTGCAGGAGAGCCAGGGAGCCTGCCTGGCGGAGGCGGCACAGAGGGAGCTGCTGTGCTTCTCCACTCTTCCCGGTGCAGGACGGGCTGGCCCAGCTGCGCTAGGACTTGCAGCATGTTGAGCGGCAGCGACCAAATGGACAGGCGGCCTGTGGGGTGGCCGGTTTGAGTCCTGCTCCCTGAGGCCTGCGGAGGAAGGCTCTGTGTGTGATGAGCGAAGTGCTCCCCTGTCTGCTGATGTGTGGAGCCGGGGGGCCGCTGAGGGGGTGCAAGAGAGAACCTTGTGATCAGCCCCTGTTTCATTTTGAAGAGTTTACAGTCAGCAGAACAATCGGGAGGCGAGGGTGAATGCCCTGTGTTTTCACACTGTCGTCGTGTGGACGTTGCCTTGTTCGGTCGCTGAGTTGTGTGTGAACCCGTGGTTCCTTAGCTAACTGTTTAACCCTCACGTGGGCTTCCCTGGTAGCTCAGCTGGTAAAGGATCCGCCTGCAGCGCAGGAGACCTGGGTTTGATCCCTGGGTCGGGGGATTCCCTGGAGGAGGCATGGCAACCCACTGCAGTATCCTTGCCTAGAGAACCCCATGGACAGAGGAGCCTGGCGGGCTGCAGTCCCTGGGGTCACAGAGGGTCGGACACGACTGAGCACAGCACAGCACCCCCGGGGATACTCCAGGATGTGCGCAGCACGCACGTCTTCAGAACGAGGCCCTCCTGTCGTTTTACGCTGTTCTGGCGATGCCGTCCCTGATGCGTCCCCGGGGTCTGCAGGGCGCCTCTGTAGTGTTTCTTTCAGCATAGGTGCCACCCAGGGGTCGTGCGCTGCGTTCACCAGGACGTGTGCCATTAGTCTCCAGTTTCTCCACCGCTGTTCTTTGTGACTCCCTTGGTTTTGAAGACTCCGGGGTTGTTCCCCGTGGATCCCCCACAAGAATTCCCTGAGCCTCATCTTGACGGCTCGTGGCCCCTCTCTCCCGCCTTTAGCCCTGCAGTGGATTCTTTATTGCTGTTTTCTATTAGTAAAGTCTGCCCTTTCTGTCATCTCAGTGAAAAGCTTGGGAGGGATGGGAGTTAATGTGTACTTGAAGTTTGCTGTCTTGACGTGTTTCTCACGGTTTGGGTTTTGGCACGACTTGATTTGAGTGTTAACACAGTGTGCTCCTTGCCCTTTTGGCTCTAAGCCTCCGCGCCTAAACCAGCCGTCAGCCTGAGTACTTGGCGTGCACCTGCTCAGACTCTCTGGCGCCGTGCGACTGTCCTCCGGACGTGGAGCCCTCGGCGGGCAGATGGGCCGGGGCCGAGCTGCCCTCCTCTGCAGGCGCTGCCCCGCTGACCTGTGTGTGGGTCGGGGGGCCCAGTGACTGATGCGGCTCAGCGCTCTGCTCCCGTCTGGAACCTCTGTCAGAAGGCCTCTTGGAGCCTCGGTCTCCCCTTTACGAGGTGAGGTTGTGGTGAAGTCCGCAGCGTAGCGCCTGGGGCTGCAGAGGCTGCTCGTGTGCGTCTTCACACCTGGCGGCGTCTGTCTGGGATGACTGCGCCTACGGGGGGCGGAGACGGCGCGGCCCTTTCACACGTGGGTCCTGCTGCCTCGCTCCTCAGGACTCTGTGCTCCCTTCTGCCCCAGCCCTTCCTGGAAATGCTTAAAATATTCGGTGTCTCTTTTCTTGAGTAGGTGGTCCCTGTTCTCGTCTTTTAGGTGTTGATACAGTGGAATCCGCAGAATTGAATATGATCTAATTGTCATTTAAGGGAGAAGAGACGGGGGCGCGTAGGGTGAAAGTGCTGCGTATGGACAGAATCCATCACTGAACTTTAATTTTATCCCTGGGGTGTAGGAGTAGGTGGGATTAAGTGCAGAGTCTGCAGAAGCCGAGGAAGAGAACATTCTCTGTTGGATTTCTGCTTTGCACATATCCCCAGCAATATGGACCATTTGCATTAAACTTAAATAGCACAACTCATTCAAGATTCATTTTTTTACTCATCTTGTTCTAAAATCACAAATTCCACTTGACAATGTGATAGGGCAAGATTATATTTTTAAACTTCGAGAGCCACACTCCAGAGCTGTGCCAGAAGGAACAATTTCTTGTGTCAAAAATAACTTCCTCCTAAATTCATCAGTGGAGCTGACCTGGCTGGTTGCATTTGGAATGCTGAAGCTGCCTGAGTTGGGACGGAGCTGTGTCAGCCTTCTGCGGTGGGGGTCCTCTCCCTGAGGGCTGGTGGAAGGAGGGCTTCTCCGCATTGCCTGGTATTCTCTCTCTGGCACCTCAGCCGTGGTGGCGTCGTTGAGGTGTGAGTCGTCTGCTTTTGCAGCAGTGTGATCAGGCGGGTCAGAGTCTGCTGTGGCTGTGGCGTCTCGTGAGACTGGGCGGGGGTGTGTGTGTGCAGCACTGGCGGGAGCAGCTCGCTGCTGCTGGGTTGCTCCTGGGTCTGGTGGTCAGTCCCGGGGCGACCTTTCCTGCCTTCTCTGAGCCACAGCTGCAGGCAGGTCTCCAGGAGGTGATTGCGTGTCATCACCTGGCCTTGCCTGGCTCTCTGCGCTGCCCTGCCTCTCTGGCCTCTCGGCTGTGACTCCGGCAGGGCCCACAGGTGTGGCCGAGGTGGCGGACTTGCTGGTTGTGGCCGGGGTCTCCTGGTGGCCTTGTGGCCTTGTGAGGAAGGACCTTCCTGATCTGCAGCCCACGCAGAGACAAGCCGAGTCAGGAGATGGCCAGAAGCTTCTGATTTCATGCCCGTGGTCCTTGCCATTCTCAACTCGTTACTTATGCAAACCGATAATTGTTTTTTTTTTGTTTACGCCAGTTTGAGTTGGGTTTCACTTGCTTACAGTTGGAAGGTTCCTGACTGACAAGATCTTTGTTGCATGAAGTATAACGTTATGTGAAGTTTGCTTTTCTGTTATTATATGGGAGACTCTCCTGGCTTTCATACCATCTGTGAGCCTGGAAGCTAAGGCAAAGCCGCTCGCTGGTGTTGGGGTGGGGAGAGCCTCTCGGATGGGTGAGCTGGGCACGGTGCCGTCACCCTGCGGGTGGGGTGCCCCCGGCCTCTGTCAGGCGTGCCAGCGCTCCACAGGCCCCGTTAGCAGGAGTGGCAGCTGGGTTTGAGGAGGAGAGAGTGGCCCAGGAGGTTGGAGCCCATGGTGGGCCTGGGGCGGGTTTCCCACAGGGACCCTCCCTCCTGAAGGCGGGGCCATGGCCCTTCCCCGGAGCATCTGGCAACTGGGGCCCGCACGTGGGAGACCGAGCCACGTGCCCACCAGGCCGCGGGCTCCTGAGCACAGCTTGTGCTCAGGACTTGTTAGGTCGGCAGGTACCTGGACGTGGCCAGTGCCCTGCGCCCTGTCTCCCTTCATCTCCGGACCCCACCTTCCTTCCCGGCTCGCGTGGCCCCTGCAGAGGTGCTGACACGCGGGGGAGAGGGGACGTCTCCTGAGAGAGCCCAAGCCCTCTGAGGGCTAGCCGGAGACCTGGGGTCTTTCTGAGAGATTCCTTGAGCAGGCCTGTGAAGCAGCTGTACTCTCTCTTCAGGAGCCAGCTCTGTTAGGGGAGACGTGGGTTTATGTCCCGCTCTCACCCAGAGGAGGCTTGCCCACTAGCAGCCCACACGACCCCGTGGCTGACCACTCGGGAGGCGTGTCCTGCTGTTGTGCTGGCTGCAGAGACGGCGTGGCTGTACTGAGTGGCCTCTTTATCCTGGGGTTCAGGCCGGGGGAGCAGCTCCTGAGCGCCGTGCCCTGCTTATGCCGGAAGGTTCCTGAAGCTTCTGTTGGGACGTTAGGGCAGCGTCCTGCTCAGAGTGGCTGCTCGTGCTGACTCTCGTTGGCTGGCCGTGGGGCAGCGGTTGGGGGCGCCCACCCCACGTCTGGGGAGGGGCCGAGTAGAGGCTGGGAGACTGTGGTTAGACGGGAGCTGGAGGGCAGCGTGGTCATCCTCTGGCCGGAGGCCTCAGAGCTCCTGCTCTGGTGGGCGGGCCACCCTGCCCGCATCACCCCGCTGTGGGTGCTGGTGGCGGCTGGCGTGTGGCGCCTCATCTCTTCCTTGGGGACGGGTGGGCCCTCCTGTGTCCGGTGTTAGTTCAGGGAACAAGCCTGAACCACGTGTGATGCTAAGTGTGAGGAAAGAGCGTGTCAGAGGGTGGTGTAGGGAGCAAGCGTGATGGCTGGGAGGTCGAGCTTGGCTCAGGCGAGTGATGGTCTGGCTTAGCCCTCCCGTGCAGCGTCACGGCCAGTGCGCTCGGCGGCTCCGGGTTCTGGGTGCTCGAGAACCTGCCTTCTCTGCTGCACAGGTGGGGCTGGGACGCTGGGCGGGTGGCCTTCTGTTTGGGAGCCTCGGGGCCCTGACGGACTGAGGTGGCCACCAGCAGAGGGCCCACGGGCAGGCGGGCTTGTCTCCGAAGCGTGAGTGCCCCGGGGTAGCTGTGTGAACCCTTATTCCCACTTTCTCTGAACCCTAAGGTTTTTTCTTTTGTTGAATAGACTCCTGTCTCAGGAAGTAGTTGGTTATCTTTCTCTAGAGGAGCCCTTTAGTCAAAACATCTGTTGACTCAGAATGTGCGTCTCCCTCTCGGTGGCAGGCGCTTGTCTGGTCTCATTGTGTAGCTTCCTGTTGAGAAGTGTGGCGTGTGTGTGAATTCACTTAAGTTCTGACATCACTTTGGAGCCCATTGGTGGGCTGCTTCAGCCAACCAGACGCTTCCTGGTGTCCAAGTAAGATATATAGTTCTGGAATAACAGGAAACTTCAGCTTTCAACATCCTGTTTTTCTGGGTTTTGTGACTCTCTGCCTCACCACGATGAAGGTTAGTAAATACTTTTATGTATATTTCTTCTTGCAGAATACTACAATTTGAATTTTCCAAGCTCCAGAATTAGGATTTGAGAGCTGAGACCGCCTCCTCCCACCTTTTCCAGGAGAAGGAACTTTTGTGTTCTGACAGAAGGGAGCGGAGGCCTGTTCAGGGCCCTCCTTTTAATAAAGAACTCAGCCAGCCCACTGCAGATGTAGCTGCACACGTCCGCCTGGGTCACGGCTCCTCTGACTTAACTATAGTCTGTCACACGGGGATTCCAGGGACTGTCCTAAGGGGTACTTGTTTTCACAGGTGGGCAGGATCTCGCATCACGAATGTTTTATTTCCTGCTCCATCCATGAGAAAGGCGTGAGCAGCGTCGCAGAGTGCTTGGGTGTCTGAGTTCACGACTCTCTTCCCCTCTCCCAGCTCTGTTCGTGTTCTTCTCTCAACTTGGGTTTAATGGCCTCCTTTCTGGAGCTGGTTGTTCAACTCTTGGGTTTTCTTTCTTTGGTTCATGTCTAAATAAGCACACCTCACGAGGATGTTTACTTATCTCAGAAGTTAAAGCAGGAGACGGGACCGGAGGCGGCAGTGACTATCGAGATTTGGAGCAGCCCTGTGTCCTGGGTCTGTCCTCACAGAGACATTCTGAGCTGTGGGGGGGGAGGTGGGGATGGTGGGAGCCGGGCGGGTCGGTGCCTTCTTACTGCGCGCGGGCTGTCCTCTGGATGTGGGGTGTGAGGTCTGCTGCGCGGGTTTCAGTTTCTGGGGCAGCCCGCACAGGGACCGTGCAGTGTGCCAGGGCCTTGCTGGCTGTGCTGAGTCCGCCGGGGGAGTAGGGCTGCGGGAGCCACGCGAGTACGAGTTAGCTGTGCAGGGGGTGGGAGGCAGGAAGAGGAGCCGGGCTTCCTGGCAGGATGTGAGACGCAGGAACCGTGAACCAGCTGGGGCAGAGGTGGCAGGCGGCCTGCAGAGGAAGCCATTCCTGGGGTGGCTGGCCACCGGAGTTCATCTTTGCCCAGTGAGAGAATCTCTGAAGCATGTAGCCCTAGTTTTCATTTTGGCACATGAACACATCTTTCTGTTAATTGCATCTCTGAAAGAATCTTCTTTCTCTACTTTCTCTGGCACAGAGTTGTGGATCATCTGATGGTTGAGTTTCTTGGTGGGGAGGAGTTGTTATCTAGTGATCCAAAGCTGTGTGTGATCTTCAGACAGCGTTTGGGAGTGAGGCGTGTGTGTCTCAGCCCGTGGTGTTTGTGCGCACGTCCGAGACCACGGGCTGCGTCTGGGCAGCCCGACGCGCGTTCTCTTCCGGCTCCTGGGCGGTCGTGTCCCTGGTCTCTGGGGTGGAGGCGCCCCTCTTTCTGGAGTCCGCCTCCCCGCTTCCTCTCCCTCGACCCTTGTGCCCACTCTGGCGTCCGGGCTTTCCTTTGGCTGCCCCGACCTCGGCCTGGGCTGTGACCCGGGAGGAAGTGTGCTGTAGGTGTGCCGGGCAGCCTTGGCCTCAGTCTTAGGAGAAGAGCCCTCTCTGAGTGCCAGGGGTGCCCACGTCACTAGGAGGGTGGGGCAGGGTGGTTCAGAAATGGACTCAGCCCCAGGAGCAGAGTGGCCTCGCCTCCTGGAAGCTGAGCTCCTGGGGTGCCCCTGCCCGGGTCTCACCTGCAAAGCCCGCTGTCTTCCTCCCGCTGCACAGAACCGCCACGTCCCGCCCTGGTGCCGGGCTCGGCTAATCCTGCTTGTTCTCTTTCCCTTGCAGACGTTTGATGCAAACGATTTGTATCAGGGGCAGAATTTCAACAAGGTCCTCAGCTCCCTAGTGACGCTGAATAAAGTAACAGCAGGTAAGTGTCTTTCTACTGAACTTGAAAGGAGGGGAGCTTGGGTAGAGACCTTGCCCTTCTGTCACAGACAGGGTGAACGTTACCGAGCTTAGAAAGGATCTCGCCAAGTTCTTGATTGTGGCTTTGCTGTGATGGTATCCTTTTTCCTTGTTAGAGCAGCTCTTCCTCTTCGGGTCCTCGTGTGTCTCGGTGCTTCCCCTCCTCTGCCTGAGCGAGCAGCAGAGGGGCCTCGTCCACGGGCGCACTCGTGGGCTGTCCTGGCCCTTCAGATGGGGGCGCTCTCCCCCTCACTGTGCGGGGACGAACGGGCCCCAGGGACCACCCCGGGCCCTGGCGTCGCCTGCTTGCTAAGGGGCTGCCCGCCACCCAGAGCAGCCTGCGCCCCACAGGTCCAGGCGGGGCTTCCGTGCTTGACCGTGGCCTGCAGTGGAGACTCTTGGCTGTTGCAGTGACAGCACCTCGGGTCACGCTGAATTAGGACCCAGGTGAGTGAGTGTAGACGAGGGTGAAAGTCTGGATCCTGAAGGAGAAGTGGGCTCCTAGACGGGCGTCAGCACTCCACCCAGAGGAGGCCTTGCAGGAGGAGGTCTGTGCGTTTCGAGGAGGTTATTCCTGGCCCCCACCAGTGAAGGGGTGGGCTTGATGTGAGCACGCAGCAAGGGGGCGGCTGGCCGTGTGTGGCCAGGCTGGCTCTGATAGCAGTGCTTCCCCCAGGACTCCACGCCCCGGCCCACCTTGGTGCCCCCCGGCTGCCAGGGCCACGGCTGATGTTCTGTCCTGGGGCTGGACGTGCGCTCGGGCCGCAGGCAGGAGCAGCTTCGGTAGATACAGACCTCATGCGAGGCTGGGGGAGAGACGGCAGGTCAGCTCTCGCCCTGGAGGTGTCCGTTTCCAGGGTCAGAAGGTGAGAAGAGGGCTCCGGAGGATGCTTCTGCTCCATCTGCCAGGTGGCGATGCTCAGTCATTGTGGCGGGAGTGCGGGGCTCGACACGGGCCGGGGCCGGGGCCGGGGCCGTGTCTCCAGGGCACCCGTGCCATCGCTCTCACCCCGTCAGGTGAAGACGTGTTTCTCGTGTGTTCTTGATGCCCCTGGGTGCAGAACGCAGAGCGCTGTTCTTTACAAAGAGCTGCTGGGACATTCTGGAGTGAACTCGGTGCTTCTCTCTTCAGCTCTTAAACAAGAGGCCAGAGCCTTGTCAAGTGAGAACTTTCTGCCTCTCGTTTGTTGGCTACTGCTCTTCATGTTTGATTTTGAAGTCAGTGTGACATATGGCCGTGCCTTTGCAGATGTCAGCCATAAGGGCCAACTCAGGTGTAAGAAGGGCTTCCCTGGTCGCTCAGTGGTAGGGAATCCACCTGCCAAACAGGAGACCTGGGTGCGATCCCTGGGTTGGGAAGATCCCCTGGAGGAGGAAATGGCAACCCACTCTGGTATTCTTGCCGGGAACATCCCATGGACGGAGGAGCCTGGTGGGCTGCAGCCCACTGGGTCGCAGAGAGTCGGGCGTGACTGAGCGACTAAACAGCGGCAGGTGTGAGACGCACGCTGCCCTTCAGGGTTGCTGTCGGCCTTGCTGAGAGAGGCCTGCCAGTGGCTCCCCTCTGCTCCTGGCACTCGAAGGAAGTGTTCTCGGGCATGTGGACGGATCCTTGCCTTTCTCTTGGACAGAGGAAAGGTTGGCGGTGGGGCAGGAAGGAGTCCCGAGTGTGCCCTGGGTGCAGGGTGGCTGCTGGGCGGCTTCCTCACGCGTGTCCTCTGGGCGCTGCTCTGCGCTTGTAGTTGCCCAGGTCCCCGCCCCACGGTGGTGGTGAGCGCTGGCTGTTGCCGCCAGCGCTCATCTGGGCCTGAGAATTGGAGGGGCTTTCGGACTGAGTGTCCACGTGGTTTTAGGGCAGGAACCCTAGATGCGTGGGCCCTGCTAGCTCTGGGCAGTCGGGGAGCGTGCACCATGTGGTACCCTCCTGGGCGCTGTGAGAGCAGCTGGAAAGCTCTGTTTCCCTGGGAAGTCCTCTGGCTCTCAGCTGTTGATGACTAAGTCAGCATTTCCTCAGACACTGTGCCAGCCAGTCCAGACAGACCTGCCAGAAAGAGCGGGCCCGGAGGCCCCCAGTTTCGGGATGTTTTCATGGAAGGCCCCCACGCAGCTTCAGGATGTTGCCAGGGCCTGCGTCTCAGGGCAGTGACTCCCTGGAAAGCCTTTTTGTGGCCTCGCTTTCACGATCCCGCTGCATCTGTGAAACAGGCTGCTGACCTACACGTGCTGCGTGGTGGTGGGTTATGTGGTCCTGACCGGACCCCCAGCAGGGACCGAGCCTTTGGTGCCCTTGACACCCTGGTCCTTCACAGCCCTGGGAGGTGAGGAAGGTGTGGCTGCCCTCGTGCAAGGGGACTTGCCCTCTGAGGGGCCGCTCTGGCCAGAAGGGCCAGGGGCTTCTCTTGCACGTCAGCGTCTTTCCTTCTCTGCACGGTCCCACAGGGGCTTGGAGCTCGCTGGGCCCGAGGGCAGGCGTGCGGCAGGGGTGCAGGGGGCGAGGCCTGGGCGGTGCTCGGAATTCACTGGGAGGCCTGTTTTTTCCCAGGTGAGAGGAAAGGATCAGAACAGACTGCCTGATGACAGAACTGTTACATGTCCTGTGCTGCTTGTTCCTGGGAAGGGCAACGGGGGTGCGTGCGGGTGGGTCCGGGACTCTGCTCTCTGCGAGGGGCGGGTGGGCAGCAGGGCACTCAGCCTGCCCCCTGACGACCTTGCAGACATTGGCCTGGGGAGTGACTCCGTGTGCACCCGGCCCTCCTCACACCGGATCAAGTCCTTTGACTCCCTGGGACCACAGCCTGCGCACGGCCGGACTTCACAGTTGTTCCAGGGCCAGTACCGCAGTTTGGTAAGTGTGGGCATGGGTCCCGGCGGTGGGAGTATGGTGGTGGGCCGGGGCTCGGGAGGCGCTTGGCACGGGGCAGGTGCCTGTGCTGCCTTGCCCCTGCTCTCGGGGCTGGCATTTGCTCATCGCCAGATTATCACAGGTCTCGCTTCATGTCGGCTTATTTCAAGATGTACCTCTGTTTATCTAGACGGATGTGGGCTTTGAAGTGTTTTCCTCATCACTTGCATGGTGTTTTCTTTCCTGCTCTACACACGATTAGAAGTTGGGGCACAAGAATCCATGTCTCGTACTTAGATGATGAAGAAAAGGCTAACCGTGGAAGACCCTCAAGGTGGTTTTTCTCTTTATGGGCGTGTGACTGCACACTGCGGAGTCTGGCTGCAGCGTGTGAGAGGGGCCCCCTCGTGAGCGCTGGTGAAGCGGGGGCCCCTGGGGTGGACAGACCCCAGGAGACAGGCTGTGAGCACAGACCCCGGGAATGAGGCCCGAGGGCCATGATGCACAGGGCTGAGCGGAGCCTGTGGGGGCAGCCGCCATGTCCGCTGACAAGGGGGTGTGTCCGCATGAGGACCACCGAGCCCCCCGGGGCGGACACTGGCCTGGCCCTTGGCTTCAGCAGCCGCTGCTGTGACTCTGCTTCATGCGACATCCTAGCCATCATTTTATGTTGGAAACTCAGTGACCGTGTCACGTGAGTCTGAAGAGAACCTACTCTTCCAGTCTTGAGAGGCCAGGGCTTTCTGCTTACTGTAGGGGGATGTCGTTCTGTAAGCACGTGGGGATCCTGGAGAGAGAAAGCTGGCCCGGTTGGAGCTGTGCCTTGTAGAGAGATGCATCTGAGTTAGGTCGCGAAGCACTGTTAAAAATGGAAAACTGTAGAAGGGGTATAATTTTTATACCTCTTCTTGAACTGTTCGCGCTCAGGCTGACTCTTCCTGCTGTGTGTGCGTGGCTGCCTTCCCCTCAGAGAAGCCCCGGAGCCCTGTCTCTGACCTTGTGAACAGCACAGTGCCCCTCGGGTGCGGTGTCTCGGTGCCGGCTGGTCAGCGCTTCACGGGGACTGACGCGTGTCACCGTCCACCCCTCCGGGGCTGGAGGGATTTAGAGGGCCCTGTTGGGAGCATCGTGGGCCAAAGGAAGAAAGGAAGGTGTCCAGATCCCTTGAAAATAGCTGCTTCATGAAATACACGTGGAAGATGCAAGAAAAGTCACCAGGCTTTGGGCAGAGAAATCTGCTGCCTGACCCATTCACTGGTGGCATGTGTCATCTGTTTTTTTTGTTTGCTTTGTTTTTGAGTAAATGAGGATTGGATTGCAATTGAAGAATTTTACTCAGTTAAATGTCCTTTATGATGAATGTTGCTGAGATCATAGTAAGTGTAGGACTAGTGTTTCATCAGAGAAGTTTTGTCACACCAGAAACGGAAAGCCCACGCCCAGCTCGGCTGTGTGGTGGGCACAGTGAGCCGCTCGGAGGGAGCGTGGTGAGACTCCTCCTGACCTGAAGGGGAGGGTGAAACCCGAGGGGAGACGCTCCTGACTGAAGCCTCCCTTTGCCGCGGCCGGGCCAGCAGTGGCGGCCCCCGGGGAGGGCCGGGCTGGCGCGGCGTGGCCCACGTC
>NW_011495078.1:1944361-1944537 GCF_000754665.1 Bison bison bison | reverse complement strand
CAGGAGCGAAGGGTCCAGACCGCCTTGCCCTCCGCTGACACTGCCATCTGGGCCTTCGCGGATGTGGCTGCCTGAAGCAGGAGACGTCCTGGTGCTGGCCTGGCCGGCCTGTTGGGACGCTGTGGGCCATGTCTTCTGCCGCCTCCTGACGCTGCTGCCCCGTCCCACCCCGGGGC
>NW_011495078.1:1943671-1944261 GCF_000754665.1 Bison bison bison | reverse complement strand
AGAGATCCCTTTATTGAATACTTTCAGTTCAGTTCAGTTGCTCAGTCGTGTCTGACTCTTTGTGACCCCATGAATCGCAGCACGCCAGGCCTCCCTGTCCATCACCAACTCCCAGAGTTCACTCAAACTCACATCCATCGAGTCGGTGGTGCCATCCAGCCATCTCATCCTCTGTTGTGCCCTTTTCCTCCTGCCCCCAATCCCTCCCAGCATCAGAGTCTTTTCCAATGGGTCAACTCTTCACATGAGGTGGCCAAAGTACTGGAGTTTCAGCTTTAGCATCTTCTCCAACACCACAGTTCAAAAGCATCGATTCTTCAGCGCTCAGCCTTCTTCACAGTCCAACTCTCACATCCATACATGACCACTGGAAAAACCATAGCCTTGACCACACGGACCTTTGTTGGCAAAGTAACGTCTCTGCTTTTGAATATGCTATCTAGGTTGGTCATAACTTTCCTTCCAAGGAGTAAGAGTCTTTTAATTTCATGGCTGCAATCACCATCTGCAGTGATTTTGGAGCCCCAAAAGATAAAGTCTGACACTGTTTCCACTGTTTCCCCATCTATTTCCCATGAAGTGATGGGACC
>NW_011495078.1:1943239-1943571 GCF_000754665.1 Bison bison bison | reverse complement strand
AGTGATGGGACCGGATGCCATGATATTCGTTTTCTGAATGTTGAGCTTTAAGCCAACTTTTTCACTCTCCACTTTCACTTTCATCAAGAGGCTTTTTAGTTCCTCTTCACTTTCTGCCATAAGGGTGGTGTCATCTGCATATCTGAGGTTATTGCTATTTCTCCTGGCAGTCTTGATTCCAGCCTGTGCTTCTTCCAGCCCAGCGTTTCTCATGATGTACTCTGCGTAAAAGTTAAATAAGCAGGGTGACAATATACAGCCTTGCCGTACTCCTTTTCCTATTTGGAACCAGTCTGTTGTTCCATGTCCAGTTCTAACTGGATACAGTTCTA
>NW_011495078.1:1941536-1943139 GCF_000754665.1 Bison bison bison | reverse complement strand
ATTGTGATCCACACAGTCAGAGGCTTTGGCATAGTCAATAAAGCAGAAATAAATGTTTTTCTGGAACTCTCTTGCTTTTTCTATGATCCAGCGGATGTTGGCAATTTGATCTCTGGTTCCTCTGCCTTTTCTAAAACCAGCTTGAACATCTGGAAGTTCACAGTTCACATGTTGCTGAAGCCTGGCTTAGAGAATTTTGAGCATTATTTTAATAGCGTGTGAGATGAATGCAATTGTGCAGTAGTTTGAGCATTCTTTGGCATTGCCTTTCTGTGGGATTGGAATGAAAACTGACCATTTCCAGCCCTGCGGCCACTGCTGAGTTTTCCAAATTTGCTGGCATATTGAGTGCAGCACTTTCACAGCATCACCTTTCAATACTTTAGGTATTAAATATTAAGTTTACATTAAGTGTCTAATTCAGTAGATGAAGATTGATGCATTGATTTGAATTATTAAGTAAACACGATTTATGATAACCAGTGTATGTTTAAATAGGTAAATCCACGTGGACTCTCAGGCCTCACGTCAGCTCCTCCTGGAGCTCTGGGCACTGTCTGTCTCTCATCCTGTTTGGTGACACACGCACCCAGTGGAGAGTCAGGAGATTCTCTGGGACTTGCTCCTAGGGGAAAGTCAGTCAGACGCCACTTTCAGTTTCTCTGCAGGTTCCTTAGGTATCTGGCTGTGTCTCTAATAAACGCCCCGTGTAAAGCCTGTTGTTCAACAGCACAGCGTTGCGGCTGTGGACGCCTGCAGTGAGAACGGCGTCGAGCTCCCTGCCCCGGCCCCTCCCGAGGCCCCTGTGCTGGCGGCGGCTGCAGCGCGGCATCATTACGGCTCAGGCTCAGTGGGGCCTGGCCTTCCCGGACGGTGTTCTGTGTGCCTCTGGCAGATGGCAGTCTACTCTCCTGCCTTATCCGACTCTCCTCTTGGGCCTTCAGACGGCTCAGGGTGTCTCCGTTTCCTCTTCCCCGGGAGCGTGTGAGGCCTCAGGCCGCCCCCTCGGCCTCTCTGACCAGCACCTGTGGGCTCGCTGCGACCCGAGTCCACCCCTCCACTGCCTCCATCCTCATTTTCTCTCGGTTAGTCCCGTTTTGGCGGAGTGGTCTTACACTAATGTCTTGAGTAAGGGTGCTGTTCTTGCGTCTCTGCAATAACTAAACTCTGTCTTTAGTTTTCTGACGTTTAGGTATGACATGAATTGGTCCAGATATCTTGAGTTGTTTCCTGTTTGGGGTTCACTCAGCTTCTGGACGTGTGTGCTTGTGTCTTTTGTCACACCTGGGACACTCTGAGCTGTGCTTCTTAGACTCCTTTTTAGCAGTGTCCTTTCTCCTCCAAGACTTTGGTTCCAATGTCAGATCTTTGTCATTTCTCACAGGTCGCCGGGGATCTCATAGTTTTCTTTGTTTTTCACTATGTCAGTTTGAGTAAGTTTTGTAAGTTCTGCCCCATTTCTGAGGTTTCCTGTTTTATTCGTCTGTTTTGAGAGAGCTTCACTTCAGTGTTGGTATCTGTGTCTTCTCAGTCAAGCTCGAGTTTGTTTATTCGTGGAACAAGGAGCATCTTTGATTTTTAAGACACTATGAGAGCATGTTGG
>NW_011495078.1:1940892-1941436 GCF_000754665.1 Bison bison bison | reverse complement strand
TGGAAGATGCGGGATCCTGCTCACATCTGTGTCTTAGGCCGCGGTCCTGGCTGAGGGTCGTAGGCTGTGGTTCTGGGGCCAGGCTCGTTGACCGGGCGTCTGCGGGGTTCCTGCTGGACCCTGACTGTGGACGGGGGTCGGTGAGACTCAGGGCCTGGCTCCTGCCCCGAGGCTGTGGAGCGCAGGGGCCTGTGCATGTGTGTGGAGTGTTCGTGCGGGCAAACGTGGCCCGAGTAAGGCCTTGCCGCGGTTAACGGGGTTTCCTCCGGGCTGGGGCCTGGGTGGTGGTCGGGGCGCGCTGCGGGGCAGGGACTCCCGTGTCTCCAGCCGACCCCCGCGTGTGCCGAGCGGCTCTGCTGTGGTGCTGAGGTGCACCCGGTCTGACTGTAGCGACGGAGACGCCGTTGTCTTCATGACGTCTCCCTCCCTTCTCCCCCTGTAGGACATGACCGACAACAGCAACAATCAGCTGGTCGTCAGAGCCAAGTTTAACTTCCAGCAGACGAATGAAGACGAGCTGTCCTTCGCAAAAGGCGACGTCATC
>NW_011495078.1:1932912-1940792 GCF_000754665.1 Bison bison bison | reverse complement strand
GATGGGCTTGGGACGCCCGGCTGGGCGTGGTCCGGCCCTGGCGGAGGGTGAGAGCCTGGCCACACTGGGGGTTGGAGAAGGGGCTCCACACTCAGGCCAGCGTCTCCTGCCGTCGTGACACCAGCGGTTGAAAACAGACTCACTCTGTTCTTTACCGTTTGTGAGGAGAAACCTGTCACGTCTGTTAGTTTTTATTTTGTGGTTACACATTTATATAAGGTACATTTCATTAGAGGTGGCCAAAGTACTGGAGTTTCAGCTTCAGCATCATTCCTTCCAAAGAAATCCCAGGGCTGATCTCCTTCACAATGGACTGGTTGGATCTCCTTGTAGTCCAAGGGACTCTCAAGAGTCTTCTCCAACACCACACTTCAAAACCATCAATTCTTCTGTGCTCAGCCTTCCTCACAGTCCAACTCTCACATCCATACATGACCACAGGAAAAACCATGGCCTTGACTAGACGGACCTTTGTTGGCAAAGTAATGTCTCTGCTTTTGAATATGCTATCTAGGTTGGTCATAACTTTCCTTCCAAGGAGTAAGCGTCTTTTAATTTCATGGCTGCAGTCACCATCTGCAGTGATTTTGGAGCCCAGAAAAATAAAGTCTGACACCGTCTCCACTGTTCCCCCATCTATTTCCCATGAAGTGATAGGACCAGATGCCATGATCTTAGTTTTCTGAATGTTATCATTAGAATACAGTTAACAGTAATAGCCAAGCTTTTGTGTTCTGCTTCCTATATAAAGTCCTTTTTATATGTGACTTTCAGTCCTCACCACAGCCCCAGAAGACAGTGTTGTTGGAATATTCAGGAAATAGGGTGCAAATAATGCCCTCCTCTGAACACCCTCCGGTTAATCTGTCCCTGGGCAGAACCAGCCGAGGGTACGGCGCTGACGTCCAGCTGCCTGCATTACAGACACGGCTGCTGGGAAATGTGCCTTAGTCTGCAGCTTGGCTGGACTTGCCAGTCGCCGCCAGCCTGTCCGGGGGCAGCCCTGGCTCTGGCCCCTGGGCCTGAGTGCTGGGGAGGCCGAGCAGTCCTTCTGGGGCCAAGAGAGCACTGGGCCCTTTGTGGGGCGAGGTTGAGAGTGACATGGTCTTTCCATTTACGAAGGGGATCCAGGAGGTCACAGAGCTGGTGATGGGCACGCTCTCAAGAGCCACAGAGCTGGTGGAGGGGCTTGCTCCAGGGGTCACAGAGGTGGTGATGGGCACACCCTCAAGAATCACAGTGCTGGCTGAGGGGCGTGTCCCGAGAGGGTCTCGGAGCTGGCAAAGGAACAAGCCGTAAAGAGTGGGTTCTGCTGATTGTGTAGACATCTGTTGGGTCTGGGCTTCTTGAATTCTACTGTGAACATCTCTTTTAAATGGAAATTCTGGTTTGATATTGAGGCATCATAGTAAAAGTATGAATGAGTACAAATGTTTCCTTTCCAGGTATTTCTCTACCTGAAGTTTCCAGAGTTAACCTTTAGAAATGACACTGCAAAGATGGGGTTGTTTTCAGGTGGACGTGCGTGTGGTCAGTGTCGTCTGTGGTGGCCTCTGGGTGTCCCGCAGCCTGGCAGGCGTGTTCTACTCTTACCCTATTTCTGGGGGGGCAGTTAGCACCGTGGGGAGCGGGCAGACACAGCTCTAAGAACCAGCCATCTCATTTTTATGAGGTACTTGTGTCAGGAGTAACCGCATCACTTTGTTCTGCCTGTAATTCTTGTTTCTCTGACTTAGTCGTGTGTGTGTGTGTGTGTGTGTGTGTGTGTTTGAGGCCCTTTTAGTTGTATGTGTGTAACTGCCTTGCTATCACACAGCTCCTTGCAGGGCTCACATGGAATCCCTAGTTTTCAAGCCACACTGAGACTCAAGTAACTGAAAACTTTCCTTGTTTTCCTGTTTAGTTTTAAAACATAGAGAATGGCATATTTGCTCAAATGAGTCATCTGTTAGGCTGCTGCTGCTACTGCTAAGTCGCTTCAGTCATGTCTGACTCTGTTGGACCCCATAGACGGCAGCCCACCAGGCTCCCCCGTCCCTGGGATTCTCCAGGCAAGAACGCTGGAGTGGATTGCCATTGCCTTCTCCGTCTGTTAGTCTGGGTGTTGTTTTATTTGATTGTCGAGCTAAAGGAATAACTGCTTTGAGGCGTAAGTTTCCGTTCCTAGTGTCCTCCGATTACTTGACTCTTTTCTGTGGAAAGCTGTGCCTGCCTGATTTTAAATGTGGGCGTTTGAGAAGGAGAGACGTGAAACCACGTTTTTACTGTTTCGCTTTGTAACAGTTAAGAATGAAAATCCAGCGTCATGGTAACACTTGTGTAATTGCGTTTTTTTTTTTTTTGGTAATTTGTATGACTTTGTGATTTTGGAATAGATTTCTCTGTTTTAAAGAACAGGTTTGACATAAAGGTTGTGATTTGCAGTGTAATTTATCCTTCATTTTCTGTGAACAAAATGTGCCAGGTCCCAGCATACAGACTCCTTCCTCTAAGTGGCCGTTGTGGCAGGAGTTTTTCTCTGTGTTAAGTTTTGATTTGGTTTACAGATATTTTTATTGAATACACAAAGCTGAGGTCTCCTTCTCTGTGATGTCCCCTGGGGTTGCGTGTCTCCAGGTGAGCTCTGTCCGGCTTCTCCGGCAAACGCGTGGCTGCGCTCTCCTGCCCCCTTGTGGCTGCAGACGGCAGTGCTCTGTTTGCGCCTGGGGCCCGAGTGTGGTTTCTGGTTTGAAATAGTCCCTGTGAAGACAGGAACGCTCCCTCAGAGATCGAGTTCCTTAGACCTCTTGCAGGGGTCTGCAGGAGGATATTTCAGAGTTCTCTGCGGACGCATTGGAGTCCTTCCTGAGTATGTGCTGTCTGACGGAAGGTGTATGTCAGCGTGGTGTATGTCAGCGTCCCCGAACATTTTCTGTGCAGACTCTTGGTATGTGAACTCATTTTATTCACGCAGTTAATGTGTGTTTTACACACACAGACACACGTGCGATGGTTTCTTGAATTTGCGGGGTGGAAGGCCGGCCGCCAGGAGGCTCGTCCTGGAGCGCTGGCGCTGCCCTCCAGCGGGTGGAACGTGGGCGCCGCGGGCTCGGGAGCCCCAAGTCCAGGGCCACGGGGGCCCGGTCGGGTTTCGTCTCTGACACGTTGACCCGATGTCCTGGCATTCCTCATGATGTATGGCCCACATTCACCTGCAGCCCGCTGCTCAGATCTCTCCCCACCCGCTTCCCTCCGCCCTGCCTGTCCACCAGGATTTCATCTTAGACCGCAGGGCTCATTTCTAGAGGCTGTTTCCCTCTTTCCAGATGTCCTTCGTGTTCGTGGTGCCTTTTCACTCATTCGGGCCCCAGTTTCTTTGGAGGCGTTTTCAGCGCGCGTGTGATAAGCCTCCTAGATGGCCGTGTTATTTCTGCATCTCAGGACTGGTCCCCTTGTGTGTTTCCTGTTTACACTCGCTTGACGCCCGAGTTCTTGATGAGCTTGTTTTCTGTTTGGCTGTTCTCTGATGGCTGGTTGTTCAGTGGGTGCCTCCTTTCCCTGGGCCGCGGAAGTACTCCTGCAGAGACGGCTGACCTTGGCTTCTGGGTCCCTGAGAGCCTTCTCGCCCTTGGAAAACCCCAAGGGTCCTCAGGAGGTGTGGCTTTGGATCACATGCTGGGCGGGTTGCCTCCATTTGATCTCTCCCCGGCTGTGTCCCCCACCTCAGAGTGGCTTCCCTGGCTGGCTTCCTTTGAGGAGGCGTGCGGGGCTCAGGGCCGGGCCGCTCGGCGCCAGAACTGCCTGCAGCGCGGCCCCGGACAGCCCCATGCTGCCCTGCTCTGCAGCCCTCAATCCTTTCTGCACCTGGTGGGAGGGTCCCCAGCCCCCTTTTGTCAGCACATCTGTGTCTACATTCTGTTATCAGTGCTTTGTAACGATTATTACGTGAAAGCGGGGACAGGCTGCCTGAGTTGCTCTGAAAGGTGCGCTGTTCCATCCTTGGGGTTCCCCTGCCCTCCTCACAGGGCGTGGAGTCTTGTCTTTAGATCTTGGATGGGCCGCAGAATGTTTTGTTTTCCTTAGGACGCTAGGAAAGCTGCGTGTTTTAAGATCTGTTTCCTGTGCGTTTTCCTCTGTTACAAGTGGAAACTGTTACGTGACTGGCCTCTGTCGTGTTGCGTTAACACGTCCAGATTCTCTCTAGAGGTGCTGCAGGCTTGCAGGTCTGTGGTTCTGCGGCCTGCACCTCCATGGACGCCTCTCCTGGAGCCTGTCCCTGCAGCGCCAGCCCATGCCCTCCCGGGTCTCCTGCAGGGGGCACCGAGCCTTCTGCAGAGGGCACATTGGGGGCCCCTCTGTGTGACGGCTCAGGTAGCGCCTCACACAGTGTGTCACATTGTATGCTCTCCTTTTTTTTTGAGTGAGAGAAGACAACCTCTTTGGACTTAAACCGTGATTTGTCTGGGTCTCTCCTGCCTCTTTCTTTTGTAGAACGTTAGCCTGTAGCTTGCTTTTGAAAAACGTCTTCTTTATAGTTCTCATAGTAGATTAAATTCTATTAACTGGGATGTTGAGAGGTATGTCTTAAACTTAAGTATTGGTAAAATGAGGCAGTTGGCAGATGATTTGCTTTAAAGAAATTGAAAGCAGATTCAAGTCTCTCACGAATTAACCTTGCTTGACCTGTGTTGCTGTGCGCCTTCTGTGACTTTTTTTTGATCCCAGGGCTGTAGTTAGGCTCAGCTGTCTCCCCTTTACTGGTGTTGCATATGCTTCCTCCAGATGGCAGATTTTAAGGAGGAAAAGGCATTTTTTTCCTTCAGATGGAAACATCAGGTTTTCTTGCACAGTTAAATGCTGAGATGCAGATATAAGAATTGAGAGGAAGTTTTCCTCCTTGTGTCTCTCATGGCTTAAAAATCACTTGTTTCCCGTTGAGTTCTCTTTCCCATCCCGTGGATAGAGAGTCTTTCAGCTGGGAACAGCACCTTCTGATTTGTTCTGTATTTTCACCCGTTTGGAAACCCTTACAGAGAGGCGTTGAAGGAAGACTCAGGTCAGCCGCTCCACAGGAGGAGGGGGACCCACAGCTAAAGATAGGCCTTTTGCTTTGGGCTTTTTATGGGTTTCTGGTGCTGAGAAGCTCATGGAAGTACTGAGCAGCTGGGATCTGGGACCTGGAGCTCGACGGTGTTTGGGATTGGAGGGCCATGCTGCCAGAAAGAGGTTCTGGACAGGTGTGCTTAGAGGCACCGCCAGCTGTCTGTGGCAGGGCCCTGTGGAGGAGGGCAGAGGGGGTGCGGGAGGACATGGCGGGCGGAAACCGAGCCCCCGAGGCCACGCCTGTCAGAATTTCCCCTCTCCCCTCGCCAGCCGTGGGCCGCTACCAGCCTCTGTAGCTGGAGATCCTGGGATAGACACCCCCCTGCAGAACCTCAGCTACAGACACACCTACCTCGCAGAACCAGTGCCTGGCAGACACACGGGCACACATATCTAGGGCCCCAGAAGCAGCTGCAGGCGCCCCCTCAGCACCCGTGACGAAGGAGTCTTGCTTGAGTGGCGTTGGGTGAAAGTCCTGTGATGTACTTGAATCCTTGCAGTGACGGTGGCCCTTTCCTTGGTTCTCGTCTGGAGGTCCTGAAGACAGAGTGGCTTTTCTCGCTGCCCTGCCTGGGGCTCTCCTTCTCTGTCGCCCGTCTGGGCGGGCCTTCTGCACTCTTGCGACCTGGGTCCCTCCAGACACGCTCAGACTGGGGGTCTTGGTGTCTTAATGCTGCTGGGTGTCTGCCCGCTTTCCTCTGATTTGCTGGGGTCGGACTTCCCCCGTACTGTGCCCTGAGCTGACACGTGGCTCATGGGTTCTTTTGTGTGTTGACAGCAGCCGTGTGTAATCTGTGAGGGGTGCGTTGAGCTGGGAGGCTGGGCTGGGTGGGGAGGCCGGGTCGTGGGGGTTTCTGAGCCCCGGGAGCTGACCGTGAGGAGGGGGTGGGGGCTGGGGCCTCCTGGCCGCATGCACTTCTGTCCCCCCTCCCTGTGGTCTGGGGCTCAGTCGGAGCCAGAGGCCGGGCCGTGCGGGCTGCTGCGCTTGGTGGTCTTGGCTGGAGCCGGGAGTGAACCTGCCCTCCGTCTTTATTTCAGAAAAGCCCGTGTCGCCCAAGTCTGGAACCTTGAAGAGCCCTCCCAAAGGGTTCGATACGACCGCCATTAACAAGAGCTACTACAATGTGGTGAGTGACTGAGGGGCGCTTCAAAGAATAACTGGTTTTTCAACGTCTCTGAAGCTTGCCGTGTAGAAGGGGGTCACCGGCCCCGTGGATTCCCGCTCCCGGGGTGGTTCTGTGGCACGCTCACGTGTTTGCGTTTGTGTGCGCAGCTGTGCCTGTTGCTGTTGCATGACCTGGTGCTGTGGTGAGTTCCCCATATGGTTTCCAGTCTTCAACTTGGGATTTTACAAAGGTGCATAATGTGACTGAAAGGTTTAAGTGCCCTTAGGCTCATATTCAGAGTAGGTTGTCAGTTCTCTAGATGAGTACAGTGTTTAGTTTATTTTGTGTGTTACCGTAGTCTTTCCTGGGATTGATGTGTGTATATATGTGAATAGCACGAAATTAGAGGTGAGCATCTGGACATTGTACATAGTGAAGACAGGTGTTTCAGAATCCTGAAACTTGCTGCCTTTTGAAACCTGAGCAGTTTGTGAGCTTGAGAAATGAGCGTGATAGTGAGCCTCACATCTGGCCAGTCGCCCTGTGCTCCTAGCTGCTCCATCTGCTGTGGACTCGTGGGCCCGCCTTCTCGTCCCCTTTCTTCGGTGAGACGCTGCTTTCTTTCCTGGGGAGGCTCCAGGGGACAAGGAGTGCCATTCTGATTCCCAGTGACATCCCGGAGTGGGAGCCCCTTGCTTCTGTGTCCATCCGGGGGTTGCATCGGAGGACTCCCGCCTGCGTCCGTCCAGGGGTCGAGTTGGAGAATCCCCTGCCTGCGTTCCCCCTGGGGTCGCGTCGGAGGACTCTCGCCCGCGTCCGTCCGGGGGGTCTCGTCAGAGGACCCCTGCCTGCATCCCCCAGGGGGTCACGTCAGAGGACCCCCTGCCCTCGTCCGTCCAGGGGTTGCGTTGGAGGACTCCCGCCTGCATCCCCCCGAGGGTCGCGTTGGAGGACTCCCGCCTGCGTCCCCCCGGGGTCACGTCGGAGGGCTCCCGCTGCAGCCCGCGGCACCGTTCTCATCTCCAGGAGCCCATTCTCGCCGGGTGAGGTGTGGAACCAGGTGGCTGTGCTTTCTGGAGGTCCGGTCAGTGGCGTGTAGTCCTTTTCGGATTGAAGCGTGACCAGCGCCCTTCCAGAGGTCCATCCATCTCTAATCGCGCTCACACAGGGCGAGGAGCCCCGTGCACAGGGCCTGCTGACTCTGAATCGGGTGAGGGGACACCTTGACTTCAGTCTCACGTCCGAACTGTTGTTGACGTAGAGCTGTGAGCGTGAACAGCACGCGTTCAACTGTGGTTGTTAGGACACCAGCGTGCAGTGTTGGTGGACCGTCTCTCGTTTTACAAGTGAACAATCTAGTTAGTGATGAAGCCAGGACTCAGTTTCAGCTTGCCTGGATTCCATGTTTATAAGTCACACGGAAAAGTAAATGTGGGGCACACAGCACGCGCAGGACGAACAGAAGAGACAGTGTGTGCAAATTTTCACACTCCTTCATATTGTGTCTTCATGGACAGCTGCACAAGTTACAGGTGTTTTAACCCCCCTGAGAGATGAGTAGCGTTCAGGAGTGAGGCCAGTGCGGGCTGATGTCACGGGAGAGACTTGGGGTCAGTGACAGGGGAGTGTCGGCGGTGGGGGAGAGCCGTGGGTGGGGGAGTGTCGGAGGTGGGGGTGCCGTGGGTGGGGGAA
>NW_011495078.1:1928173-1932585 GCF_000754665.1 Bison bison bison | reverse complement strand
GGGGGAGTGTCGGAGGTGGGGGGTTACTGTGGGCGGGGTAATGTTAGAGGTGGAGGGGCGCCATGGCTGGGGGAGAGCTGGGGTGGGGGAGTGTCGGCGGTGGAGGCATCAGTGCAGAGCTTTGGAGGTTGAGGCGTGCGTGGGGAGGCTGTGTGTCCCCTGCTGCTGTGCTCTGGTCCAGACCAGCCACGACAGCCCTGGGGAGAGGACAAGGTCTTCGTGGCTCACCGCTGTCCTCGGGCTGCTCCCTGCCCCTGCTTCTGGGACACCCACTGAACGTGTGTTGGCAAGCACTGGGTGTCACCCAGGTCTCCGAGGTGCTGTTCATTTTTCTTCTTCTTTTTTTTTTTCCCTATTCTAGGGAGTGTAAAATCTCTGTGGGTCTTTCTGTGTTTGCACAGTTTTCTGACCTTGAGCCCCTCTAGTGAAGTTTTATTTTATTTATTGTACCTTTCAGTTCATAATTTCCATTTGTTTTATGGGTCAGTATATTCTGTATTTGAGTCATTCTTCTCATACTTTAAAAAAATTCTTTAAGCATAGTTTTCTTTAGTTCTTTGGACACGTTGTCAAACTGGACTTTATTATTCAGCGCAGTTTAAGTTGACCGTGCCCTTGAGAGGGAGCTAGCCCCCTGTAGCCCCTGCCCCACACAGGTGCGAACCCCTCCTCCTCAGCACCACTCAGCAGGCGGGACACAGTTTACCGGGAGAGCCTGCGCTGACACGGCCATCCGGAGTCCAGGGGTCACTGCAGCGTTCACTGAACCTGCTGTGGATCCGTCATTATAGCATCAGCTGTTTCACCCCTGAAAATCCTCTGTGCCTGTTCATTCCTTGCCACCCTGAGCCCTACCCCCGACCCGTGGGAACCCCGATCTTCCCAGTGTCTCAGAGTTGGAATCATCCGGGTTGACTTTTCTCTGATACTCACTTGGGGTACCTGGTTGAGCTGCTAGAGGTAAATTGCCCCAGACTGGGTGGGGGGGATGCCCACCTGACTCTGTGCCCCCAGGGATCTGAATGCCTCGGCCGGCACAGTTGCAGCGTCCCCTGGGGCGTGGCCTTGCCGCCCCCGGTGGGTCTGGGAGGCGCTGTCGGCTCCCGGTCTCTGGATTCGCCTGCTGTTGATGGACGGCCACCCTCATGCTCCTCACCTGCAGAACCAGAGAGTTTCTCAAAAGAGAAACTGTTGGTAGAATGCTGAAGACACTCAAGCCTTTAGTGTAGTATTTCTGCTTCTTGAAATCCACCCCAGAAACATTACCTGAGATGATTTCAGAGATGTTTGTGCGAGGATATTTTCATAGGATGCTTTATTTAGCAGTAAGCTGCAAGCAGCCTAAGTGTGTAGCCGTGCACCGACGCCTCAGACGCCAGTGGTGGGTCCGTTTCTAATTCTTACAGGCGCACAGGGGGCTTTAAACAACGTCAGCTCATTTTTTCATGTTAAGTACAGTGAACAGAATATAAGATTATGCAGGTAGTGTGATCTGCTGTGTAACAGTGTTGTCCCTGAGGGCAGAAGGCAGTGTGCAGGGAATGTGGCGGAACCGTGCTCCTCGGTAACGCTGGTAACGGGGGTGGGGGCTGCTCTGGCCCAGAGCTCAGGCTGGGTTGGAATGTCATAGGCAGTCGAGACCTCGGGTGGTGGAGTCGGGGCTCAGATACAGAGGGTCTCAGTGGAAGAAGAAACCCCGTGACTGTACTTCACACGGAGGGCTGACCCATTTTTGGTGACAGAGCCCGGCAGCACAGTTTATTTTTGCTGTGAGACGTGTTTCAGCCTCCAGCCACTGAATGGTCAGGAGCGCCCTTCTTTGGGTGACTGGCGGGGGTCTGGCCCCGTGTGCGGTGCTGGACGCCCTGCTGTGGGCTGCCTGGGGGAGCCCCCGCTGCTTGCACGGCCATCTCTGCAACAGAACGTTGGTAATGCTGGCCTTGGCCTTGTAGCATTAAGGGCGTTAGCGGTTGGCCTTAAGGTGCCTTGTAAGTGTTGGCCTTAAGAAGTTTTCATGGTTATTTTGTTGTTCAGTCACTCAGTCGTGTCCGACTCTCTGTGACCCCGCGGACTGCAGCACGCCAGGTTCCCCTGTCCTTCACTGTCTCCCGCAGCTTGCTCTAAGTCCTGTCCATCGAGTCGGTGATGCCATCCAGCCATCTCATCCTCTCTCGTCCCCTTCTCCTCCCGCCTTCAGTCTTTCCCAGCATCAGGGTCTTTTCCAATGAGTCAGCTCTTCGCATCAGGTGGCCAAGGTATTGGAGCTTCAGCTTCAGCATCAGTCCTCCCAATGACTATTCAGGGTTGATTTCCTTTAGGGTGAACCGGTTGGATCTGCTTGCAGTCCTAGGGACCCATGGTTATCAGGAAGTGTGTTCAGAAGCATTTGAGGCCACCGTACATTCAGTTTGCAGACGGGCATCCCATTTGAGGATTAATTACCCAGGGCGGTAGTCAAGGGTGACGGGATCGTGTAATTAAAGGGAGCGCGTGTGTGACCTCTCTGAGCTTGGTGGGTGTGACAGTGAAAGGAGTCGACTGCTTTCCGCCTGGTGACAGACCCCTGGCCAGGGGAAGTAAGGGGAAGCCCTTCTCTTGGAGAAGCCACATGCCCACTCCTTAGGGGGTGGACAGTCTTCCGGCACCTCTTCTAGGGGACAGGAGTCTCCCCATCAGCATCAGAGAACGAGCTTTCCTAACTGTGTCCGTCTGGGAAGAGAGCAGGCTGTCATGACCCTCCGTGTCGTGTGGCGTAGTGGCTTTGTCTTCAGGGCCGTGTCAGTAGTAGTAGTAGTATAGTGCATGCTAGAGTCGACATCCATCGCCCGTCGTGCTCTAGCAGACTTCCACAGACCCTTCCTGTGCTCCAGATGGACCTGCCCCGACTCGTTCCCTTGGCTCCTGGGGTTGCCCAGAGCCTCTGCCTGCTTGTCCGGGAGAACCCAGGCCTGGTGGCCGGAGGCTCACGTGGAGCCACAGCTGAGCCAGCCCAGCCTTGGCTGCTCTCGTTCCTCATGGCCTCTGCCTCTTCCACCTTGCCCAGGACTGGTCAGTGTCTCCCCACGGCCCGTACGGGTTCAGGCCGTTGGCGCACCGCCCAGGACGGGGCCGCCTGCTCCATGTGCGCCCGGGGCTGCCCCTCCTCTCCTGGCCCCTCGTGGACACTGACCCCTGCTCCTGGGCCCTGGTCCACACTGACCGCCTGCTGCTCGGACAGGCTCTGCTCCCCGCTTCCTGTGGATGAAGACCAAGGTGAAGCTTTTCTGGTGGTGGCCAGGACTGGGGCTGTGAGTGGAGGGAGAGCGAGCTGTGCCACGTGGGGATGGCTGGGCAGGCTGTCTGTGAGGCTCCTTCCTGCCTTGAGTCAGGGAGCTGACTCTCTGCGCCTCTGCCACAGGCCAGGAAGAGCCCCTTTTGTGAAGAAAGCAGGCAGACCCACACATGTGTGCCGTCCAGGGAGGACACGCAGGGCTGGGGTTCAGGCCGGGGTCTGCTGGCTCTGGGGTTGCCGGGGTCCTGCCCCGGCTGATCCAGGGTATTCGAAGCGGGGACGGCGTCGGCGACCTATTTATTTAAATATTTTATCAAAGATATAAAGAGTAATAGGATGAGGATAGCTCAGTAGGAAAATTCAGTGGAGAAAAGAGGCTGAGTAGCTTGGTTTACACGGGAGACCAATAAAACTTCCAGACAAGAAGTTTTCACCACTTACGTAGGCCGCAGGCGTCCTTCCGTTCTCCCGAAGGAGAGGAGACACTGAGGCCTCCCCGGTCGGATCTTAGAAGCCCAGGCATAATTAGTAAGCATGGTGGGTTCCGCCCTCCAGATGGAGACTCAACCAGAGTGAGAGAGAGAGTGACATGGGGAGACCAGTATTTCGAGAAACTGATCCCAATTCTTTATTTTCCAGAGTCTGTTTTTATACACTGAGATGTTATACAAAAGTCACGTGGGGACAGCAGTCCTGACTTTTATTAAAGTCAGGTGCTTCCGACAAATGTATACAGAGGTCTTAGGGGTGTTACATCATCTTCTGGCCAGGGGGGCCTGCTGACAATTTACGACCCTCTCCTTGTGACAGCGGTCAGTCAATCAGGACACTTATTTCTCCAGGGCTGATTATTCTCAAAACAGACGCCACCCAAGTAAAGTTACATTCCTACAGGGTGAGGGTGTAGTGGGTTTTAGTTAAGGAAAGAATTTACTTAGCCTAAGGTCTAACGTGATTAATATCAAAGGTTAATACTTATTCCTTCTATATATTCATTAATGTGTGTAAGGGCAGGGGATGTGGAGACTTAGCAACAAACGTTGGCTCAACAAATGAAAAACCCTTCACCAACACAATTTCTAATTAGCCCACTATACTTATAGTTTTCTAACTTCTCTAAAGAACCTGTTTTTAGAGGGTT
>NW_011495078.1:1926594-1927917 GCF_000754665.1 Bison bison bison | reverse complement strand
AGTAGTAAAGTTGGCAGGCTCTGGTTATGGGGGTAGACGCTCGAGGATTTCCAGGGGGACTCCTGAGGCTCGATCCCGCCTTTGCGTGTGTCGAGTCTCCTTCCTCATGACCTTTGCCATGGGCGGAGTACCTCACTCT
The DNA here is from genome assembly GCF_000754665.1 of Bison bison bison. Lineage (NCBI taxonomy): Eukaryota > Metazoa > Chordata > Mammalia > Artiodactyla > Bovidae > Bison > Bison bison. The sequence continues at coordinate 1,927,778 of NW_011495078.1, read as the reverse complement.
GGCCCCCAACATGGGGTGACACAGAGCAGAGTGGGCCCACAGCTTCTTGCTGAGCTCTTGCACAGTAGATCTTCAGCATCCCACAGCCTCGTGAATCCCCAAGTTTAGAAATACTGTAAGAACGTAGCTCCTTTTAAATGGCATAATAATATAAACATTTTATATCCACCCCCGACTCTTCTTGAGACTTAACGTCATGAAGCGTTGAGGACACAGAAATCAGGATGCCGCCCTGGTCATTGACGGCCCGGAGGGGCCCGAGGCCTCTGCTCCGTGCACGGGGGGCTGCAGGAATGGCTGCCTCAGCGGTACTGCTGCCCTCCTCCTCTCCTCTCCTCCAGGCTCTAGTTCATTAACTGCGGGGTCCTGTCTAGTAATTTACCTTTTGAAATTTGAAGTACTAACAGTTTAAATAGAGTGGGCTGGAAGAGTATGTGCGATGGTGAATCCCCCTTGTGGTGTGGGGGTTACAGTTAGGTGGCAGAGAGGGTAAGAACAGCTCTGCCGGTCTTGAGTTCAACCGGGGATCGAATTCAGGCCCCTGCATTGGGAGCACAGGGCGGAGCACAGCGACAGCAGTCCCTGGGTGTAGTTTGTGATGGGAATGTTTTACTGTGTCTGGATCACATCTTGAAAAGTTTCCTTCATGTTACATGTGCTGTTACGTGTAAATCAGTTATTTTCAGAGGACTGTCAACGACACACGGAACATAGGGCACCCACAGAATTTGCAGTGGCAGTTGGGACTCACTTGTAAGGCGAGCGGCGCCCGAGCTCCTTTCCCGGCAGGGGTGAAGGGGCTTCTGTGGGCTGCAGGGCATGAGTCGGTCCTTTGTTTGGCTCTGCTGCCGCGGCTGACAGCCAGGGATTGTCTGTGAGCTGCCCGATGCGGTCCCCCTGTGGGCACCATTGTTGGCCAGCCCACCCCACGCCTCCCGCCCCGGGGGGAGCTCGTGCCTCTCGGCCCGCCCTCCTCGTGGTGCCCGGTGACGGCTGCTCTTCCCGGCCCTCTCTGGACCCGCCTGCATGCGATGGAGCCTTGGCGGCTGGGCCGTGACGTCCCATGGGGTCCTGCAGCAGCCAGAGCGTGCAGCAGTCCAGGAAGGGGAGACAGGTGATGGCTGGAGCCCCCGGCATGCTGCGAGCTCGGAAAGGGGTGTGCCGAGGACGCCGGCGCTGGTGGG
>NW_011495078.1:1922713-1926494 GCF_000754665.1 Bison bison bison | reverse complement strand
AGGAGCGTGGCCTGGGTGGTTTGGGCGGGGTTGCTCTAGAGCCTGTTTTGAGCACTTAACTGAAGGTCGTGTTTGCAGCCAGTAGATGCGGTTACCAGCTGGGTCGTCTCAGGAGAGGCAGTCGGGCAGTGCGCTCTGCGTGGGTCCTGGTGTGCTCTCGGGGCACTCCGTGTCTGCTCGCCTCGTGCGGCGCCGCGGCTGAGGAGGGTCATCCAACTGCGTCGCGCTCACGCTCCTGACGCCGCTGTCGCGTGGGAGCTGTTTGTGTTTGTAAAGCGGGTGTGTCGGGTTCCACGCGTGTTCTTAGCAGTGTTGCTAATAGTTCCTGGTATTTGCTCTTAGACGTGGAGTCTGACCTGAGCCTTTGTTTTCACGTTAAGTAGGGGCTTTTTGTCTTACTTGTCTGTGACACATTTAAATTTTTTTTTAGTTCAGGGACCCACTCGTGGTACTTGGTTTGCTTCGGGCCATTTTGTAAGGAGAAAATGTGGATAATATGGATGAAGCGTACCCCCTGGTGACGCGGAGGCAGGGTCACACGGTGCCCCCATCCTCCAGTCCCCTGACACTCGGGTCCACTGGGTGTTCTCGGAGGGGCAGCGTCGTAACTGTGAGAGCGACACCCACATTTCCCCACAAGGCAGGGTCTCCCAGAGCGGCCCCTCCCCGTCTGCTGGCATCCGTGAATAGGTCCATTCAGGGGCGAAACTGAGCGGAGCCCAGAGCTGCCGCAGCGTGGGAGAGCCTGGTCCCTTCCCGTCGGCTGCGGTGGCGCCTCAGGCCCTGCACTCCCGAATGGCCCTGCTCCCCTCCGGAACGGGGAGGCCCCCAGTGAGCACACAGCGACTCCGGTTGCTTGTGTCAATGCTGAAATCTAAATTTAGCTCATGATTACTTTTTTCTTAAATGTTTAAACATACCTTTTGATTATCGAAAATCAGGGGAGAAAACCGAGCATATTTGGAGTCTTTATTCTGTCTAATTTCTTCTTCGGGATTAGTTTAGGATGCTGTGTTAGTTTTGGGAGACAGCGCGTTTAGTGCAGGTAGTAGCTCCTCAGAAAATGCACGTGGCATGACATCATGACTGGAGAAGGCGTTGGCTCTGACAGTGGGTGGAGCAGATGGCTGAGGAGGGCTTATTGCTCCCAGGCAGCCCTCAGCCTGAGGCTGGAGAGGGGTTCAGAGGGGTTCACCTCTCCCCGCTCTCCTCTTCCTGTGTAGAGGAGGGTTTTCTCTGGATAGGAGGTGCTGTGGGTGGGGCACTGGCTCAGCCTTCCAGGCTCCATCCATCCATCAGGCTCCCCCTGCAGACCTGAGCTGCCCGCCCAGCCCCACCCCAGGGGCCGGTGCTCCTGCCATTGACTGCGGTGGAAAGGGGCTCCTGTTTGAGCTCAGCTGTTTGACACTTAGATTTCTTTCTCGGTTTTTAGCAGTTGTTAACTACTTTTGTCTGTATTTACTGCAGGCTGTCAGGAAACATGTTAATTTTAAGGTTGATTCATAGTTTTTCTCCCGTCTCTGCATACAGTGGTGGTTTTATGCTGGTGGACTTTTACTCTGTAACATGTATAGGATGGTCTGAGACGGTCATCGTCTCTGGTGAAGGTCTGCAGTGCCCAGAAAGTGACCTAGAATGACCAGACGCCTCTAAGGGTGAGCTTCGTGTTTGTTTTTTAGTGGGTACACTTTCCGTGCGTCACAGTGCACAGATGCTCAGGGTGCGAGTCGGCGAGCTGTAGCCGGTGTGTATGTCTGTGTAACAACCACCCAAATCATGAGGCAGAACTTGTCCGTTATATCAGAAATTGATCTCATGTCCCTTTCCCTGTTGTCCCCCCACCCCCCGTCCCTGCCCTCACAGATCAGTTTGGCCCATCCTTGGGTTTCCCATAGATGGGGTATATGAACGGCTTCTCTTGCACGGCGCGTGTTGTGGAGACTCATCCACGCCTCCATGCTGTCGAGACTGTCAGTGGTTCCTTCTTTCTGTCTAAACAGACTTAGCATTACTATCTGAGGATGGAATGCATTCAGGCCTCTTTCTAGGTGTACCTGTGTTAAATGTGCTTGGCAGGAAGATGAAGTCAGTTGGATAGCCTCGATAATAACTCATTACCTGAATTTACTAGTTAATCACAGGGAGTGATGATATTAAACAAGCCAGGGTTACATAGAAGCAGCAGTGTGAACTGAACAGGAGTGATGAAGTTTCCAAAGCTTATACATCTTAATGTCAAGTAATACTTACGTTTGTTGTAGGTGCTACAAAATATTTTGGAAACAGAAAATGAATATTCTAAAGAACTTCAGACTGTGCTTTCAACCTATCTGCGGCCCCTGCAGACCAGCGAGAAGTAAGTTAGATGGTAATTGTGTCAAGCGTTGGAACAGTGGTCCCCTGGGCTGTTGCCTCGTGTTTTCAGAGAACAGCAGCTGAAACGCTGGGACAGAATGCAGCTGAAGACACAAGAAAGCTCCTTGTGTATTAGGGGCGGGGCGGGGCGGGGCGCGCGTGTAAGACCGCTCACACGTGTCTCCTGTTGTTTTTCTCGGCTCTAGGTTGAGTTCAGCAAACACGTCACATTTAATGGGAAATCTAGAAGAAATATGTTCTTTCCAGCAAATGCTTGTACAGTCGTTAGAAGAATGCACCAAGTAAGTAAGAGGCTAATAATGTAAAATTCAGATGGATATAACTGGTATTTGAAGGGTCAGGATTAACTTACCTTCAGGTTTCACATTTCCAAAGGTGGATACTGGGTTATTTCGAATGTTTGGGGTATATCAACCTTTATAGTAAAGTGTATTTCAGACTCTCTCCCTCAGTGGGATCTACTGACTGCTCGGAGCTGGGAGAGAGGTTTCCTGTGAGCGGTGGCCCTTTGGGGTGGCGGCTGCGGAATGAAGGGAGCAGCGCGGCTCGGTGCCGGCCCTGCCGAGGTCGGGGCCACGGCGCGCTGCTCACAGGCGCGCGTCTGTCTCTGTCCGCGCCAGCTCTTCTTACGCGGGCTTTAGGTCGGTTCAGGGCCGGACGCACGGCCAGCTTTCTCCGGCTCTTTTCTCACTCGTCCTCTGCTTACTCAGGCGGCAGCCAGTGCGCCGGACACGTGTTAACGAGACAGAAGTGACCCCTGGCCTAGCGGAGCTGTAGGCGGGGAGGGAGGCAGCTGGTTACGGTGGTGGAGGCAATTCAGACGGTAGCGTGGAAACGCTGTGAGGAAAGCTGAAGGTGGATTTCAGGGGAGCACGGCCAAGCGCTGTGGTGATGGGAGTACGGCAGGCAGAGGCCGCGGCGGCCGCCCTGCCCCAGAGCCCGTGCCGCTTGAGCCGGCCCCGCTCGTCGGGGCCCAGCCTCTCCATCACTTACTGTGCGGTCGGTCATCCACTCGTTCACTCACTCTCCTGGCCCCCGCCCTCGCAGGTCACCCTGCGCCCAGCACTCAACCTGGCGCACTTTCCCGCGTGTTCTTCTGTCCTGGAAGAGTGCTGGTTCCTGTGGCAGCCACTGCCCTGCCCTTGCGCTGCCCCCGCCCTGGCTCAGGCCGGCCTCTCCTCCTGTGTCCGGCACGGGCCTCCTGATGGGGCCCTGACTTCCGGGTGGCCCTCTGCCCGTCCATCTCCCCAGCAGCATCTAGCCTCAGCTCTGCTCAGAAGCTGGGGGGTGCCTGCTTATTCCTGTGCTTGTTCCCAGCTGTGTTTCACAGGCTGGCCTCGAGGGCCACAGGGATGGCCTGAGGGTGGGGAAGCTAAGGTAGGAAGGAGGGCGGTCCCCGCGTGGC
>NW_011495078.1:1907199-1922613 GCF_000754665.1 Bison bison bison | reverse complement strand
GCCAGCCCTCCCCGCCCTCCCCTCCACCCGGTCCGATTCCTGCTGCTGCCTGCCTGCAGTCCTGCTGGTCGCTCCACCCCAGGGGCGTGGGCTGTGCTGGCACAGCCCGTCTCCCTGGCGCCTTTGCCACACATGGTGTGTGCGCTGCCCTGCTCACTTGTACTCGGCTTAGGTGCAGACTCCTCTGTGTACTGTAGGCTGAGTTCCTGTTAGTTGTCTTGTATTCTGTAGGGCTTCAGGTTATTGAAGAAAATACTGAAATAAACATTTGAAATAATTGCTACTGGTTAAACAAACATTGTGTATTTAGTTCAAAGTTATTTATAAGGCGTGTCTTAAGATATAAATAAATTCATCTTTGTAGACAGTGGACCATTACTGTAACATTTTCACAGTAAAACAGTATTTGTTTTAGATTATTATCAAAATACAAATTTGAACTAGAGAATAGAGTTTATTTTGTCTGAAAGTTGTATTTTGAACCATCCAAATAATAGAAACATGGGGGATCCAGAGATGATATTTACCCTTGTAGAATGGGCCGGCTGAGACGCAGAGCACCCTCTGGTTCTGCTGGGCCGTCCGTACTGAGCTGGCGAGGAGGCGACTGGGGCGGCAAGCGTGGTCGTCGCCTCCGACCCCAGCGGGGCCTCTGCACAGTGGGCCCCGCGTCAGGATCGGCCCCCGAGTGTCAGCTGGGAGGTTCCGAGTGGCTCTTGCTGGAACCTCTTGACTTGTTGAATGAGACCGCGTGATTCCACGGAAACGTTTCCAGCTCTAGAACCTTGCACGTCTAGGAAGTTCGGAAGGGAAGGCACTCCAGTGGCACATGGGGATATGAGTGGATGGCTTGAGGCGGGGGCTGGAGCTGCTGGCTGCTTGATGGGGGCTCCTCTGGCGGAGCCTCAGGTGCTGCCACCTTCCCGGGCCTCTGGCATCCTTGAGGAAGTCGTCCGTGTTCAGGGTTTGGGGTCCAGGCGCTGCCAGCGCCCTGAGGCTCCAGTGTGGAGGCACTCGTGTCCCCTCACGGGGACGCCTCTCTCAGTCCTTAGTGGACAGACTCAGGTGGGATGCAGAGGCTCACTCAGGTCACGGCCACACCCTCGTGCTGCCCTTGGTCTCCCCGGGAAGTCGGTGGCTGCTGGACCCTGAACCTTTCTCTGCAGTTAGCAGTGCCACCGGGAGTAAACGTGCCATGAGGGGCCATCGTGCGGCAGCTCTGCTTGCTCAGGGCTCTCCTGGAGCTCACCCCTCTCTGCTCTGGGGAAGGAGGAGGGCCCTGGGCGTCCCCGCCCGCCTTGTAGTGGGGGTCTCCCTGGGGAGGCTGCGGGGCACTGCCTGTGTCACCGCCGGGCACCAGGCCACTGCCACTCACCTGTGTCAGACCACTGATAGCTCACCTGTATCAGACCATCGATAACTCACCTGTGTCAGACCATGGACTGCTCACCTGTGTCAGACCACAGACCACTCACCTGTGTCAGACCACTGACTACTCACCTGTATCAGACCATTGATAACTCACCCGTATCAGACCATTGATAACTCCTCCCCTGTTATCTGACCATTCATAACTCACCTGTATCAGACCAGTGGTAACCCTTCACTTGTTATCTGACCATTGATAACTCCTCACCTGTTACTTGACCTTTTATAACTCACCTGTATCAGACCATTGATAACTCTTCACCTGTTCAGTTCAGTCACTCAGTCATGTCTGACTCTTTGTGATCCAATGGACTGCAGCACACCAGGCTTCCCTGTCCATCACCAACTCCCGGAGCTTGCTGAAACTCATGTCCACTGAGTCGATGATGCTATCCAACCATCTCATCCTCTGTCCGTCCCCCTCTCCTTCCCCCTTCAATCTTTCCCAGCATCAGGGTCTTTTCCATTGTCAGTTCTTCGCATCAAGCGGCCAAAGTATTGGAGCTTCAGCATCAGTCCCTCCAATGAATATTCAGAACTGATTTCATTTAGGATTGACTGATTGGATCTCCTTGCTGTTCAAGGGACTCTCAAGAGTCTTCTCCAACACCACAGTTCAAAGCATCAATTCTTTGGCTCTCAGCTTTCTTTAGAGTCCAGTTCTCACATCCATACATGACCACTGGAAAAACTATAGCCTTGACTAGATGGACCTTTGTTGGCAAAGTGATGTCTCTGCTTTTTAATTTGCTATCTAGGTTGGTCATAGCTTTTCTTCCAAGGAGCAAGTGTCTTTTAATTTCATGGCTGCAATCACCATCTGCAGTGATTTTGGAACCCAAGAAAATAGTCTCTCACTGTTTGCATTGTTTCCCCATCTATTTGCCATGAAGTGATGGGACCAGATGCCATGATCTTAGTTTTTGGAATGTTGAGTTTTAAGCCATCTTTTTCATTCTCCTCTTTCACTTTCATCAAGAGTCTCTTTAGTTCCTCTTCGCTTTCTGCCATAAGGGTGGTGTCATCTCTGTATCTGAGGTTATTGACATTTCTCCTGGCAATCTTTATTCCAGCTTGTGCTTCATCCGGCCCAGTATTTTGCATAATGTACCCTGCATGCTAGTTATATAAGCAGGGTGACAATATACAGCCTTGACGTACTCCTTTCCCAGTTTGGAACCAGTCCATTGTTCCATATCCGGTTCTAATTGTTGCTTCTTGACCTGCATACAGAATTCTCAGGAGGCAGGTAAGGTGGTCTGGGATTTAAGAATTTTCCACAGTTTGTTGCAATCCACACAGTCAAAGGCTTTGGCATAGTCAATAAAGCAGAAATAGATGTTTTTCTGGAACTCTCTTTCTTTTTTCATGATCCAGTGGATGTTGGCAATTTGATCTCTGGTTCCTCTGCCTTTTCTAAATCCAGTTTGAACATCTGGAAGTTCTTGTTTCACATACTGTTGAAGCCTCGCTTGGAGAATTTTGAGCATTATTTTGCTAGTGTGTGAGATGAGTGCAATTGTGCAGTAGTTTGAACTTTCTTTGGCATTGCCTTTGGGATTGGAATGAAAACTGACCTTTTCCAGTCTGTGGCCACTGCTGAGTTTTCCAAATTTGCTGGCATATTGAGTGCAGCACTTTCACAGCATCATCTTTCAGGATTTGAAATAGCTCAACTGGAATTCCATCACCTCCACTAGCTTTGTTTGTAGTGATGCTTTCTAAGGCCCACTTGACTTCACATTCCAGGATGTCTGGCTCTAGGTGAGTGATCACACCATCATGATTATCTTGGTCATGAAGATCTTTTTTGTATAGTTCTTTTGTGTATTCCTGCCACCTCTTCTTCATAACCTCTGCTTCTGTTAGGTCCATACCATTTCTGTCCTTTATTGAGCCCATCTTTGCATGAAATGTTCCGTTGGTATCTCTAATTTTCTTGAAGAGATCTCTAGTCTTTCCCATCATATTGTTTTCCTCTATTTCTTTGCATTGATCTCTGAGGAAGGCTTTCTTATCTCTTCTTGCTATTCTTTGGAACTCTGTATTCAGATGAATATCTCTCCTTTTCTCCTTTGCCTTTAGCTTCTTTTCTTTCCTCAGCTATTTGTAAGGCCTCCTCAGACAACCATTTTGCCTTTTTGCATTTCTTTTTCTTGGGGATGGTCTTGATCACTGCCTCCTGTACAATGTCATGAACTTCTGTCTACAGTTCGTCAGGCACTCTGTCTATCAAATCTAGTCCCCTAGATCTGTTTGTCACTCCCACTAGATAATCGTAAGGGATTTGATTTAGGTCATAGCTGAATGGACTAGTGGTTTTACCTGTTTCCTTCGCCTGTTACCAGACCATCTATAACTCCTCACCTGGTATCTGACCACTGATAACTCTTTGCCTGTTAGCAGGTCCTTGATTGATGACGCTTCCTACCAGACCCGCCCCCCCGCCTCCCCCCATCATCAGATCAATGATAGAACCGCAGTAGCAGGCCTTTCTGACCCGGCACTAATTGTCACAGCTTGGTGTGGGGCCACCAGAAGGCTGCAGGAGGTGCGGGACAGCCCTGCGCTCTGCCGCACGTTTGTGTGCTCCCAAACCCGCCTCTGGAAGCACAAGAGAGAACCACGATGAAAATCCTCTCTCAATTCTTAAGTCACGTTCTGCCTGGATGATCTTTGTGAGTGTCGTATGTTCCATTATTTCGGTGATCCACACGGCGTTACGTGTGAGATGTATTGGCATAATACCTAGACTCCAATTAAGACCACTCACGTAACCTTTCTGAGCTCCGGCTGCTAGTTCAGGTTGGCGAGTTGATGAACTATGAAGGTTTCATAAACGGATGGTGGTGAGTGTAGTGATTTCTTGCACAGTTGGGTTGAGAGAGGTAGTAAAACTCTAGAGCCAAGCTTGATGGGAAGAAAGAAAGAAAAGCTTATATACTGAAGTCATTGTCCGTATGTAGTTCATGGACATGTAGCAGTTTAAAGCCCCTTGACCCAGCTTGCAGTGTGAGTGCATGGCGCTGTGGTCTGGCCCAGGCAGGCGAGGCCGTCCCAGCAGCTCCTGACCCGCGCTGAGCAGGGCGTGCGGCCCCGTCATCTCGTCAGGTAGACAGCGTGTCTGCAGGCTTCCCGTGCCCCGCCGCGGCAGTGGTTTGCTCCTCTCGGCCAGAGCGTGGCGTCCCGTCACTGCTGGCGCCTTCAGCCGCGCAGCCAGGCAATGGGGGCCCTGCTGGGTCTCTCGTGGGAGAAGGCGGCCTCTGCCTGTTTCTGGCGTCCCAGCGTGACCATTGCCTGCTGAGATGTCAGTGTCTCGGGGTGGGTGTGTCTCGGGTGTCCGGGTCCTGGTAGATAGCAGTTGGTCTCAGAACCTTTGGGGAGGGAGCCCTTGGCAGCATGTGATGCCTGCTTCCTGGTGACTGGGGGTGCTGCTCCCCATCTGGGGTGTGCCCTCTCCCCTCTGGGGTGCGCCCTGTCCCCTCTGGGGTGTGCCCTTTTCCCCTCTGGGGTGCACCTTTTCCCCTCTGGGGTGCGCCCTTTTCCCCTCTGGGGTGCGCCTTTTCCCCTCTGGGGTGTGCCCTGTGCCCCTCTGGGGTGCACCCTGTCTCCTTCCCGGACTGTGCCCTCTCCCCTCTGGGGTGTGCCCTGTCCCCTCAGGTGTGCTCTGTCCCCTCTGGGATGCGCCCTTTTCCCCTCTGGGGTGCGCCTTGTGCCCCTCTGGGGTGCGCCCTCTCCCCTCTGGGGTGCGCTCTATCTCCTCTGGGGTGCACCCTTTTCCCCTCTGGGGTGCGCCTTGTGCCCCTCTGGGGTGCGCCCTGTCCCCTCTGGGGTGCGCCCTGTCCCCTCTGGGTGCGCCCTCTCCCTTATGGGGTGCACCCTCTCCCCTATGGGGTGCACCCTCTCCCCTCTGGGGTGCGCCCTGTTCCCTCTGGGGGCTCCTGCAGTGTGTATGATTGAGGCCTCGGCTCGCTCTCCGTTATATTCAGCTTAGTTTTGAACTGGGTTTGTATCTCCCCAAAGATTGCAGTCACCCTTAAGGTAGAGACTCGCTCCTTCTCTGTTTTTAATGTGTTCCCAGTGCCTGACTGAATGGTTGAAGTTAATTTATTGAGTCAGTGACTGTTTATCCTGCAGATATGCGAAACTGTGACTAATCTCTGAGGGCTGTTAAAACCCACTTGGGGGTTCACGCTTGGGAAGCAGTCTGCCACCAGTGCGGACGCCCGCTTGCTTTGACCCCAGTCCCAGTGAATGAGCGGAGCGCTGGCGCTCGCGTACACGCAGGGCCTGCTCAGGAGCAGGCTATAGGGTCCTGCGGCCCCCGATGCTCGGGACCGTCTCCCTCCCCGGTAGGGTGCCCGCCCCGCTCTGCGGGCCACTCGTCTCTCCTCCCACCTGGGAAGCCGGTCGTGGGGCTTCTCCTGCGCTCATCTCGTGGCTACTTCAGCAGGAAACCTTACCGACCAAGTAACTACACGTTATGTTTCTCCTTATTTAACACACGACATAACGCTCCTGGACATCTGATTTGCTTGGTGCCTGAGGAAGGGGCTGGCGTGCAGGTCCTGGCGTCTGGATGCTGGAGGAGGGGATGGCCTGCTTTCCGCCGCACGGCTCCCCGGGGGCTGGGTGCCAGGCGCGCTGTCTGGGGCTGCCCCACGCGCTGGGGCCCGCTCTGCGATGCTCACTCAGTGCGGCTCCGTGTCGCTGTCCGCAGGATGCCGGAGGCCCAGCAGAGGGTCGGGGGCTGCTTCCTCAGCCTGATGCCGCAGATGAAGACCCTGTACCTGACATACTGTGCCAACCACCCGTCGGCGGTCAGCGTCCTCACGGAGCACAGGTACGTCTCATGGACTTCTTTCCAGGTGGGGGGGTGGCCGTGTCCTGGGGTTCCCTCCGGGCAGCTCATTTCTGTCAAATGTTACTTGGAACGCGGTGCAGGCATTGAGTGTTTTTCAAGAATGATAAGTTTAATTATCCTCCAAGTGAGTGTCTGGGGAGGACTGATGTCAGGCTTTAAAAATCTAGTTAGCGCTTATAATAGAAACGGGAGTGTTTTGAAGTCTCCTCTTCAGCCTGGACGCTTTGAACGGAGGTCAGGGGAGCTGGTGGGAGCTCTGGAGGGTGGCCGTGGGCTGGTCCGGGCTGCCGGCATCACCTCCGCTCAGTGCGTGAGACTGGAGCGTGTGTGACAGAGCTGGCTTTGCTGCGGGAGACGGCGTCCGTCTCTGTAGGGCGTGCCGAGCCAGAGGCCGTGTGTTCCCGCTCTGCAGCCGGGAAACCAGGGAAGCAGCAGCGGGCCGCTCTCTGCTCATCTGAGCAGGCACGGCCGGTGCGTCCTGGGCAGTACGGAGCCCATGCTCCTGAGCGGCAGGGAGGACCGCGGGGCTTGACCTGCACACGGGGTGGGCACCGAGGCTCTGCTTCTGCTCCCAGAGGAGCACGCATCTGTGTTAAAGATTCAAAAAACTTTATGGTTCCTTCTGAAAACAGTAGTTCAGCCATAAGTAGCAGTTCAGTCATTTTTTAAACCATAAATGAAGAAATTGTGTGAGTCGCAGCAAGGTAAACGCCACCGTGCTCCTGATTTAAATATTTAACCTCAAGTTACTCCTAATTTAATATTTCAGTTTGAAGCTTAGAGGCTGTGGTGGGAAGCAGGCGTTGTTGGGCTGTTTGTAACTGAATGAGACTCTGGCGAGGCGGCCTGTGGCCGGGTTGTGTGGGCCTTCGGGAGGGCCTGTGGCCCTCGGAGATCACCCCTCTTCTCTGGAAGCGCCTGGTCCTGTTGGTGGGAAGCAGAATCCCTGAGTAGCTGAGCGTCTACTCCTGGGAACAATGATTTATATGCGTTTCCTCCTGAGCGAGATGCAGGGATTGAAATGTGAAATTTCTGAAACTTCCTCAGGAATTGCTGACGCAGTCCTGGGAGAGATGAATAGCAGATAGAAGGCTGGGGTGAATTCAGGGCATTTTAAATGTGTTCTCTCCTTCCACCGTTTCCGTCAGGGGCCGGCCCCCTGGGGGTTAAGCTGTGTCCTGAAGGTCACATTTAAAACCGTTCAGACGTTCAGGGCAACGCTTGTGAGCATGTGTTGTGTTCCTCTCTGTATAATTGCTTTAATGACTGCTTGTGTCATGGCTGAAACCTCAGGGCAGCTTTTCCCAGAAGAGCAGGAGGGCGTCCAGGCGGGACGCCTGGGGTCCCCTGTGCTCAGGGACCCCTGCCTGCCTCCACGTGGCGTGTCCCAGGCGGGAGGCGGGAGAGGTGGGCAGTCAGGCCCTGGGACTGTGCCGAGGATGGGCGAGCGAGGCGGCTGGCAGGATGCGCTGCCCACGTGCCGTCCTAAGGCCCCTGCGTGGCAGTGCCCACCCTGCCCGCAGCTCAGACCGGCCTCCGGAGCGTGAGTCGGGGTTGAGAGCTGGCCGCCTGGGCTGGTGGCGTCTGCCAGCCCGCCCTCCCTTCCCTTCTGTCCTGGTCCTGCTTGTGGCCTCTGTCCTCTCATTGAGGTCGTGAAACCACCACTTAGGGGTGGATCAATCTGTTTTTCTGCTTGAATATACTTTCTCAGGGATTGATTTAAACACAGTGTTTTGCAGTTTTTAAGTCTTACTTTTAGTCTTAGGATCCTTGTGTTGTGTTAGTTTGAATTTTGAGTGTGAATCTGGAAAACATATCTATGAAACCTCCACTCCTGTTGAATTATAACGGATATCTGCCTTTTGCATTATCGTTTGATAGTCGACGCCATAGGCCTGTGGCTGCCTGTTGCGAATGCATTAGGGGTGTCATGATTTGGTGTGTAGAACGTCCCCTTTTCTCCAGCAGAGTGGTTGGTACTCTCTGCTGCGCTGACCTGAGATGGCCTCTGTGCTCCTCCGGCACCGTCTCGCAGCCCACAGTGTCGTTTGAGTAAATACAGAGGCTGAAGCGCTGTGTGAGGGTTGCTGGCATCAGTAGAAGTTAAGCTGAAAGGGCCTTTGTTTTGTCAGAAAAGCTATAACCTGCTGTTTTATCACGGTACTAAAGTTTTTAAAACCTGAGAAATGAAGCAAGTGTGTGCTGAGTCGCTTCCGTCGTGTCCGACTCTTCGCGGACCCTGTGGACTGTAGCCCGCCAGGCCCCTCTGTCCATGGGATTCTCCAGGCAAGAATTCTGGAGTGCCCTCCTGGAGGGGGTTTTCCCGACTCACAGATCCAACCCAAGTCTCCTACGTCTCCTGCATTGGCAGGGGGTTCTTTGCCACTAGCGTCTCCTGGGAAGCCCATACAGTGATCGGTAAAGATTTAGAAAAGGTTTTGTTTCATTTCTTAACGACGTACCTGTCTGGCATTTTAAGGCTGTCATATGGATATTAAAAGAAGTTACTTTTGCTTGCAAAAATTCACGTAAATTTTTAGTTGTAGGGAATTTTAGGAGTAGGTGGGTGGGTGATAAGAATAATTTCTTAGTTTTATTAATTATTGTCTGCCATAACTATAGTTATAAAATGTCATGTAATACTAAACTATCAAAAATGGCCCAAAGAGACGTTTTTTGTTATTTTTCTTGTGGTAGAAAAGGCCCCTGATTGGATTGTACTTACAGGAGTCAAACTTTCTCTTAGCGCCACTAACGGGGAGGGGTGATGCGAGGCGGGTCCAGGTGGCCCGCACCGATGGGCCGGGGCTTCAGGATTTTCGTATTTACTTTATGGACTCGTTCATAGTGCTCCTCCCAGTGGGAGACGTGGGGACCCAGAGGGGTGCAGCCTCTGCCGCCCGCCCTCAGCCCAGGCGTCCTTCGCTCCGTGTCTGGAGGGACACCTCTCGTCAGCAGTGCGGGCCACAGACGGCGTCCTCCCAGGGACCCCAGGTGTCATCTGCCCCGTGAGAAGCAGAAACGCAGAGTTCCCATCACAGACGTGAGCCACAGACGTGTGGGTGACGGAGCTTGGGCCTCCCTGGGTGCTCGTGTGAAGCGGAGTCAGGGCGGCCCGGGCTCGAGGCTGGGGCCCGGGAACGCGCCCCATGGAGCTTGGTACTGGGAGGTGGGGTGCGAGAGGAGGAGTGAACGGGAAGGCTTGCTCGGCAGCTGCCTCGTTTCTGGATATGCACTCGGTTTCCTCGTCCACAAACGCAGACGACTTTCACGTGTTGTTAGGGTTAAGTGAAACGAGGCTGTGAAAGTGCTTCTGGAGGTTGTGCGCCTGCGTGCGTGCCAGGGAGTGAAACGAGGCTGCGAAAGTGCTTCTGGAGGTTGCACGCCCGCGTGCCAGGGGCAGTGGCTCTGCCTCGTGCCGCTGCTGCTCAGGGGCTGCGGCGCCTGGTGGGCCAGCACCGTGAGTCGGGTGGTTGTCTTCATGACACGCCTCCTTAAGGTTTTACCGTCTTGAAGGACCGCTGACCGGGCTCTGTTCTTGCCCTACAAGGACCGCCCACTTTCAGACCTCTCTGTGTTCAGGTGGCTCGCTGAGGGGGCTTTCCTGAATGGTTTGCTGGGAGACCATGGCTGTTTGTGTAGTGCACATGGGGCTTTGCTCAGGTTGAGGGCCCTGACGTGAACTGTGGGGGGGGGGGTCTTCCCTTTGCTGTTTAGAAATAAGCGGCACACGTTTGGCTGTAAAGCCTGTGGCCTCTAAGTGGTCAAGGGCACCGCGTGGTCCGTCGTCATCCTGGGGGCTGGGGGCAGGCGCGCGGCCCTCTTGGGCTCTGACAGTGGTCTCTGCTCTCTCTGCTCACACTTAGTGAGGAGCTGGGAGAGTTCATGGAGCTGAAGGGCGCCAGCAGCCCGGGGATTCTCGTGCTGACCACCGGCCTCAGCAAGCCGTTCATGCGCCTGGACAAGTACCCCGCGCTGCTCAAGGAGCTGGAGAGACACATGGAGGTACGTCTGCCCCGCTGGCCACGCCAGGAAGAGCAGTCAGGAGCCAGCCCTGGAGAGGGTATTACCACCGGCCTGTATCTTCGGAGAGTTTCACAGGGACTTGTTGGTTGTGAAGTTGTTTCCGCGTATCCCAGCTCTGTAGAGAGGCGTCTGCTCCAACCCCTGCTGGCGGGGAGATTTCCAGTAGCTAGGAAACGTCCGTGGTGTTGAGGGGTCACATCAGGAGCATGTGCCTACAGTGTTAAGTGTATACGTTATGGAGAGATAATAGGAAAAGAATCAGCGAATGATGTGTACTTATCTTATTTTCGGAACACAGGCTGTGGGCCCGGCAGAAGTTGGGGCTCAGGCTGCTGGCTTAGTTAGGCTGTGGTGAGCCACTCCCCAGGGCAGGCGGTCTGCTGCTGCGTTGCTCCCCTCTGCCCTCTGGTGTCCGAGCAGCAGGGCGGGTTGGGGTGGGCGAGGCTGGGCCGGCCTCCTCCAGGGCAGAGTCTAGAAGACTGTCCGCCGCTCTGTGGTCCCCTCAGAGACCAAGCAGAGGCGCTTCAGCACTGAGACAGAGGGGCAGGCTGCAGGCTGGAAATGCAGGGAAGGCCCAAGCCAGCCTCCAGAGAGAGCCTGTCGAAGAGCAAGCGTTCATTATGGAAGCTCACAGTGTGTTTCTTTTATTCAAAGGATTATCACCCAGACAGACAAGATATTCAGAAATCCATGACTGCCTTCAAAAACCTTTCAGTAAGTGATAAGTGTGTGATGGTTTTTTTCCTTCAGACTTTATTATGGCAAATGAATGCAGGAAATTAGTTGTGAACTATAATTTGGATTTATTCTGGAGAAATGAGAAATAACATAGTTATTCCACGGCTGGTACACGTAATATTCCTGCATTACGGCCCTGTGGACATCAGAGAGATGAAAGGATCGGTGTTTATGTTTACACGGCACCACATGATGCCGTCGTGCACGTCAGTGATTTAGAACATGGTTTAGCCTCATCTCAGTGTCTCTACTGATGTGTGAAATGGAGCGCTGGGCCTCTTCCTTACCTGCTGTCAAGCTGTCTTAATGACTGAGTTTCTGGAGGACGTGTCTTATTTATAGCACAAGTGGAACTCACCCTTTTTTCCCTCTTCCAGGTCTTCTGGCACTCACTAGTAAAACCAGAGGATATTTTTCTTGTCCAGTCCACATGTCATCTTCTAAAAGCGACAGGATTTGCTGTATTTTTCTAAACCAGTGTTTCTCATTCTAGAGCTGTTGTGTTGTGGGTCTCTCTTGACTTGGTTCCGCACTCGTGAAGTAAGCGAGTTGTTCACTAGCTGGTCTGTCTGAAGAAGCAGCCGGGGACGCAGCAGTAGAGCCAGGAGCCCGGCCGGGAGCCTGTCTCCCTGACGGGCCCCCTGTGCCCCCAGGCGCAGTGTCAGGAGGTACGGAAGAGGAAGGAGCTGGAGCTGCAGATCCTGACGGAGGCCATCCGCAGCTGGGAGGGCGAGGACATCAAGACCCTGGGCAGCGTCCTCTACATGTCGCAGGTCCTGATCCAGTGCGCCGGCAGTGAGGTACCGCCTCCAGCGCTCCCTGCGTTTTTCTACTGGGGGACCCCTCTCCAGGGCCCCTGTACCTGCCGGCTCCCCCGAGTTCCTTCACTGCTATGGGCGGTGTTTCTCTCTTGAGTCTCCTTTTAGATTCTTGGGCATCTTTGTGCTTCACTTGTGGTCTTTCTGGGGCTTTTCTTAACCGATTGCAGCAAATGAGATTTAATACATAAGCAGTGCTTGTTGGCCTTTCGTGTAAATGGGGCAGAGCTCACGGGGGGATGGCGACAGCGGATGTGTCGGGCTCTCGGTTGGTCAGTGCTGGGATCCGCCGGTGGGCCAGAGGCGATCTCCCTGCTCTGTCCTCCCCGCCTTCAGCCTGAAGGTCCCACCTGATCTCCCACTGCCACTGAAAGGTCACAAGTTCTTTTCTTCGGTTTTCTGTCAACCACAGAAAAAATTTGTTTTTCTAACTCCTGCCTAATGAGGAGTTAATGGAAGAGCTAAACTCAGATTTTTAAAAAAAGATGTTTCATGGGCTACTTGTGAGTCTTACAGATTTCTCATAATTTTGTTTCCATTTAATTTAAATTTGGTAAAAAGAAACACCTAAACGTGAAGTGTGACACACTGTTTCATAAAGTGGAGTGGCTCAGTCCGGTCCGACTCTTTGCGACCCCGTGGACTGTAGCCTATCAGGCTCCTCCTTCCATGGGATTTTCCAGGCAAGAGTGCTGGAGTGGATTGCCTTTTCCTTCTCCAGGGGATCTTCCCAACCTAGGAATCGAACCCGGGTCTCTTGCATTGCAGGCAGACGCTTTACTGTCTGAGCCACCAGGGAAGCTACTGTTTCATAAGACCTAATGTAAATATTTGTTCTCATCATTGTAAATATGTGTTTTTAATACAGTTATTTAAATTTGTTCTTTTACATTAGGAAAAGAATGAAAGATATCTTCTACTCTTTCCAAATATTTTGCTAATGTTGTCTGCCAGTCCTAGGATGAGTGGTTTTATATATCAGGTAAAGCACATTTTAAATTTATATCTGTGTATTGTGGACCTGAGAGCTGTTTTAAGGCTCGTTTTGAGTTTTGTATTAAATACTATGTGTGTCTGTCCGTGTGCTGTGTGTAGTGTCCTACGTACAGTGTTACGTTCACGTCCGCACACGCGGCTCCGTCTGTGTGTTTCGATGTGACTGTGCAAATTAGGATCTTTGTGTTAATCCAAAGCAAACAGAGGAGGAACCTGGTGTCTGTACAGCTGACCCTGAGGACTCAGACTGCTGGGGTGCAGGCCAGCTGGTCCCCTCCAGGTCGTTCTGCTGCTTTCCTGCCACCAGGGCAGGTGGCCGCACCGCGAGCCGGCTGGGGGCGCCGCGCGTGTGGCTGAGGTGGTCTGTGGGCCCCCACTCAACTCAGCAGTCACGGGCACACGCCTGGGGCGTTACTTAGCTTTTTTATTGCTCGTCGCTTTTCTGATTTTCTTCGCGAAGATGTGAGACTGCTTTAAGAAGAACAGGGCAGGGCTCTTGCATTTCTGTCTGTTGCGTGTGGTGCTGCCCTGCCCTCCTCCAGGGACCTTCCCAGCCCAGGGATGAGCCCCGGCCTCCCGCAGCGCGGCGGCCTCTTTACCATCCGAGCCTCCAGGGAAGCCCATTACGTGCCTTAGCTTTTCTCTGTGTCTAGGAGGGGCTTCTGGCAAAGTTGACTGCTTTTTTCCTGTGTGGTTATTGAAGCTGCGGCCCTTCCATCGATGCCTCAAGGCCTGGCTGGTCACCAGGAACCATTCCCACAGCAGTCAGCCTGGGTTTGCTCGGAGCTGCGTTTCTGCACACGTGGCATGCTGTTTGTCTTGTCCCCAGCAAGCGCTCTGGTGGGTCCTGAGTCCGGAGCGTTCATGGCTGGCTTGTACGTGCTCCAAAAGCTTTGCAGCCCAGAGAGGAGTTGACATCACACACTTGTTCTGAAAGGAGCACTTTAGGTGCGAGAAAGCAGATAGACATGGGCCAGCCTAGGAAAGGACTGCCTCCTGATTTTCTAAGCCTGTGGTTGAGCCAATGCCTGGCTGGGGGAGCACCTGCTCGGGCTCCCCAAGCTGGTCGCTGCTGCTTTAGACCTCGGTCCTTTCCGGCTGCGTTCCCTGGCTTCGAAGGTCCCCCCACCCAAGGCCCAGGGCCCTGTGGTGACCTGTGGGGCTGCGGTGGTGTCCGGGGTGGCCTCAGGCCCCAGGATGCTGGCATCAGCGTGCCGCCGCAGGGCCCTGTTTTCCCCCTGGGTGGACCATCTTGGGGGCTTCTCTCCTAGTGCTGTGATCCCCAGTGCACGCATGTCAGTGTTCCCTTCTGGCTTTGCCCCACATCCGGCCACAGTGAGCTTGTCCCGTCCTCCGTGACTGTTGCTGCAGGTTGGTCAGGGACACGCAGCTGTGTTTCCTGTCGGGCTTCTCTGAGCTCTTGGTCACCCCGGTGCCATTGGCCCCTCGGCAGGGCGTCTGCAGTGCCCACACTTGTCCGCATGGTGCCCGCCCAACTGGCGGACAGGCTCCTGACCGTGTGATGGTCTCGGCGCTCGGCCTCTGCCCGGGTGTCGGGAGTCTGGAGCCCTGTGGTCTTAGAGCCGCCCCCCTGCTCAGGGTCCTGCTTCTCGGGACTCTGGCCCTGACCCGAGAGACGCTCCCTGCGGACTCGCTTGGCCTCCACAGCTCTGGTGGCTGTTATTTGAGGTGGTCCCTCCGAGGTCCAGTTCTGGTTCCGCTCCCTGCCTCACGCCCTCTGTCCCAGAGCGGGCGGGCTGGCGCTCTGCTCTGCGTTGTGGGCAGCGCTCGGCGTAGCTGCTGACGGACCGTCCTGTGGCGGATGACCAGGCGCGGCCCTCACACGGTTCCTCCGGCTCCAGTTGCCTTTGTTTTGCCTTCAGACGTGGAGCTTCCCCTGTGTTTCTCTAAGGCGTATCTCTGCTTCCTTTCTATAAACAACATCATTTAAAATAGCCACCGTGGACCCTAGTTTTTTTCTTTTTTAATCATAGTGTATAATGTTTTTGTGTCTTGCTGTTTATATTTAGAGTAACTCATCAGATGAAATGTTTTTGTTCTGGTTTGCAGCCCTGTACCTTTTTGCTGGCTCATTTCTTGGTTATAGTATCATAATTTCTTATTCAAGGGAGAGGTTTTTGTATTATACATACTTTTGGTACAAACGAGAGTTTGCTTTACAAAGACAGTTCCTCTGTCTTTTCTAAAATCATTTAATATTTACTTTAATAATGGTACCTCCTTCACTAGAAAAGCACTGACTGTTTCTTTTTGTGGGGGGGGTCTTTTTTAGGGAAAGCTACCAACGACAGGAATGACAATCACAAAGCTTGAGGACAGTGAAAACCATAGAAACGCGTTTGAAATATCAGGTGATAGGCACAGACTGTGGGTGTTCTCTGTTCGGGCGCCGAGGCAGCGGCCCTCGTGTGCAGGCCCCACGGAGCCCCCGGGGGCTGCATGGGCGTGCTGTTGGGCCTCCTTGGGGTGCGCGTGTGTGCACTCTGCCCCCCTCCCCCGCCTCCAGCCAGTGTCTCTCTCTTC
>NW_011495078.1:1902959-1906993 GCF_000754665.1 Bison bison bison | reverse complement strand
ACTCGGTGCCGTCACACACCGTAAGGGCCCCGCCCCGGCCCCGCCCGCAGACCCCGGCCAGGAGAGCGCGGCTGGGCCTCAGGCCTCTCTGCAGACGCGTCCTCATCCCCCATGGGCTGTGGCCGCCTCACAGGGACCCACTTGTGAGCCAGGCCTGCCCATCTGCCTCCCGAGAGTTCGCACACATGCACGCACACGGCTCGCTGGTTAGGCGCCCAGTGGCACCCGGTTAGGCAGCGGCCCTGCCCAGGGTGGCCGTGAACACTAACCTCGGGGCTCTCAATCAAAACCCTGAGAACCACCGGCCCACAGAGGGCTTTTCTGAGCATTTTAATTGCATTTATTATGTTTCATCAAAAACAAAAATGAAAACCAAACAATACTTATGACAAAAAGGACCAGATTCATGCTGAAGGCGTTAAAGTGTAATTTTTGACTCATCATTTTAAGAAATCTGAATTTTCTACTTTTAGAAAATTTCAGCAGGTCTGCGAGTTTTTAGATACTTAAACATTACAAAATATATCAGTACTGAAGCGTCAGTGCTTAAAGCTAGTCTTTACTGGTATTGCATGTTTAAGATACTGGTATTGAGTCATCTGAACACCTGTCATCTTTCCCAGCGAGTACTGACGAACGAGGGGCCCTCTTCATGATGACGTAGGACCTCACAGCACGGCCGGCTTGTGAGGGTCTCTCCTGGGGCTTTTACCACGTGGCTCACCCTGTGGTTGCTGTCCTTTGGCTTGAAGGACCGTCTCAGGGATTGTGGCCATGGCATAGTGTACTGATCACCGGTGCAGCTTCTTACTCCATTTCTCAGCAGTTTGGGGGTAAAAACTATTCATTGGCTTCAGCTATCATTTTGAATGGTTTTGCCATGACAACTTTTCCATATTGTAAACGTATGCTAGAGATGCTTAGCTTTCACGGGACTAAATTTATCCCGAGGGCATAGGTGTGTACATCAGAAGGGAGTGCCTTCTCACTCAGGTTAACAGCCTGAAACTAACCTCTGTAAAGTCCCACTTCAGGTAGCCCTGTGCCGGGACCCTGGCCTCTCTGGTCCCAGGGCAGCTATGTGGTCATGGCAGAGTCCACTGCTTCTGTCCTCGAGCCCCAGGCCTCAGCTTGAGCCCAGGCTCCCCTTTAAAGCCTGTGTTTCAAATATTATTCATTTCTTCTGAATAATGACCTTGAACAACTTGACTATTTCTCCTGTTAAGCATAGCGTATTGTTTTGGGTTAATTCGAGGTCACCGGCTAATTGTGAATTGTTTAACATTTTCTTATTTGTCAGTGTGATGAAATATTTTTGGAGTTTCTAGGAGTATAAACCCCATTAATAAGGTCCTTCTGAGAAATTAGATTTATGTAACTTTGTCTTGATTAAAGCTGATTTTTCTGAGAAAATGTTTTACCCAAGGGATTTAAAATTTTTCTTCAAAAAGGCAGTAAATATTTTTTTGGTTTTTAAGCAGTATGGTCTCTGTTGCAATTGTATTTTGCTTTTATAATATAAAAGCAACCATTGACACGAATGGGCCTGTGTCCCAGGTTTAAACAAAAACAGGGATTAGGCCCTACTTTTGCTGGTGAGGTAATAATTACCCTCCCCCAGTCACATTCCCAGTGCAGAGAATGCCCATTCTTTTATAAAATCCTGATACCTGTGTTAAATGAAATGCCTTTTTTGCAAATGTGACTGCATGACAGTTAAAGGCGGTTGATGGATTTCTGGGTCTGGACCCAGCAACCTGCTGCTTCCTGCTCTGAGCTCAGCGGGCCTCATGCAGGGTGTGGGGGATGCTCGGCCTGGCGGCCAGTAACCCGAGCGTCTAGAGGTTCAGGATGCACGCTAGCAAGTGGGCGCTGCTGTGCTGGGAGGGCTGGGCTGGCCTTGGGTCCTCAGTGAACACGCTGTGCTCTCTCCCTCTGTCCCCGGCAGCTCCCCTCCCACTCCATCACCCCGTCCAGCAAGCATGCGGACAGCAAGCCCGCGCCACTGACACCCGCCTACCACACGCTGCCCCACCCCTCCCACCATGGCACTCCACACACCACCATCAACTGGGGGCCCCTGGAGCCTCCGAAGACCCCCAAGCCCTGGAGCCTGAGCTGCCTGCGACCTGCACCCCCCCTGCGGCCCTCGGCTGCCCTCTGCTACAAGGAGGTGAGCCCTAGTGAGTGTGGAAATGTGACAGCCCCGTGTTTGTGTCTGTGATGTGGAGCCGATGAGCCTCTTCAGAATGGAAAGTTCTGCCTTCAATCCTTAGTTACGCTTCCTGTGCTCCAGGGTCCTGGGAGTCCTGGGGAGACCCCTGCTGGGGTCCCCTCTGTGCTCATCACAGAGGGAGAGGGACAGGCTCGGGGCAGTGTTTGCGCTTTGAGGAAGCCGGTTGACAAGTGTGGTGATCACACATGCGAGCTTGAGTGTGAGCCGAGTTCAGTTACTCTAGTGTGGATGTGGCTATGAGTGGGGGGGTGTGGCTCATGCGGTGGGCGGGGTGGGGATGTGGGTGTGGCTGTGAGCATGGTGGGTGGGACAATGCGCTTGGTGGGCGGGGCCGGTTTGTGAGCCTGGTGAAGCACCTTTGCGCGGGTTTGCATCTCCACGAGGTGTCATTTGCCGAAGGACCTGGGGCAGACCCTGCCTCCATCCTTGCTGGAGGAATTTTAAGGTACATAGAAGAGCACAACATAAGTTACAGTTAATCCTTTATGGATTTTGCTAGTGAACTTTGGTTCTTAGGACATGTATCTTCCTGGTGGCCCATTTTGGCATCCTCATTGCCTAGCTGAGTGTTGCAGGGTGTGGCCACGCCCTGCTGCGGGTTCATTACAGGGGAGGGGGAGTAGGGTAGAGGAGAGAGACGCTTGGCGGGTGTGGCCGTGGACATGTCCAGTGTGCTGAGCACACAGGCCGCCTGGTCACAGTGCAGGGGTCGTGGGGCAAGGTCGGCACTCGGCACCGCCTGCGGGCAGTGCTTCCGGGCCTCCCTCCGCCCCCGGTGCCCCAGGACACCGGCTGCATTCACTTCTTTGGGGACTTTTCACTTTGAGATTTGGAGAGATGCCTTTGGAACACAGGCTATTCTTTTGGTGCTTGTCAGCCTGATCCCTCCCAGGGCCCTAGTCCCGTTCTCAGCCTCCGATTGGCCTTGGGAGGTTCACCAGTGGCAAATGTGACTCAGTGATGCAGAAGTTAGCCTTTCTGACATTCGTGTTCAGTATGTGCTTGACAGTCAAAACCTTGCCGGCCGCATGGGCTTGTTCTTGCTGTTCCTCCTGCCTCGCTGAGGGTCCAGATGTGTTGTGGACGGAGGGACGGACTCTGGGGCTGTGAACATAGCTCTGCCGGCGGAGGGGGGCGTCAGTGCTGCCCGTGGGCTGATTCTGCTCCATTTTCTTCTCCCTCGAGGCTTCGGATCCGTCCCTAAAGGAACTGTTTTCCCTCACCTTTCATTTAGAAATCGACGGTTTCCTCCTTTCTTTCTGGTTGGCTGCATCAGGGGGGGTCTGCCCCAGAGTGGGCAGCGCACGTGGCGCCCTGCCCAGGTGTCAGCCAGCTGCCCTCTCCTCCCCCCACCGCCGGCTGCCGCGCCTCCCTGGGGGTGGTCCCGGCGTCCCGGTGGGTCCAGGTGGAGGAGGGCCGTCAGAGCCTGTGCCTCAGGATGTCAGCGCTCCGCAGCTGGCAGAGCGCGGCCAGCGTGTGCGGGGCGGTCGCTGGAGTGTTCCTGGCTTCCCCCTCCACTGCGGCCGTGCCGCAATCCAGACTAGGGTCTGCCAGCCTTTTCCTCTCCTTCCCCAGGACCTGAGCAAGAGTCCCAAGACCATGAAGAAGCTGCTGCCCAAGCGCAAGCCAGAGAGGAAGCCCTCGGACGAGGAGTTCGCGCTGAGAAAAAGTGAGTGCCTGCGAGGACACACCTGGCTTCGGGGTGGGAGGCGGGGCCACGAGGGCGCGGAGGCGGGGCCTCGAGGGTGGGGGGCAGGGCTTTCCTGAGCCACAGAGGGGAGCCAGTGCCCAGCCTCAG
>NW_011495078.1:1900855-1902859 GCF_000754665.1 Bison bison bison | reverse complement strand
AGGTCCGCTCTCGAGGACGTCAGAGCGGGGCAGCGCAGCCCCCTCAGTGCCGGCTGCATTAGCGGCGCTGGCAGCATCCCCCGTGAGCGTGCCCTGCCGTGGACACTGACTCCCAGCGGATCCTTCAGGGAGTTAAACATTGTTCTCACAGAAGCCTGTTAAACGACTGGTCCAGTTGGTGACAGTTTCTTGGTGGCTCCTAAGCCCTCTGTGTGACGCTGACTCTTAGGAGGGAGCACCTGGCCTTCCTTGCGTGTGTCAATCTTAATATCATGAGATGCTGTCCAAGCATTTTTGGTACAGCTTATAAGTGGCTCAGTCCTCCATTCTTCCCATCTTTTAAAAATTAGTTGAGCCTTTAAGAATATATATCTAATATTCTAGAAAATATAGAAAAATTTAGAACAATAGCAGAATTTAACCATACAGCTGTATGAAGCACGCGGGGTGTGAGGGCAGTCTGGTACCAGCAGCGTCAGACGCTGCTGCTCCGCAGGCTCTGTCCTCCACCAGGTGGCCTCCGGGTGCAGGTGAGGCCAGTCTGGAGGGGCCCCAGCTCAGGCCAAGCTCTGGAGCCATGCCTGCACTCTTTGGGCTACACTCTGTGAATTTCCCAGATTAACTCTCTGGTGGGAATCTGTGGCTCAGGGAAGTGCTTGTAAATAGGGTCGAATGGCCTTTCAGGGGCTGTCCTGTCTTCACTGCGTCCCGCGTGTGGGTGCAGGAAGCTCCTTCTGATATCTGCATCCACACGGAGAATCATGGTTTCTGATTTTCTCAGGCGATACGTGAAAACACCATCCCTGGTTTTAATTTTCACTTCTTTTCTTGGTGACGAACATTTTTCTTTCTGTGATCTCTTGTGAATTGTTTCTGCTTCTTTTTTCATGTTCAGGATGGGGGGGATACTCTTTTTCCTATGGATTAGTAAGACAATACATATGTATAAGTGTACATACATACACACACACAGACATATATATACACGTGTGTATATATATGTGTGTGTGTGTGTGTGTGTGTGTATGTGTGTGTGTATATATATGTTTGGATATTAGCTCTTTGCCAGATATGCTGTAGATAAAAAGTACATAGAAGTAAACGTCCTTTGGAATATAAATATTCTGTGAATATCGAGAAATGTTTCAGTTCAGATCAGTCACTCAGTTGTGTCCGACTCTGCGACCCCATGAATCGCAGCACGCCAGGCCTCCCTGTCCATCACCAACTCCCGGAGTTCACTCAGACTCACATCCATCGAGTCAGTGATGCCATCCAGCCATCTCATCCTCTGTCGTCCCCTTCTCCTCCTGCCCCTAGTCCCTCCCAGCATCAGAGTCTTTTCCAATGAGTCAAGTCTTTACATGAGGTGGCCAAAGTACTGGAGTTTATCTGGCGGCAAGTCCACGGGAGGGGCCGTCAGTTAGCACTGCTGGCGGAGTGGCTGGCCTGGCTGTGCTGGTGACTGGGCGGTGACGGCATGTGTCCCTCGCAGGCACGGCTGCGCTGGAGGAGGATGCCCAGATCCTGAAGGTCATCGAGGCTTACTGCACCAGCGCCAAGACGCGGCAGACGCTCAACTCAAGTAAGTGCCGCGGAGCCCGCCGCCGCGCTGCTGCTTCGTTGTGCTAAGATCTCGCCCCGAAGGACACGGCTGTGGCTGTGCAGGCTCTCGGCGTGACCCCTGGCGAGGCTGCTTCTGCGGCCTGGCCCGCGTCCCTCAGTCGTGAGAAGGGGTCTGAGCGGTCAGTGACAACGGCCCTGCTGGGGAACCTTGGCGTGGAGGGAGCTGCCAGGTGTGGAAGTTCTGGTGCCTGGAGAGGACGGCTGTGATGGGCACTGCGACGCGCGCTCAGCTCGGGTGGTCAAGCTGCCTAAACCACTGGTGTGGAGGTGGTTTGAAGGAAGAGTTTCTTAGAGTTATTGTCAAAAACACAAGCCTAGAGTAAGAGTTGTTTTTGTTTCTGTTTTTTAATAGCAACTCACCGCCCCCCCCCCCCACAG
>NW_011495078.1:1898764-1900755 GCF_000754665.1 Bison bison bison | reverse complement strand
CCCCCCCCCCCCCCCCCCCAATGATTGCATTTAGAATTTTTGCTGTAGACACCAGTGAGTTTACTGGGTAAATTTCAGTACCTCTCAGTGTACCTGCATTTTATTTATAATGTCTTATGTGAAAAAATCTTAATCTGTTGTGTGAACAGGAAAAAAGTGGATTTTTTTTTCCCCAAATTCCTGAGCATTTGAGAGTTGGAGTGCAGGGTGGATATAGTCAGGATGTGGTCTGTTCAGGAGGAGAAGGGGCTGAGCTCCCCGCCTCGGACTGGACGTCACGGATCCCGGCGTGGAGGCCGGCCTTTATCAGACGTCGTGTTTCTGGTCCCGTCTCCGTCCTGACTCGTGAATCGCTCGTCACCTCATTTGTGCTGCCTGCGCTGTAAGCTGGTGGTTCCGAGCGGTGTCACGTCTGTTGTAAAAAAAAAACGCTGGAAAGAAAAGAAGAGGTGGAAAAAGGAGCTGCTGGGTGCTTTAACTTAGCTTTTGTTCAACGTGAGTGCAGGCCTGAGGCTAGGGCCACCAGGATTAGCCCCTGGTACAGCTGCAGATGATCCGGAACCTTCCTTCTGGCTCGTAGTTTCCACGTCCTGCCGGTGATGTTGGGACGTCTGTTCTGCACCCCGTCTGGTGAGAACGCCTGTCCGTAGTGACCAGTGCCCAGAGCAGGTGAGGAAGAGCAGGGTGTGCGTGTGAAGGGAGTCTGCAGGTGACAGGGCTGGAGTCTGTGAGTACAGACCGTCGTCCCTGAGGACAGGACGGCTTCCTATTTGAGACTGTATTTTGGGTGATAGGCTGTTTGTGCCTGTAGTTTTTTGGGTTTTGAGTTTGAGATTTTTAAAAAATTACTCATCTCCACATCAGCTATATGAAGTGCAGCTTTAGCTTGGCCATCTCAGGTGCACGGGCCTAGTGGTGTGAGCTTTGTGTGTTCGTGTGGGCCTCGTTCTGCCCCCGGGGACAGGGCCCTGGCGTGTGTAGTTCCCGCCATGTTGCCTGTGTGTCCACTTCTGCCGTGCGGGCAGAGCACTGGACGTTGGCCAGCACAGTGGTTTTTGATTTTAGTCGATGTTACGGCCTAACCGCCCTGAGGCCCGGGACTGGCCTTCATTCAGGGTTGTCAGGAACAGGGGTCTCGGGAGTTGTGTCCTTCGTGCCGGCTGGGTGGTGCGCTGCGGAGCCTGGGGCCTGGCATGCAGGGCAGCTCTGTCCCCGTGGAGCAGAGATCGTGGGCGTGCGCACCCCGCCTTGGCTCAGTTGGGTGCGGCGCGCCTGGCCGCTGGACGCCCGCGTGGCCCACATGGCCTCAGTGTCACTGCCGCCCTCCCGGCCGGGCCCGCCGCTCGCGGCTCCCCTCGCGTCAGGGGGATGGTCAGCATGAGGGTTGATGGCGTCCCGCGGCCAGAAGTGTCTTCCCGCGCGACCACTGCCCTGGATGCGTGTGGGTGGGCACTCCCGGCTGGGCCTGCGTGCTCTGCAGGGTGGGGGAGCAGGGGCGGGGCCCAGGCCCGTGTCAGACCGTCTCTGTCGGAAGTTCTCGAAGTCGTTAAAGTTGCACAAGGTAAGTTTAGACCCCCATCGTTGAGGTGGTTTCTAGTCTGGCTGAAGAAGTGAGTCAGAATCCTGGGGAAGTGTTTTGCATTCAGTATATGCACGTTAACCACTTTACTTTTAAAATAGTGTCCTAAATGAGACTTTGTTAATTGAATGCGCAGCGGAATTGGTTATTTTTCAAATGTCTTTAGAATTTTCTTGTGATTGTGGGCTTAATTCGTAAAAGATTTCATAAATGAGGGCCTAATAGCAGTAAGCTTAAAAAGGAGCAGTTTGGAAATGGTATCGTGATATAGGATTATTTAAATAATCATCAGCCTAGCTGTGTTCTAAGGGCGGTGCTAATGAGTAAGTCAGTAGATGAAACCCAGCCGTAAATCAGGAGACGCGCGCGTTGCTGCCGTGTTCTAACGCTCTTTTCTCTCTCCCTTCTCTTC
>NW_011495078.1:1896061-1898568 GCF_000754665.1 Bison bison bison | reverse complement strand
AGGCACTGACCTGATGCATAATCACGTCTTGGCTGACGACGACCAGTCAAGTCTAGACTCCTTGGGTCGTCGCAGCAGCCTCTCCCGTGTGGAGCCTTCAGACTTCTCGGAAGACTCTGACTATGACAGTATATGGACAGCCCATAGTTACAGGATGGGTTCTACATCTCGTAAGAGCTGTTGCTCATATATCTCTCACCAGAACTAACGCACTTCTCAGCTTTTCTTAACGATGCTTGTTGTACCGCAGCCTGCTTTTCTTAGATGTTTTCTTGCTGTTTCTTGTCTCTTTTATGTGATATTTTAACAACTTTGGGGAGCGTTTCTGATATTTCCCATTGTACTTTGTGGGGCTTACTGGCCACGTGGAGTGTCCACTCAAGCGACTGACTGTTGAAAGCAGTGGTGTGTGCACACAGCAACACCGAGGGTCCTCTGTCCACGGGCAGCGGTGGTCTCACAGCTCCACGTGATATGGTTAGGGTTTTTATTCTCAGTGTAGCGACTATCTTGTTTCTTTTTAGGTACAGCTGTATGAACGCTTTTGTATTTTATACTGAAACCACACAGGCTTGTGCTCTAAGTGCCAGCGACGTGGAGGAGACTCTGGCCTCCGTACAGGGCCGTAATTGTGTGTGCGGGACGCGGCGGCCCAGTAGTTGTGGAGAGACGAGAAGAGCCCTGTCTCCAGAGCTGAGTCCAGACCGGACGGCCGAGTGCTCGGCTGCCCTGGGTGCCCGGGAGGAGCCTCCGTCAGCGCGGCGGGTGTGAGCTCCGGGCCTGCGCAGGCGCACGAGGGGCACGTCCACACCCCGCAGACGGCCAGCTCCGGGCCCCGCTTCCCCGCAGGCCAGACTCCTGCACGTCACCCCCCAGGCTTCTGTTAGTTGGAGGAGTTTCTCTTAGAAGGCCCTTGGCAAGCCGGTGCCCCTGAAGTGCGGGGCGGGAGTCCAGCCTCCGAGCGCGTAGGTCAGGCTGTGTGCGTACCCAGGAAGCCTGGCCGCCCTGACTCCCAGGTCCGAGCCCGCGGCCTCTGGGCACACTTGCTTGTTTTCAGATGCAGGGACACTCCCTTCACAGCCCCAGTGGAACATGGCCCTTACTCTCGGTTGTCAGGGCGATGCGAGTCCCCAGGAGTTTACCAAGGTGCCGTGTAGCACGCTTATGAGAATATCTCAGATCTGGGGGTGCCCCTGCTTCCCTGGGGTTTGTTGTGGGAGCTTCTCACTGCCCTCCCTTGGATTGGTTCCTGCTTCACGAAAAACTGACTGTGCCCCATGGCACGCGCTTGTGGCACCAGGGCACACGTGGTCCACGCTGGGCGGGAGGGCGAGGCCCCTCCCCTCACACTCAGCTGTGCGTTAGGGACGCCCGAAGCCAGCCTTGGAAAGCAAGATGCCGCGACAGTGGGGGTGGCGCCACTTCCCCGTGGGGCGGCTGTGGCGCTGTGCCCTCAGCGCCCGCCTCTGCCGGCACCAGGTGTGCAGGGTTCCCATCTTGTTTGCACGGAGTGGCCGTGAGCCGGTGCCCTGTGCCCCGTGCCCCGTGCCCGGGCAGCTGGTCCCCTGTGCACGGTGCTGGTCCCTGCGGCCCTCCCGGGGTCCCGGCAGGGGCTGTGCTGGAGGGCCAGTGCCACAGGCAGGGGCTCGTTAGGAAAACCAGGAGTCGCACACGTCCGTCTGGCCCCGAGTGTCTACTGAACTGCTTAGGCCACCTGGAGAGTTCATATTTTTGTATCAGTTAGTGTAAATAAGAAAGTTGAGGAGCAGACTTTTAGAATTAGTCGGAGCCCAGTATTCATCCGTGGGAAAGAGGAGATTATATACCTTCAGCCAAGTAGCAAATGGAGTTATGGGAGAAGCACAGTCCCCGCGAGGCTCACATGCTTTGTGTCGCGCAGTGAACTCAGAAGCGCCTGTTACCCTGCACGTCACATCAGGCGGCGTCACAGCTCTCCAGACGCTCACAGTGCAGGTCTTCTCTCCGCTCAGAGCCTGTGAGTGGGGCGGGCCGGGCTCGGAGCACGCGGGTTTGCAGGCTGTGTGCTCTGTGCGCCTGGGTTTCTCTTGAACGCCAAATGGGTTGTCCTGACATTGATGTTCCAAACACCAAAGTTTTCCTATTTCCCATAATTCCTCTTTGTGCCAATTAAAGCCATTTTGACAATGATTTTCTGTTGATTCTAACTAAGATCACTACAGAATGACCACCTGGCTGTCTGTCTGTCTGGGTTTATTCTGAAGTCTGGCACCATTTGCCCTTGTGACGTAGTTGGAAGTATTCGTACCACTGGCTTGAAAGCCGTTCTCACGGGGCTGAGGCGAAGGAGTGCCATGGCCAGTGTTTCCACTCTTGCGGAACTTTA
The DNA here is from genome assembly GCF_000754665.1 of Bison bison bison. NCBI lineage: Eukaryota > Metazoa > Chordata > Mammalia > Artiodactyla > Bovidae > Bison > Bison bison. Next base: position 1,896,203 of record NW_011495078.1, on the reverse strand, counting down.
GTCGTGCTGAGCCAGTACCTGTGTTTCTGCCATTCTGTAATACCTCTGTGTACAGCTAGTATTATAACGAAAGGGGGAAGAGTCTGAGCTAGAAGGTAGGTTTAAGCCATTCCCAGACCCTTGGCCAGCGGCTCGAATGGTG
>NW_011495078.1:1892674-1895961 GCF_000754665.1 Bison bison bison | reverse complement strand
GTGCTGTGCTCACTCTGTGAGCGGGAGGGCCGCTCTCCGTGGCGCCTGCCGCGCTGGACCCAGTCGGACGTGGACCTGAGTGTTTATTGTACAGTCTGCATACTCCTGTTTGTGGCTGCATATGGCAACGAAGTGTTTGTTTTATATTCAAAAAGAAACGTCTGTTATGTACAGTTGAAATAAATTTTGCATTTGCTAGCCTCTGGCTTTTAATATCTGTTACATGGGGGGGGTTGGGGTCGGGGAGCAGGATTTGCAGTTTACTGTGGTTTGGCTGTTTGGAACTAGCATGTTCCGCAGGACGGTGGGGCGGTGCTCGCCTCGTACCTGCCTCGGTGGCAAAGCCTGCACTTTCTCAGGGTAAAAATGTTCTAGATGATGCACGACGACTCTTCTCATGTTTATGTCATCTATTTCCCTCTAATTCTTTTCTTAAAGAAATTTTCGCTCACTGGGAGGTTTGTCTTCAGAAAGAAGAGTTCTCTCTTTCCTCTCTTTTGGTGGAGTCAGGGGTGCGCATAAATGGAAAAAAGCCCACCCTTCAGTGTTTTTTTTCCGTAGACTAAGGTCTCAGGTTTTAAGTTTTTATTTGTAGAGTGCATGTCTAGCTGACCAGGAAAAGCAGAACAGGAGGAAAAGAACTGCCTGTGGCAGGTCTGGGACCAGGCCAGGGTGCAGATGGTGCATGGGTGTGCATCCTTCTCTGAAGAGGGGCCTTGTGTTTTTCTTTTGTGTTTTCCTAAGAAAAACGAATTGGAACCTTATCACAGCCAGAAATAACAGAGTGGCCTGATGGAGAGATCTTACTAAGTAGAATTTTTTAAATGTTCGCATTTTGTCTTATGCTGAAAGTTACTTCGGTTTCTGTGAGTTATAAGAAGTCATGTGAACCGTGCTGTAAAGGTACTCCACCCCTGGCCAGAGAAGCGGACGCTTGCTTCTGAAAGACCCTCCACGGTCTTCAGGGTCTCCAGGCAGCCGACCCCCAGCCCGGACCCACGTGCACAACGCAGCCCCTGGGTTTGGAACTGCAGGCCATCGGGGGTGCCACCGGGGGTGGCCTGCCATCCATGACAGCGCCCGGGTCAAGGCCCTCTGCTTGCTGTCCGGGCAAGCCCTCTGTCCACGAGGTGGGGTGCTGCACCCGTCTGTGTTCTCAAGCTGAGCTCCACGGCCCCCTGGGGACCTGTGACAAACTCAGGGGACAAGTGCTCAGTGGGTCTCCAGCTTCCAGGTCACCCGTCCCAGGGAGTTCTCGGGTCCCCAGCGCCTGCTCCACTCCCAGCTGAGGGCGCAGAGCGACCCCTGCTGGCGGCAATGCTTGTCGGCCGGCGGCGGCCGGGGTTGCCCTGAGGAAAGACCCCTGTGCTGAGCCACAGCAAATCCACGCAGTGCGTGTGTGTGTACTCACAGACACGTGCAGGGTCGTGTGCTGGCTCACACTCCTCAGAATGTTAGCCAGAAAGCTGCAAAATGTTCCTCTTGATGATGGAGGAAGTATTCAGCACTCAGATTTAGGGACTGCTGAATTCAGGTTAAATGGGTATTTTTGCTGGAAATCTTAAGCACTGTGAACCTCCAGGAAGTGGCTACAGCTTTCAGCATCTTCCACAGTGAGGCGCTGCAGAATCCTGGTGGTCTCCTGGAAACACAGGCACAGAGTTGGGGAGACACAGGCCCTGTGTGCTGGCGCCTCCGGGAGCACACGCTCCTGCGTCTCAGCCTCCGTGAGCACACGCTCCTGTGGCTCAGCCCCCAGTGGGGGCTTTCACAGTGGCAGCCATCTCTGAAGGCTCTGCCATGGAATTCTTTTTCCAGCCTAACTAATTCAGAGATTTGCTGTGATGCCTTTAAACATACTGAACTGATCTTGGAGAAAGCTTGTTAAATCTGCCTACTTTCTAGAGCTTTGTTCTTGTAGAAACAGTTGACTCACTTATAAGCTTGGCTGGAGAACATTCTTTTGTTGTTTTGCTGAAAGACTTGCAATTTTTTTTCAGTTGTTTCACAAGAGTATGTTCAAACTAGGCAGCCCGTGGAGCTCCGTGCAGGCTGAGGGGTAATCTCCACGCACAAGCCTCCGGGCGCACCACGCACGGCCTCAGTGGCCTTCTCATGTCGGTGCGTTTCAGGAACCCAGCCACTGACACTCCTGTCCGTCACGTAGCCTTCTCCCGCTCTCGCGCGCTTTCAGCGCATTTGCCGAAATGCGAACGGGGTCCTTCTTGCACGTGCAGCTCTTGGATCAGGTCTCACAGTCACCTCACATCGTGGAGGGTGTGGTTACGAAGTCATCTGGCAGAAGATAGCTGTCAAAGTGGCCTCTGTGGAGGCGGTGGGCCTTGCTCTCTTTTTGCGGCTGATGGAGTTGAGGCTCCGAGCTTCGGTGTCAGGCTGGAGTTTCCCGAGGCCCCCCGCCCCAGCCCCTGCACAGCCCTGCTCCTCAGAGTGGACACCGCCGCCCCCTCCACCGCGCTCCTGTTCTGCGTATCATTGGAAGACTTCATTGCTGCCAACGCGCAGTGTAAATAGGTTGCCTAGGCTTCGAAGCTAGAAGGTGGAAAAATAATTGAGAAACATAGAATTTAATCTTCCTAAAGCACTTACGTGAGAAAACACGTTCAGCCTGTGGTCTCATTAGCTAGTTCTGGTGAAGAAACGTGTTACAGGCTGCCCGTGACCGGCCCACCCTAGTGGCCCTTGGCCCGACTGCGGCACACAGCTTCCGGGGCAGAGCAGGTAACAGTGGGGACCCCCGGGGGCGCCGGGGTCCCAGGTCACCCACCTGCTTCTGTTTACAGGGAAACCGAGCGGAGCCCTTTGCTCCCTGACGTGCGGTCCACACAGCAGAGTCCTTAGGAATACTTGCCTGTTTCCAGGGTGAATGCACGCTCTCCCTCCTCCCAGCAGGAGCACGGCCAATGCTGGCGCTGGTGTCGGAAGTCCGGGCACCTGGCCCTTCAGAGTCGTAACCCAGCGGCCTCTGTGCCTCAGTCGTGTTTCCCGTGTGCGTTTCCTCCCTAAGCAGTACTTCTGCACGTGGCCCAGACATCCCAGAAGTATGTGCTGAGAAAGGCCCGGAAGACAGCGTGGCCGCAGCCCCGCACAAGGCCCCTGGAGCCGGTCATCGCCGTCAGCAGGACGAAGCCTTTCAGGACGTGTCCCTCCCCGGGCCCAGGGCTTGGAGGACCTGAAAAGCCTGTAGGCCGGTCGCTGTGCCGGGCGGGGTGTGAGCTGGGCGCTGCCCGCCCCCGCCCTCCCTTGGAGCTGTCACTGCGGGACCCGCG
>NW_011495078.1:1890159-1892574 GCF_000754665.1 Bison bison bison | reverse complement strand
CTCGGTGTGAGCACAGAGTCACTAGTGGAGGGTCGTCTTGAACAGCAGCTGACAAGTTCACATACAGACGTGCTGTGGCACAGGAGCTCCTTCCGGCCGTGGCAGGGTTCCGAGCAGTCCCCGTGGTTATAACACCGACGTCCTAGGCCATGTAGACGCCGTGCCTTGGCTGGTGTAGGAGACTCTCTGTCCCGACGTTGGCGCTGTAAAGTGGTGCTGTCCCTCCCCGGGCCGGGTGGCCTCCTCCCTCTCAGGCCAGACGCTGTGGTTTAGCTTGGCCTTCCTGTCTGCAGGACGGGGCTGGAGCCGGGCTTTGTAGACGCCCACACGGCAGCCAGCGGGGGCACCCGGCCCAGTGAACCAGACCCTCCTCCCTGTCGCTGGCCTCCCTGGGAGTGAAGGGGGCGCTTGGTCCCCACGTCAGGAGCGTCGTGGGAGCCCCGTGTCAGCAGCGTCGACAGCCGCCACGAGCCCTGTTCTTTCAGAGGAGGGAGAGCTTGCGGTAGATGAGATGCTGGTGGACCGTTAAGTCCCATCCTGAAAGCATGTGTTGTACCGAACGCTCCCGCCACGTGAGGATGCCTGGGGCCCTCGTCCAGTGTGACGGACCTTTGGGAAGGCGAACAGAGGGTCAAGCAGGGAAGACGAGGTCGGGCGCGCCGAAGCGCCGTCTCCGTGGTTAAAGCGTGTGCACCAAACAGCCAGGTGGATGGTATTGGCGAGAAAGCTGCGTTTATCACAGTGACCACCAGCAGGGGCCACGGTGGGTTGCGTCCTGCCTTGGATGTGCATCTGACGTCATTTTCAAAACGCGGAATGATGCACGTCAGTGCTGTGTAACTTTAGAAAGGTGGTTTTCTTCCCTGCACCCTTAAATGAGGTTTGATTCTCGTTAATTTCTGAAGAGCCTGTTTTGCAGTAATGGTTTCTCTGGCCACTGTCCTGGGTAAGCTTTTGTGCTGGGTCTTGGTTAAATGACATAAATATTCCTCTAATATTGTAAACAGTGTTCCTCCTTTTGGTGAAAAAATGCTTATATTCCAGGGAATGTAAATACAGTTTTCATAAGATCAGTAATAAACTTTTTCTTAACCATGTGCTATATAACACTTTTAGCTGTTGCTCTGGAGTTAAATGTTTTAAGGACCAGTTCACTGACTTGATAAATATAGGAATATGTCTTCTGCGTGATCTGATGGTTCTTCCTAAGATTCTTGGAAAAAATGGCACAAAATTTGATTGATTTGAATATCCCCCAGTAGTTTATTTCCTCCAAAATGCCCAAGTCAATATGGTCAGAATCTTCAACTTTACTACGTGTTGAAAATTTTTAAAACATCCATAATCCAGATCCAAAAACTGAAGCTTAATAAATTGCAAAAAAAAAACCAAAAACCAAAAAAAAACCCGCTAACCTTTTCTTTGCCCTGTTGTGCTATGGGGCTTGAAGAAGGCTTGGCTTCAGTCTACAGAGGGAGAGGAAGTTGGTAAAGGTTACCCATCCCCATTTTATCTAGAGTATGTATTTCTTAACATACTGGAATTAACACCTGGAATTTAATATTAATAATCAAGTAGTGTTGTATAGTCAAGTTCTTTTAGTTTTGCCGTGGTATTTACCTGTGGGTTTCTTTTCTTTTTTTTTTTTTTAACGATGACAGGTTCACGCAAAGAATCTGCTCCGCAAGTTTTGCTTCCAGAAGAAGAGAAAATTATAGTTGAAGAGACTAAAAGTAATGGTCAGACAGTGATAGAAGAAAAGTAAGCTGTGTCTCAGTGTTTTAAAGTGTCTGTGGCGGGAGGGCTTCCTGGCTGAGGTCCATACCCCGTGCGTGGCATCGGGCCTTGCTGGAGCTGGGCCCAGGTGTGCGGGCCGAGGAGGGCGGGCAGGGCGGGCGGCGGGCGCGGGACGAAGTGGGGTGCTCGCAACCCTCGCTCAGGGTGCCCCCTCTCTGTCTAGGAGTCTCGTCGACACTGTGTACGCACTAAAAGATGAAGTCCAGGAGCTACGACAGGTGCGTTGCCATCTATCTGTAATCATTTTAACGGGGCCGACGAGGAAACCACAGTGTTAGACCTGAAGCCAGCTGTCTACGAGTACCATGAGGCCAGTACAGGAGCCTCCTCCCGGGGACTGGATCTCAGCAGCAGATCAGCAGGGGGTCTGTGAACCTGAGCGACAGGACGTGCGTCTTTAAGGCGACTTGTTAAGCATTCTCTCCACTGCCCTGGTGTTAGGTGCCAGCAGAGACTGTTCTCTGTCACCAGGTGTAGCATGGTCCAGGTTCTTGAGAAGACCCGTCAAAAAGCCGGTTAGACTAGGCTGCCTCGCCAAGCAGGCTTGTGTGAGCGGCATTGTTTGTGCCATTGGCTTCCGTGTGCAAGACTCAGCTCGTGGCCGGCCCGGGCTGGACG
>NW_011495078.1:1889331-1889733 GCF_000754665.1 Bison bison bison | reverse complement strand
AAGATGAAGAAGTCTCTGGAGGAGGAGCAGAGAGCCCGCAAAGACCTGGAGAAGCTGGTGAGGAAGGTTCTCAAGAACATGAACGACCCTGCTTGGGATGAGACGAACCTCTGAGGGGCGTCCTGGTGCTTCGTTAAGACCGGTTCCGAGACTGAGCCGGAGCCCCTCGACCCCCGCCCCTGACGCTCAGGCTGCGGGCGGGGCCCTGCGGGGAGACTGCAGCCAGGCGGCCGTGAGCTCCAGGCCGAGCCCAGACCACGTCCCCCCCACACCCAGCACCTCGTTCTGCAGTAAGCGCAGTGACGGTGTCTGGACTTGCGGGCTCCGAGTGAACACGTGTCAATGTTAGGTGTGCGTTCCCTGTAAATGCCCCGTTCTGAACGCAGAGAGGTGGTTCCGTCT
>NW_011495078.1:1888926-1889231 GCF_000754665.1 Bison bison bison | reverse complement strand
GTTCCGTCTGGGCTGACTGCTGGGCCGCAGGCCCTTTGCACTCAACCTCTCTGCTCCCGTGCCCTGGGGCTCACCGCTCGTGGGGACCATAGGCTGCAGACACATAGGTGTTTCTGGGGGTGCCTGCTGGGCTGCGGTGCTCCAGAAACACCGCCCGCTGTGTCTGCCTGTGGCTCACCTGCTTAGACCTGCAGGGGCCCCGTCTACCCTCCAGGCTCCCGGTCGAGCGGGGTCGCGGTCCACGTGCAGCACTGGGGCTGAACCCGGGGCCTGGCCTCAGCCCCGAACCCGGGAACCACGTCTGC
>NW_011495078.1:1884052-1888826 GCF_000754665.1 Bison bison bison | reverse complement strand
CTGCTGCCCCTGGGCCCCGTGACAGCTGTGTGTACGCCCACCTCGTGTGAGCACGTGCACGGCGGAGGGTGCCTGGCTGGGGCTGGCCTGGTAGCTGGGCCAGGTGCATGGTCCCGTCCTCCCAGAAGGAGCAGCTCCCTGAAGCCTGTAAATAAAGTGTGTTATTTATTGCACGTTGCTGCAGCCCGTGAGGACGCACTGCTGGGCGCAGGTGGCCTCTCTGCGTGAGGCCACTCTGACCCCAAAACCTGTCTTCCCGTCGGGCACGGGCAGGCCTTCCGTGCTCACTGAGGAGGCAGTGTCTGAACTGTTTATGCACAAATCAAGCAATAGAACACGCGAGACTCCCCAAGGAGTGGGGGTCAAGACCAGGCCCCCCACGCCAAGTCCAGATGGCCAGGGCCCGTAGGAGGGGCCCAGTCCTCGTGCCTAGAGCCCCGCCCGGGGTCCAGCCAGTTCACGGGACCTGCTCCTCCGCCCCCGCTCTTCTGAAGAGGTCATTTGTAAACTGAGATGAACTTGGAGAGGACAAGTGTCGTGTCCCTAAAAGCCCAAGCCCCAGCCCCTGGATCAGGGGCGTCTCAGAAATGCCTGTGTGGCATCAGACGCGACTGTGACGTGCGCTCCTGTGTCTGCGTCGGCCGGACGCCCCTGAGCTGGAGCAGCTGCTCATCTGGGCGCCTGGTCCGCCTTGGCCCCGCCCTCAGCCTCCCCTGCTCGGGGGAGGCCGGGGCCTTGACGGCCTTGACCTTGTAACGGGAGCTGCCGGCTGCCTGTGCTTGCGTTTTGTTTTCTTGGTTAGCGGCAGGGCTGGGGAAGGTGGCCCTGGGAGTGTTTGGTGAGCCCCGTTCTCAGAGCAGGCCCTCTGGTGAGGCGTGAGACCTCGTGGTGGGAAACAATCCGATCTCGTGTGCTGGAGTTTGCTGTCTCAAGCGAATTCTCACTCAGGAACCACGTCCTCACCTGACTCTCCAGCGCTTGCTGCGGGTGGTGCCGCCGCCCTCAGCCCGACGGGGCGCCCGCAGAACCTGCCTTAACTGCTGACTTGAGCCTCGAGGGGGCACACATGTGTTCTCAGCCCTCCTCCCGAGGGGTGGCCGTTGACATGCTTGTGTGACGCATCCTTCCCGGGCCCCAGGGTTTTTACTAAGCTTTCTAGGGAGCAGAGACGATGCATCTGAGCAGTTCTTCCTACAGACCTGCCCTGTTGTCAGTGGACTGCCCCCGTGTCTTGGGGTACCCTCGAGGAGCTGGGGGTCCCAGGGGACGTCAGGAAGGGGCCGTCTGCCTGCTGGAGTCGCCTCTGCCCCACCTTCCACAGACGAGGAGACGGAGCCACGTCCTTGCCCGGGCAGGAGGGGACGGACCAGAGCTGTTGTGGAGGCGTGCTCTGCAGCAGGTTGAGCGATCCTCGCGGACTCCCCACGGGCCCCGGTGCCCGCACCCGTGTTTCCGTAGGACGCGCAGGGCCCCCTTTCACAGCCGTGGGGGTGGTCCACGAACGACCCCCGGTGTCCTGGTCTTGACTACTCACGCTCTGTTGTAATTATTATTAAACTGACTATTTTTCTTATGTTACAAACACATCACTTCATTGGCTGTGGGTTTTTTGTTTTTTTTTTTTTTGCATGTGTGTGTGTTACCTTTATCCTTCTGGATTTGTTTGTTTGGTTGGGTTTTTTTTTGTATTTTAAAATTCTGGTGTGAATTTTTGATGCTGGAAAATATCACATTTATGTTTAAAATCTAGAGTTTGGGAATATTTGAAGATAAGTTAGAAAGCAAAGTCTGGGAAAAGGGCTTCCCAGGTGGCACTGGGGGTAAAGAACCTGCCTGCCGATGCAGGAGACGAAAGAGATGGAGGCTCCATCCGCGGGTCGGGGAGGTCCCCTGGAGGAGGGCACGGCAGCCCACTCCAGTGCTCTTGCCTGGAGAGTCCCGTGGACAGAGGAGCCTGGTGGGTATGGTCCATGGGGTCACAGAGTCGGATATGACTGAAGCGATTTAGCACCCATGAAAAATGAGAACAAGTCTGGGGGAAGGAAACGGGAAAGAGACTGCCGTCTGGGGGCTGAAAGCTCTCACCCCAGGAGGTCCAGGTCGACCCCATGTGGGGCTTGATGGACGGCAGACGCCTTTCCTTGGACCCTGTGGGCCCCTCAGAGTCGCGTGGCAGGAGGAGGTGGCCTCGCCCTTCCCTCCACTCCGTCCTGCTGGAGGAGGCAGGTGTTTGGGGAGCAGCCAGTCCAGGTTGGGGGGCAGTGTTCCCAGGACGTCCGCCCCTCTCCCCTCCCGGAGCTTCCGCCACAGAGGACGGAGCTGACGGCGTGGGGGTCAGGGCCCGGGGCTCCGCGTTCGAGGACGTGTTCTGTCAGACGGCCCAGGCGCCCCTGTCGTCATCTCTGGGTCAGACCTTAGGGAGGCACGTGGCGGTGCGTCTGCCCTTGGGAAGGCTTCCTCGAGTGCAGGTGGTGCCAACACGCCTCTGGCTCAGTTTAAAAATTTTTTTTTGTTTGGTCACGCCATGCTGTGTGCGGGCGCTTAGTTCCCTGACCAGGGATCGAACCCATCCCCCTGCATTTTGGGAGCATGGAGTCTTGGCCACTGGACCTCCAGGGACAACTGAGACGCCTTTTCCTCACACCGCTGGGCGCTGGTCTGGGCTCCGTCGGGGCTGCGGTCACCCCATTTAAGTTTCTGTCTTAGATGCAGTATTTAACTCGATTTTACTTGTGAACGAACATGGTTGGCACCGAAGTGGAAGAGGGGTGAAGTTGGGATGCCCCTGCGCCTGGGCCCCTGCAGGAGTGGATGCTGGGGGGGGGTCCCTGTGGTCAGCCGTGGGACTGCTGTCCTGGGCTGGGAGGGTGGGGTGCACGAGGGGACCCAGGCCCCCCACCTCTAACCCCCTGCCGTTGGGTTTGTCTTCTCCCGTAAGAGCCGGGTTCGAGTCTGCCAGAGTCTGAGGCTCCCTTCCCTGGTTACTGTCCAGCAAAACGGATGACGGCGCTGGTTTCCTGAGGCCGCTGTGGCAGGGGCGGCGAACTGGGTGGGTTCTGACGGCAGAGCCTCATCTCAGGGTCCCAGGGCCTGAAAGCTGGAGCCCACGTGTCTGCGGCACGTCCCTCTGGAGGCCTGGCCCTGGGGGTCCGCTTCCAGCCCCCGTGGTGGCATGTCCCGGGGCCTCGGGCTCAGCCTCTGTTGGCATGAGTCCGTTTGTCCACTCTGGGCCCTCCTCCTGTGGTTCTGTTTCCTCTCCCTGGAGGGACGCCTGTCACATTGGGCTAGACTTCAAACCAACGGCGTCTGCAAAGGCCCAGCTTCAATTGGGGGCACGTGCACGGGTACTCGAGGTCAGGACTGGAATGGACTTTCCAGGAGATACCGTTCGACCTGTCCCCGGGGGATGTGGACTCAGCTCCAGCACTGGCCTGTCCCCTTGCTGGCCTGGGGCACCTCCCCTCGCAGAGGCCACCTGCATGTGGATAGGTTCCCAGCTACCCACCCTCCCCTCCCTGGCACTGACCAGGGAGGAGCGTCTTCTGTTTGAGAGAAGCCAGGGCGGCTCCCACGGTTCCCACGGGAAGACCTCTGGGTCCAGGACAGACCGCGTCTTCTTCTCGGCTAAAATCGCGTCACAAAGGAAAAGGCACGGCCAATAACAGGAGATGCCAGCCCAGGCCCGCGTGAGCTCCCCGTGGACCCCTGCAGGCTGGCCTGGCCGGTCAGGAAAGTGGGCAACAGACCCTGGGATCCCCGGGCAGAGGGGGAAGATGGTCTGTCTGCTCTTTTTGGGTCCTGCCAGCACTGTGGTGACCCCGCCCCCTGCCCCACCCACCTGAGCCAGCACTTTGGCCCTGCCCTGGCGGTCTCTCCTGAGCGCCCTCACCTCCCCGGCTTCCCTGTGCTGACCCAGCCCTCACACGGCCGCATGTGACCTTGCCCACTGCTTCCCGGGAAGCTGGTCCATCGGTGAACTTGAACCTGCTGCACGGTGGTGTGAAGTCAGTTCCCAGGAGGGTACCTGGCTGCCAGCACTCCTGGCAGCAATGTGAACTGGCGTGGCCGCTCTGGGGACAGCCCGGCCGCTCAGAATCTGAGCCTGGAGCCACTGCCTGACCCAGGGAGGCCGTGGCTGAGGGAGGTGGGAACCCACGTGCACACAAAACCCACACGTGGACGTCCACAGCGGTGTTACACGTAGCGGGCAAAGAAGTGGGACAGCCCGGATGTCCATCAGTGGACGGACGGATCAGCAGAAGGTCTGCCACGTGGAGGGCTGTCGTGGGGCCGTGAAGGGCGGTGGTCTGGCACCCATGCCCCCTGGATGCATCCTGAACGCGGCAGGTGGGAGACACCAGACCGAAGTCTGCGTGTTGTGAGATTCCATGGACGGGACGTGTCCAGAGGCAAATTTGGGCTTGGGGTGGCTTAGAGACCCCTCTGGGAGGGTGGGGGTGCCTGCTCACGGTGCCAGGGGTCTCCCTGGGTTGATGGCATGCTGTGGACCCTGGACCATACACTCCAGATGCCTGAGCTACACCCAGTGGATGGCAGCGTGGCCCTGGGCGCCACTGGACATAAGGGATTGCCTGGCCCCGGGCGCTGCCGGATGCCCAGCCTGACCCTCCGAGCCCCTGGACGTGGGCTCATTGCTGGGCACCCAGCACGGGACAGTCTTGTGCCTGTGTGTGTATCATCACCTTGCTTTCAGGTGAGGAAAGCGGGGTGAGAGAGGCTGGGTCTCGTGGTTAGGGGGGCGGGGTAGCAAAGC
>NW_011495078.1:1883630-1883952 GCF_000754665.1 Bison bison bison | reverse complement strand
CTCACAAGAGCAGGGGCGAGCTCGGTGCTCCGCCAGGCGCTGGTCAAGGCGGTCCCGCCCCAGAGGCCCTGACCCGGCCCCGGCCGACCAACGGCCTGCTCCCCTCCCCGGGGCTCCCTGCGCCTCGTCACATCTGGCCCTGACCTCCAGTGACCTCAGCTTCCTTGGACTCGGCACCTGCTCCCCGCGGGCTGCGGCTCCCCAAGTGAGCCTCCCGTCCACCCTCGGCCTGCCTTCCTGCTCCCTCCTGTCCTCACCCGCTGGGCCGGAGCTGCTCTTTATCCTCCGACCGTTCCCTCCTCTCTGTCCTCCTCTGGGTCAC
>NW_011495078.1:1882580-1883530 GCF_000754665.1 Bison bison bison | reverse complement strand
CTCCCCTCTGTCCCCCCCTCCCCTCGACACTGACACCCCCTCTCCCACCCGCACCCCCTGTTACCCACGCACCGAGGCCGCTCCATCCAGGGCCCGCCCTGCAGCTTCTTGGGGACTGCAGTCCCAGCCGGACTGCACCTGTGCTAGCCTGCCTGTCCACTCGGAGCCCAGGGCCCGCCCCTCCAGCCTGGTTTCCCCTCCTGCCAAGTCCTGTCGGGCTACCAGTCACCGACTGTAATTAAAACAACATGAAACGTGTTTGGTCGTGGCCCTCGTTTAATTTTCCCTGGGTGATCATGTTATCCCAGGCTGCCTCTTGCCTCCTGACGGTCCTTCCAGACGACACTGTGAAGACAGCTCACTCTGCTCTGCACAGACCCTCTTCTGTCACCTGGCTTCACACCGTGTGAAGGCCAAAGCCCCGCGTGACCCGCTTGCCTGCTCCTGCTTGGTCTCTGGCCTCCCCTCGCCTGCCGTCCTTGGACTGCAAGTAGATTCAGCCAGTCCATCCTAAAGGAGATCAGTCCTGAGTGTTCATTGGAAGGACTGATGTTGAAGCTGAAGCTCCAATACTTTGGCCACCTGAGGCAAAGAGCTGACTCATTTGAAAAGACCCTGATGCTGGGCAAGATTGAAGGCAGGAGGAGAAGGGAACGACAGAGAATGAGATGGTTGGATGGCATCACTGACTCAATGGGCATGAGTTTGAGTAAACTCCAGGAGTTGGTGATGGACAGGGAGGCCTGGAGTGCTGTGGTTCACGGGGTCCCAAAGAGCCAGACAGGACTGAGCGGCTGAACTGAACTGAACTGAACTGCGTGCCGTCCACAGGCACGCCGGGTCCTCCAGGGCTCTCAGCTTCACCAGGCCTGCCTCGCCCCAGGGCCTCGGGGCCTCAGCCTTGCGGGACCCGGTTCTGCAGAGGAGACTGGCTGGGCAGCGGGACGGGC
>NW_011495078.1:1881050-1882374 GCF_000754665.1 Bison bison bison | reverse complement strand
CCCGTGCCGGCCAGGCCGGGGCCCCGCACTGACCAGCTCTCTCCCCAGGTTCCCGTGACCCCTCGGCCCTCCTTCAGCTGCTACGATGAGATATGCGCCCGAGTTCAAGAAGTCCCCCTCGCACCTCCTGAAGAAATTTGCAGGTGACTAGCTAGCCTGCAGGGGCGGCGGCCGGCCCGGCCCGGGGTGGGCGGGGACTGTGCATCCCCGACAACGGGGGACACGCGGACAGCGAGGGGCCCTGAGGGCCGGGCCTTTCCAGCCACGCCCACACCTCTCCCTTCTCCATCGAGTGACCCGTCCAGGGGCCCCTCGGAGGACTCGCCCCAGCGTGCCCAGGGACCCGGGGGCCGGCCTCCACACTGGGAGGGCGGGGCGCTCCTGAGCTGGAGGGCGGGGCCGCGGGCCGAGGTGAGGTCAGAGAGGGTCCCAAGGCTGGACTGAAGTGACTTAGCAGCAGCAGCAGCAAGGCAGGAAGGCCAGGTCGGAGCTGTTGGCGTCCCCAAACCCTCGCTTCACTGCCGTGGAGACTGGACATAAAGGAGACCCCCTAAGATGGCTTACATCTGGTTTCCCAGGGATGTCCCGAGTGGGCTTCCCCCCACAGGAGGCTCTCTGCCTGGGACGGGGTACCCTGATAACCTCCTGCACCTGGGATGTCCAGGGAGCCCTCCTCCCCCATCTGTTTGGGGAGCCTGCCCCCCAACCTGGGTCTGTCTGGGGAGCCTGCCCTCCTCCCCCAAGTCTGGGGAGCCTGATCCCCGCATCTGTCTGGGGAGCCTGTCCCTGGGGATCCTTCCCCCACCAGGTCTGTCTGGGGAGCTTGTCCCCCACCTCTGTCTGGGGAACCCGCCCCCTCCAACCCCCTCCCTTCTATCTGGACAGCCCTGATGCAGGCCCGCAGGACGTGAGCGGCTCTCACACCCGAGGCACATGTCTGGTTCTGGACTCTTTCTAAGCCCAGGTTTCACCTCTGGGAACCAGGATGCAGGACTCCTGACTGCAGGAGCCAGACCGGAGGAGGGCGGGGAGGGGACCAGTGGGGCGGCCGTGGCCCTCGAGGGTCCTGCCCGTCCATGCAGCTCACGCCGCCCCGGGCCCTGAGCTCTGTCCTTCTCAGAGGACTTCTGAATTCTGAAATGACCCACGGCACCATCGCTTTCACACACCCTGTGCTTACACCTGACTTGGTAACACTTCCTGCCCCAGCTCCCGGCGCCCATGGTGTCAGACCTTCATTCCCGGTCTCTCTGTGGAGCGCGGAGCCTGGCGAGCTCTTGCCGAGATGCGTTAGTTCTTAGTCACTGGAGGACCCCGCGTTATC
>NW_011495078.1:1876388-1880950 GCF_000754665.1 Bison bison bison | reverse complement strand
CCTGTGTAATTAACTTGACGCTAATTTGTTCAGAAATTGCATTCTTTCCAGATCGGACTCTCAGAGTGAGGTCTGTGTGACACGCAGCGAAGACCGTAGCAAAACCCACCGCGAGTCCCTGCCCTGCACTCCTCGGAGTCCACGGGGGCTGCAGCCGCAGGTGATGCCCTCCTTATGTCTGCTTTGCAGTGTGCGACATCCCGCTGTACGACATATGTGACTACAACGTCAGCAGGGATCGCTGCAAGGAGCTTGGCTGCTGCTTCTATAAAGGCATCTGCTACGAGAAGGCTGTGCCCAGTGAGTACGCCCCCCCGGGCCTGGGACAGCAGAGCCCCCGCGGGCCTGGGACGGCCTGCCTGCCTCGCCCCGGTCCCCCTTGCTGGACGGGCCTCCTTCCACGTCCCCTGGCCACATCACCCTGCTTGGTGCCACCCAGAAAAGAGTGCTTGGAGGGGCTGGCTGGGGGCCTTCAGCCACGGGGAACGTTCACTGCCTGGAGGGCTTACGCGCTACTGCAGGGGTTTCTTTGAGCTCCCTCCATCCTGGGGGTGTAGAAGGCTGAGCTGGAGCCCCTGGGTCCACAGAAAGAGCCGGCTCGGGCCGGGGCCCCTTGCACGGTGCGCAGGGACACACCTGACCCGGTGGGGGTCGCGGCCGCAAGGGCCCAGGACGGGCCACCGTCAAGGGTCAGAATAAGACGTCAACCCGACACAGCTCTGCTCCCCATCCTGAGCCCGGGGACGGACCTGGGGGTCAGGGTGAGACTGGCAGGGATGCCCGGGAGGGTGGGGGCCTGAGCCGGGGAGTGGCCACACCCCCAGGCCAGGCAGTGTGGAGGGCACCCCAGGAAGCAGGACTCGGGGGGCGGCCTGAAGCAGGTGGGGGGTGGGGAGGAGGAGGTGAGCCACGATGCCTGGACCCCAAGGGACGCTGCCACGGCGCTCTCTGGATTTTCTGCCTCTGCTCATCTGGATTAGTGTCTCTGAGCCCTCAAGCTCCACTTGGTGGTACATGCATTTTCCTGGCCCGTATGCCTCCCTTTTAGAAGGAGGGGTGAGGGCTTGAGGACTTTGGGGAAGGGCACACGGTCTCGGGAACAGGCAGTCTGCAGGAGGCCTCATCAGACGCAGGAAAGAGCCCCGGGCACTGGCTGCGGACCCTCAACAGCTCGGACGCTTTGGGAAATGTATCCCGGGCCCCTGCCCCCCGGGGGGCATGCTGTGCTCTGCGGCCCGCCAGGTCTCCTCTCTGGTCCCAGGGGGGCTCAGCCCCCCACCCCCAAGACCTGCCTTCTCGTTCCTGGAGCTGGGAAGCCACTGCCCCAGGGGGCAGGCAGTCCCACTTAAAACGTCACTCCAGCGCCTTCAAGAAAGTGATGTTCTAGGCAAAACAGTTCAAGAAGCTAAAGCATTGGCAAGATCTGGGTTCAGTCAAATGGGGAGCAGTGTCTTCCCGTGGGGTGAAGATTTGGTACTTAGGTCAAAAGAGGCATCAGTTTGGCTCAAAAAAGAGGCAGAAAAGAGGCTGTATATTTGGGACACTCCATTGGAAAAGCCCCTGATGCTGGGAAAGACTGAAGGCAGAAGGAGAAGGGGGCGACAGAGGCTGAGGTGGTTGGATGGCATCACCGACGTGATGGACACGAATGAGCTTGAGTGGGCTCCGGGAGCTGGTGATGGACAGGGAGGCCTGGCGTGCTGCAGGCCGTGGGGTCGCACAGCGTTGGACACGACTGGGCTGGTGTCCCACGGATCTCTGAGGCTCTGCTAATTCGTCCTGACTCTGTTTCTCTCTGATCCTCAGACCGCACGCTCTTGGTGGACCTATCTTTGGCTTTGCCAACTGTTTTCTTTTGTGGCTCAAATCGACCAGTTTGCTCCTCTGGTGAGACTTTAGTTTCCAGGATTATACATTCAACCTCAGAATTTCTATTTGGTTCCTTTTTTAATTAAATAATTTCTCTCTTTTTGTTGGTGAGACATCATTCTCATACTCTGTCCTTCAGATATGGCCGCCTTTAGTTCTCTGAGCCTGTTTAAAATAAAGTCTCTGCCCAGTAAGCCTAATATCTGGGCTTCCTGAGAGACCATTTCTATTGATGGCCTTTTTCATATCATGTACAATGGCCATATTTTCGTGTTACTTTGCATGTGTCATATCTTTTTTGTTGTTGTTGAAAACCAGACATTTAAATTATATAATGTGGTGACTCTGAAAACCAGGTTCCCCTGCCTCCTAAACCTCTCACTGGGGCTGGGTCATTGTCTAACAGTACTTTTCTAAGTGGATTCTGTAGCGTCTGTTTTCTTTGAAGCTCACTGAAGACTCTCTTTGGTTAGCCTAGTGGTCAGCTAGTGTCTGGACAGAAACCTCCGTAGATGCCCGGAAATAATCATCTCCCAGTCTCTGCCAAGGGCCCTGTGTGTGGGCCGGGACCCCGTGTCACCCAGGTGGTCCCCAGCTCTGCCTTAGTCTCCGCTTCCTGCTTGCACGGAACCTGAAGCTCAGCCAGCAGGGTGAGCCTGGGACCGCCTCTGCTCTCCTAGGGCTGCTCCCTGCCTTCCAAGGGCTGCATCACAGCTCTCCAAGTCTCCCTGGAGACGGACCGCTCCCCAGGCTTTCCCGCGAAGCTTTCTGCTCAGCCTGTTGTTTGCCCCGAGCTGCTGTCAACCACGTCAGCCGCTGTGGTTTCGACAGTCGCCTCTGATTGCTTCCAGCCGACCGTAATTTGCTGCTTCTGGCATTTTCCATCCTTTTGTTGCCGTTTTGCGGTTTTGGTGGTTGGACACATCTCACTGTGTGGAGAGCAGCCAGTCTGGCTCACTTCGTCTCCATCATGGAGTTTCTCTTCTTAGAGGATGTTGGTGTCCTAAGCCCATATGCAGCTTAGTTTTTCTGAGACGTGTACTGTGGGAAGCTCCTAAAAGCAGGGAACTTTAACACCCAAGGGTAGTGGGTTTGCTCTTCAATCTTCTATATATAAAGATGCAAAAGACATTAAACTCCCAGGTCAAGTCCCAGGACAGGTCACTGCTGCTGTTCAGTCGCTCAGTCGTGTCTGACTCTGCGACCCCATGGCCTGCAGCACGCCAGGCTTCCCTGTCCTTCACCAACTCCTGGAGTGTGCTCAAACTCATGTCCACTGAGCGGGTGATGCCACCCTCTGTCGTCCCCTTCTCCTCCTGCCTTCAGTCTTTCCCAGCATCGGTTCGTCGTTTTGGCCGTTAATCATCCCTGTGTGCTCACATCCTAATGAAATGGAGCCCTAATAGCATGAAGCAGTGACACGGATCATTCAAGGAAGATCGCAGCCAGCGAGAGAACAGAAACTCAAGCTGATGCTTTTTCTTCTTTCATCTGTTCCGTCTCTGAGCATCTTCTCATCAGAATTTCGTGGTGGGAGCTGGCCACTTGTAAATGTTTGTATTTGAGACATAGTGTAAATTGGTACCATCACCTATCACTTATTTGAAAAATAAGCCTTATTCTTTTCAGCACCTAAATTACTGGTGTCTCTAAGGAACCTAGAAAAGAACACAAACCCAGGAATTTTCTGTCCTTGAAGAGGGCTCATTGTTCTACAAGTGGGTATGTCATTTTTTGCATGGAGGCGAGGGCTGAGCCTCTTTCCATCCTTTCGGTTATAACACACGAGTCGTGTGGGCTGGGCCTTTCTTCCGACTTCCCTCGAGTTTGCGAGCGTGGCCCGTCTGTGGGCAGAGCCTGGGCAGCGAGCCCTGCACTGGGCTCTCACCGTGCCCTTGGTACTTTTCGTTTCTTTGACATTTTCTCGTTTAAGAGGCACGTGAACCTTTGTGCTGTAAGTTGTAGTGTTCCGTGACAGGGTATTATGAGCTCTTTGTGCTCATAATTCCATGTTATGAAAACCTTTCACCAACTTCTTAAATTGGCTGGTTTGAAGTGCACTTCGTGTTATGGCATAATCTGTATTATTAAGAACGTGAACTTGGGGAATTAGCATTAGATCTTTGAGAAAGAAATGGGAACTCAAAGAGAATGACTTGCTTTCAGTCTTCAGCTTGAGTTTCGGGTACACCATTTAACCTGTCATTTTTTTTTCCGCTAAGTATGTGACTTCAGTTTCTTTGTGGGACTTGCTGAGACAATTTCAAAACTTTTGTTTAACTATCTGGGGGAGGCTTTGCCAAGATATTTTTTCAATTGCTGCTGTTTCTGAGTGATCAATCATAATATGTGTTATATGATAAATCGCACATATTGCTTGCCACTGATGGATGCTGGCTGGAGATTGTGCAGAGAGAATCATTGAGATTCAGTCTCTGCCTTCAAGAGCTCGACCTCAAGAAAGAAAAGTACTTGCACCAAGATACCGAAGATACAACCGACAATTGAAAACTAAAACTTTTAACCGACTAAATCCGCGTGTCTCTCTAACAGGGATCCACTTACATTTAGATTCTGAATCCCTTTCATAAACCAGGACACAAATAGATTCTGAATTTCTTTCATGAAACGGGACACAAATCACACTAAGGAACAGCTGCTTCTGGGAATGCAAGAACGTGTGGGCTGCTGTC
>NW_011495078.1:1871035-1876288 GCF_000754665.1 Bison bison bison | reverse complement strand
GTGGGCTGCTGTCTTCTCCCTGGGTGGTGGTTTAGTCGCTCAGTCATGTCCAGCTCTTTTGTGACCCCGTGGACTGTAGCCCACCAGGCTCCTCTGTCCATGGGATTCTCCAGGCAAGAACACTGGAGTGTGTGTCGCCATTTCCTCCTCCAGGGGCTCTTTCTGACGCAGGGACTGCAGGCGGATTCTTTACCATCTGAGCCCCAGGGGCTTCCTCTTCTTCGCTTGGAAGCTCCTAATTCACTCTTAGGCTTGGTTTCAGTTCCGTTCATTCGACACCGTTTAAAGTGCGTTGACTGCACAGAGGTCTAGGAACTGCCCCGTATTATCTATCACCAGGTGATAAATTACCAAGCTTAATGGCTTTAAGCAGCAATTCAGAGGCTTGGCTGGGTGGTTTGGGCTCAGGTGGCTCACGAGACCGCATTTAAGATTTCGGGAGGGAGTGGTTGTCTGAGGCCAGCCCGGGGCTGGACGAGCTGCTTTGAGGCTCTCAGTCTGCTGCGGGGCAGCACTGGGTGTGCACAGAAGCCTGCTCCACGCCACAGGTCAGCTCGCAGCTGTGAGATGCTGTGAGATGCTCTTCCCTGAGGCCAGCGGCCGGACCATGAGCTGGGCCGCAGCCGCAGTGACCCTGACCTTGGAGGTCGCGTCCCCCTGCAGTGCCCAGTTCAGAGGTCACCACGGGAGTGTCTACACCACTGCGTTCATACTGGGGGTAAGAAACATGAGGCAGGTTATCATAGTCCTGGAGGCGAGGAGGTGAGCCCAGGGGAACGCCTTTACACAGCCAAGGCATTGGGGACAGAAAGAAGCCAACTGCCAGGAGGCGCCTCCAGCAAGAAGCTCCCAGCCGGTCATGGTCCTGGGGCGGCGGCTGCCCCCAAGCACCCCCACGCCCTCTGCCTGTGAACTCGCTCGTGAGAGCCTGCCGCATACTCAGCCCCTGCTCACCGCGCTGGGTGGCGTCGCCCCTTTCCGTTTCCTGACTCGAGCCTCACATCTGGGACCCCGCGGCCCCAGGGAACCACCAGCGAGGATGCTGTCTGATGCTGCTGTTACTGGGTCAGGGGCAGACAGCTCAGAGCAAGGAGGAAGCGAGGGACTGAAGAGGTCACGTCACACGTTGGGTCGGCATTCGCCAGCCGGCTGCTGCCTTGCTTGGAGAAAGGGTAAAGGGTCGGCGAGGAGGCCAGCTGAGCATGCTGATGGCCCAGCCAGGGTCAGGGCTCAAGCTCCTTGCATAGGGCACTGTGCAGGCCCACCTGCCTGCCTCGCTCCTTAAAATCCTGGCCTGAGCCTCACGAGAACTCGGGGACAGAACCAGGGGGAGATGGTCCAAGTGCCTCCACGCGGAGCTCCTAGGCCCCGGGGACGTGGGTCCTGCCCTTCAGTCGTCCGAGTCCTGAGCTGGCTGGCGGAAGGAGGCCCAGCATCAGTCCGTAGGGAAGGCTGGCCCCCTGGACCCACCTGTGAGCCTGGGCACCGAGAGGGCCCCCAAGGTGGAGGACCACCCCCCGCCCCGGAAGGCCTGGGGGTCGCCCAACTCCTCCCTCCCTCTCCTTCCCAGGAGTGGACAAGGGCTGAGAGTTCACACCCATAAGGGGTGCTCCTGCACAGGGACACTCGGGGGGCATGGTTGCCCTGAGTCACCTTGAGAAGCATCGGGCCTTCCTTTGGGGGCTAATCTGGAGAAGGTGGGAGCCACTGGGGGCAGTGGCCACCCCTCATGGATAAAGGAGTCAGACTGAAATTTGCAGTCAGACCTGTGGAATTTGTCACCTGAAAGCGCCTCCTAATGTCTTGGGACAACTGACCTGTGTACTGAGGGACCATTTCCAGGGAGGCCAGGACAGAGGGAGGCCAGGGCAGGGGGCAGCCCAGGTCCCAGGAGGCTGGGTGCTGCTGATTCTGGAGGACAGATGGACAGAATGTTTGGACAGACATCCAGACAGATGGACGGCCCACCCCATCACTGTCCTCAGGGGACGGTTCTAGGGGGCCCTCAAGAGGGCCAGCTCGGGTCCCTGGATGCGTTTCCGGGGGAGGAAGGGGCAGAGGCTAAGCCGGGCTGGGGGCGTGGCCGGCGGCGGGCGGGGGGCGTAGCCGCCGCTGGGAAGCAGGCGGCTTTGGGGAGACACTGGCCCGCAGTGACGCCCAGGAACTGTTTTCCAGGTTACGTGCAGGTGTTTTCCGCCCTGATCGTGATCATCGCTGGGGCTTTTGTCATCACCATCATTTACAGGTCAGCGCTTTCCTTCTCTGAACCTCACCTGCGGGCCCGAGGGGACAGGAACAGGGTGCTGTGTGGGCGGGCGGCTCCCAGACTTGCTGTGGTGTGGGCGACGAGGAGGGCCGTCTTTGGGCATGAGCCGGCCAGGGTGCGCGCTTTCCTGCCCAGCACCCTCAGGGCTGATGCCAGCGGCACTGAAGGACGCTGGTGCCAGCCTGGCTCCTCGCATCTCAGCCTCACGGCCAGTGAGCGCGGTCTGCAGGCCGCCAGGCCCCACCCTCGGCCTGCGCGGTTGCGCGGCAGGCTTGTGCTCAGGCATGCGTCGGGGGTGCGTGTTAGTGGTCAGGACCCGCCCTCCAGGCCCTGCAGCTGCCACAGGTCCACAGGCAGGGCCGGACTGCAGCCTGCACTCGGGCCCCCGGCCCCTGTCCCGTGAATGGAAGCCGGTGAGGCTGGTTGACCCACTCCATCCGACGGCGAGGAAAAAGCATGTTCCTCCTCCAAGTGGAGCCGGGTGGCACCTCTGTGGCCTGCCCTGGCCGTGACCGTGGCCCATGCACACCCGGCCCGCTCCCTGTGTGTCTGTGGGAGCCTGGGTGCCACGCGCCCGGTGAGTCTGGAGCTTGTGTGAAACAAAGCTGAGGCGACAGAGCATTTCTCCGTCAAACCCGCGGGCAGGGTCGTGAACGCTGTGATGCTGCGGGTGTGTCCCGGTGGAAGGCCGGGCGGCCCCTCGGGGTCCCCATCCTTTTCTCTCTGCCCATCAGAGTCATCCAGGAGAGCCGGAGAGAAAAGGAAGTCCCCACGGAGGCGCCTGTGTCGGCCAAGTCCAGCGTCCAGGTGGAGCCGCAGCCCCCCAGCAGCGCGGGGGGGGGCTCGAAGGCCCCGAGCGTGGAGAGGCCGCAGTCCAAGGAGAGCGGCACGGAGGACGGTAAGGCAGCGGGCCAGCCGGCTTCACTTCTACCGAGAGCGCCTCTGCTAGAGACCCTCGGCCTCCACCCCGGCCCCCGTGTGTGCTGCTCGCCTGCTAGCCTGAACAGGAGCACGATCTGTCTTCTCTGACCCGGAGGGTGGGCTTGTGAGGTGGGCTCCGCCCGTGGCATGGCTTCCGTCCACAGTGTCCTCCCTTTCCTGCCCCCAGGCCTGGCAGGCAGTGGGCGCAGGACGGTGGGCTGACCTCTCTCAGGAGCTGGCTGGAAGCCGGCAGTCTCAGAGCACCGCTGCCTGGGACATGTCCTGCCCGTGCTGGTTCCCAGGAAGCCCCTTGCCCTTGCAGGCAGGCAGCTTTGGCCGGAGCCCCTGGCAGGTTCGAGGAGACGTGGCTGCGGGGGCCAGCTGTCCTGGGCCGTGGTCGGTGGGAGTCAGCCTCGGGCTCTCACTGTCCCAAGGGGCAGCGAGCAGGCTGCCTGGCTGTCCTCTGGGACATGGCTGCAGCCCTGGGGGGCCTGCAGGCTTGGTGCTCACCTCCCATGGGGGTGCTCTTCGGGGGCTGCAGAGGCTCTGGCCCCAGGACTCAGCGGAGAGACCCCAGTGGGGGAGGCAGAGACCCAGCTGCCAAGCGCGCTTCTGAGTGAATCACATCCCTGCAGCTGCATCCACAGGCCCTGGAGGGTCTCCCCCTTGGGTGGCCGAGAGTCCCACTCAAAACCCACTTCTCTCTGTTTTATCTTTAAATCCAGCGAGTCTCATAGTAACAGAGGAGGAGGAAACAGAGGACTGAGGCGCGAGACAGAGGCTGAGTGATGACGGGAGGAAAACTCTGACCGCGGTGGGGCGGCCGGGGAACGGCCGAAATATTTTGTAGAGTGACCACCGGTGAGAGAAAATAAAGGTATTTTGAAATGCTTGTGCTCTGTGTTGGGTCCCCAAAGCTTGTTTTTCTGCCTCAGGAGGGAGCAACCCCTGAGCTGAGACCGGGCCCCAGGAGCTTGCGTTCTCGACGCTCAGCTTGTTCCAACCTGGGCCAGGCAGCCCACGGTGCCAGCTCACCCCCACCCAGGGTGGGCTGCCGGCTCGAGACGGGTGGTCACTCAGACCCACAGGGAAGTCAGGCCTGGCCCATTTTACATGTCAGCTTGACGGGCCGCTGGGTGTCAGGGACACGGTCATATGTTATTCTGGATATTTCTGGATGAGGTTTCTGGGTGGGGAAGGTGGACTGAGGGGACCACAGCCCCTCCCTAGTGAGGGTGAAGGTGTAAGTGTCTCTCAGTCGTGTCCGACTCTTTGCAACCCTGTGGACTGCTCCTCTGTCCGTGGGATTCTCCAGGCCAGAATACTGAAGTGGGGTGCCATTCCCTTCTCCAGGGGATCTTCCCAATTCAGGGATGGGACCCGGGTCTCCCGCATGGTGGGCAGATTCTTTCCCTGGGTGGGCCTCTGCGGTCCGTCCTGAACAGAAGGAGGAAGGAATAGGCTGACCCTCCCATCGAGGAATTCCTCATTCCCGCCCTGACTGCCTTTGAACCGAGACATCATCTTTCTCCTGCTTTGGAGTCGAGCTGAGACGGCTCTGCCCCAGTCTTGGGCCTGACGGACGCAGCCTGGCGCGGGCGGCACAGACTCTGCTGGGCCAGGGCTGCTTGCGCTTCTCGGGATGTGTCCGCCCCCAGTTCCTGTCAGTCAGTCAGTCAGTCAGTCGGTCTCGGGCTGATTCTGTTCCTCTGGGGAACCTGACCAGGACCCAGCTGGGTAGTAGAGAACCTGGCCTCAGCCCAAAGAGAGACCTGGTGCCTGAGGTCCCTGCTGAGCCATGGAGTGTCCCAAGTATAGGCGTGTCTTGTGATGGGGCGAGGGGGCTGGGCCTAGGTCACACCCACACGGTGACTCGGGTGGGGGACTGGCCACAGAGAGACCAGCCCTGGATCTCAGCCTGACCTCTGGGAGGACAGAAGGCTGGAGATCGGGCAGCGACTCAGCCACGTCTGTGATGAAGCCACCGCACACACTCAGAGGTTGAGGCTGAGCCAAGCGCCCCGGGCAGGGACCCCGTCGACCGGGCAGGGGGTGATGTGTCCTGA
>NW_011495078.1:1857539-1870935 GCF_000754665.1 Bison bison bison | reverse complement strand
CACCACCTGTGGACGCTCCCACCCCATCTCGTGTGCCTGCCTTGGCTAGAAAGGAAGAGACGCATCCGTTTGTTTTCCTGAACCTGTGATTGTGGGAGTCGTGCTTCCCTGAGCTCTGTGACTTGTTCTAGCAGATTGTGGGCCACGAGGGTGCTTGTGAAGCCCCCCGAGGGTGCAGCCAGCCGGCCTGGAGCACAGGCACTCCGGGGACCCCGGGATGATGGCCGGTGTTGGAGGGGACGGCTGGTCCCTCCGGTCGTGCGGTGTGGCCACCCCTTCCTCACCAGAGCGACCTCCCTGGGTGGGAGGTGGGCTCAGCTCTGCTCCCCGCTGGGGTCAGGAGGACGCCCGCCCTGGCGCGGGGAGGGGGGCAGGCCTGCTCTGTGAATGCACAGAATGCGGCCCCTTGGCTGCAGATTGGGTGGAGAGGGTACCAGTCCTGGTCTCGGGTGTCTGAGGGAAAGCGGCCATCCTGCAGAGAGCCACCGGTCTAGAAGGCTGGCAAGAGCCGCGCCCTGTCTTGCATCCTAAATCTCGGGACTGTGTGTTCTCCGCGGCTATCCACTGCCCCTCTACAGCGGGGAAGCCAGACAGCCCTCATCAGAGGGAACAACCCGCTTCCGTAACCGGCCCAT
This sequence comes from Bison bison bison, assembly GCF_000754665.1. Taxonomy (NCBI): domain Eukaryota; kingdom Metazoa; phylum Chordata; class Mammalia; order Artiodactyla; family Bovidae; genus Bison; species Bison bison. Next base: position 1,870,300 of record NW_011495078.1, on the reverse strand, counting down.
CCACACGCTGACAGGTTATGTAACAGTTCTCATTGTCCTCACTGTCTAAGAATAAAAACACTTTATTCTCCAAGTAAGGCGGTGTACTCTATAATCTGATCTTTTGATGAAGCAAAGAAAAGCTGGTTTATTTTTAGATAATGAACGTGCTGATAAGTCCTAATTTGGCTCCAGTGCCTGTAAGCGCCCGACGCAGTCAGCCTGCGCCCCCTTCTCCGCGGGCACACGGGCGTGGCCGTGCCTCCGCCAGCACGTGGCAGCTTTCCGGGTCCGAGCCACACAGAGGCTGCTGTTGGTTCTCCACAAAGAAGAGAATTCAAGTCAGAGTGTTTTCTTTGGCTCAAAACTCTCCCTTCACTCCCGTGATGATTTCTAGTCTGGCTTTTCTTGTGCTTGTCTCTAGGCTGCAAGCAAGTGGGTTTTAAAAATGAATCCTCATCTCTCGTCTCCATAGTGTGGTTTTAGGAATTAAGTGGGGGTCTGTTGGTAGAGGTAAAGAACCTGCCTCCCAATGCAGGAGACACAAGAGACGCGGGTTTGATCCCTGGGTAGGGAAGATGCCCTGGAGGAAGGCATGGCAACCCACTCCAGAGAATCGCATGGACAGAGGAGCATGGTGGGCTACAGTCCCTGGGGTCACAGAGTCAGACACGACTGAAGTGACTGAGCACGCATGCACACACTTAGGATAAAGGTCACTCTGAGGGCAGAAGGCTCTGTGCCCCCTCCATGTGGTGAAAGTGTGAATGTGAAAGTGAAGTTGCTCAGTGTGTCTGACTCTTTGTAGCCCCATGGCCCGTAGCCCTCCAGGCGCCTCTGTCCATGGGATTCTCTGGGCAAGAGTACTAGAGTGGGTTACCATTTCCTTCTTTAGGGGATCTTCCCGACCCAAGGATTGAACCCAGGTCTCCTGCATTGCAGGCAGATTCTTTACCCTTTGAGCCACTAAGGAAGCCCTAATACTGGAGTGGGTAGCCGTTCCTTTCTCCAGGGGAATCTTCCCGACCCAAGAATCGAACCCCGGTCTCCTGCAATGCAGGCAGATTCTTTACCAGCTGAGCCACCTGGGACGTGGGGGCCTCTTCCTTCTGGAGCCCGGCTGGCGCCCTGGGAGAGGCGTCGTGTCTCCCGGTCACAGACGCGTCTGGACATGGAGAGGGACCAGAGCGAGTGGCTGAGCTTGGATGCTCAGCCCGGGCCTACTGGCCCGGGGTGTCTGGGGCGTCACAGGGGCAGCAGGCGAGGCTGTGGAGATGCCTGGGCCGCGGGGAGCCCCGCCTGACCCGACAGCCCACGCATAGTTTCATCCTGAGGGAGCACGGAAACCAGTCCTTTCTGTTGAATGAAGGATTTGGTTTCCAGGAAGCCTCTGCACGTGCCAGGCTCTGGGTGAGATCGACGAAACCCAGAGCTCCCCCGGGGATGCCGGGGCAGGACGTGCCGCCCGGGGACACGGCGGTGGTGGCACAGCTGCTAACTCCCGCGGGAAACACCGTCCCCAGCGGGGCGGCAGGCCGGGGAGGGGGCAGGGAGACGGCCCGCAGGCGCCCACAGCCGAGCCCAGGACGGGGTGACGGTTACGGGCCCTGAGGTCGGGAGGTGGTCCTGAGTGTCCACGCGGGTCCTGAGAAGCCGGCGCTCTCCGGGTGGGGTCAGAGGGCGACGCCCCCTCGAGGAGGGGCAGTGAGTCGTCTGACGCGCGGTGGAGCGGCGGTGAACCGGCGGGCGCAGTGCTTCCGGAAGCCGGAAGCGGGAGGGCCCGCCCCTTCCGGCACCGTGGGCGCAGCCCTGAGATGCCGGTGCTGTGGCCCGGAGGGGCTCGTGCTGGGCTTCTGGCCTCGGGGCCGTCAGAGGACCTGTGAGGAGAGGAGGCCACTGCACTTTCGCCGTCTCGGGCCCTGGGTGCCCCGTGTGCTCCGCCAGGGAACCCGTTAGAGACGCAGGCCCCTGTGTCGGCGCCAGCTGGGTCGAGGCCGGGCGTGCGTGTAAGAGCAGAGCTGGCCCTGCCCGCCCGGGGCCAGGCGAGCAGGGCGGGGAGGAGCGGAGGCAGGAGGACCCGGCTCAGCTCGTCTCCCCCTGAGCCGCGAGGCTCCTTCAGCCTGGAGCCTCCTCGGACGTCCTAGGAGACCACGAGAGAGGCTCTCTTGAAGATGACAGCCCGGCTACTAAAGAGTGTGCCTCCTCCATGTTCATCTGGTGATTCCTCACAGCACATTCAGGCTGCGTGGAGCAGGGCCGGGTCTCATCACACCACCTCTCCCAGGAGTCACCTTTGGGCAGCCCCGTGACTGCTGTCTGTTATCATTAACCACTTAGGATGACACCTCCCAGGCATGTCCGTTTCATGTTCCTCTCTTCTCCTTTTTGGTATTTTGCATATAAATACTCTGAAATTAGGTAAGTGTCCTCATTAAAATTCCCATTTATATATTCATTCCTTCACCCATATCCACGTGAACTCATGGTGCGATTGTTTAAAGGGCTATGCTCTGTTACTGTGTAGCCCCCATAGTTAGAGCTCTGATTTCTCCAGTAGTCATGTACAGATGTGAGAGAGCTGGACTATAAAGAAAGCTGAGTGCTGAAGTATTGATGCCTTTGAACTGTGGTGTTGGAGAAGACCCTTCAGAGTCCCTTGGACTGCAAGGAAATCCAACCAGTCCATCCTAAAGGAAATCAACCCTGAATATTCATTGGAAGGACTGATGCCGAAGTTGAAGTTCCAGTCCTTTGGCCACCTGATGTGAAAAGCCGACTTATTGGAAAAGACCCTGATGCTGGGAAAGATTGAGGGCAGGAGAAGGGGGCACCAGAGAATGCGATGGTTGGATGGCATCACCGACTGGATGGACATGAGTTTGAGTAAACTCCGGGAGCTGGTGATGGACAGGGAGGCCTGGCGTGCTGCAGTCTATGGGGTTGCAAAGAGTTGACCATGACTTAGCAACTGAACAGCAGTTCTGTTTCCACCATCACTTACTTTGATGTGTGAATTCCGTATTCAGCCAGAGAAGCCCTGCAGGCAGCTCGTGCCCCTGGCCTGTCCCCACTGCTCCAGGAGAAGCTTCCTGCTCTCTGACATAATGCAGTATCCAGGTCCAGACCCGGGATCGGCCGTCTTTCCCAGGACCCTGGGTTCCTTTAGTGGGTCCCCCTTTATGCTTCAACTTGAGGGTCCAGCCGCAGACACACTCGGCTGTGACGGGGGCAGAGGGCTCCTCCCTCACCCGCAGCAGGAGGCTGTCGCAGGGTTCCACCCCCGCTGGCCCCCGTGGGACACCTTTGCCCCCAGGAGGGCAGGGGACCTGCCCGGGGCCTCCCCTCCGCCTGAGCAGAGGTCCCTGCTGGTTACCAAGGCCTTGTGCCTCACTGCACTGCTGCTGCTTTTTTCTGGTGACTTAAAAAGCCCTGCATATCTCTTCTGCTTCACATTAATCCCCGTGTTGCTTTATCGAACCATTTGTTGCCGCAGTGACTGTTGATTGCAGATGTACATCATTTCTCCCCCCGCCTTTTCAAGGGTCAATCACTATGGTAACCGTATTACGGAAAATTGCTTTGTCTCCTTAAAATACCCTTCAGAGAAAGGTCATTCAGTATTAACGTTTTCCGACTAAACCTAGCGAAGTCAGCGATGGGAAGAACACATTCCCCGTGCCTGCGTGTTTTCAGGCTTGCAGTTTCAGGAAACTCTCAGAACAGGACTGCATGTTGGGAGGAGAAAGCGTTCTCACACTGTGATACATGTGTATGCGTGCTTCAAATTTGAGAAAGTATGTGTATTTGGGTCAGTGGTTGCAGTGTGCACCTTAGTGGCTCTTGGGAGTGACTGATTGCCGGTTCCCGGTCCTCGGTGGGGGTTGAGGTGGAGACGGGCGCCCTGCTCCTGGCGGGCCTGGAGGAAGCCTGGAGCCCCAGGGTAAGACGGCCCTGCAGGCAGAGGGGCCCTGGAGCCCCAAAGCCCACGTGCGGCGCCCATGGAGGGCGGACCGTCCTGCTACGTGGGCGTCCTGCTAGGGCCCGGGGCGGGTCACACAACGGATCATGCTTTCTTGCTGTTTTCCACTGACCCTTGGGAGTTTTATGTAACCGCTCTTGGATGGTAGGTTGTTTTTTCAGAGTAAGAACCCTCTGAACTGGGTTCCTCTGCCTTTTCCAGGAGGGAGACGAGCACACAGAGGTGTGTCTCAGAGCTTGTCTCTAGCCACACGGAGTTAAAGTTGCATCTTGAGGCCCACTCTGCTTCCTTCTTAGTGACGACCCTCCATCAGATCCACGAGGGAGCCGAGTGTAACACGCACATGCTCCTGCGTGCCTCAGAAGGACATACGCGTCCTGCCCACCCCAGACCTCCCCGGGATGGCCACCGCCCACCATTTCAGGGCCACCTGGGGGTTTTCCTGCCTGTTTCTAAACAGTCTCCTTGAGGAGCTGTTTCGCCTGCACTTACTATGTACCAGGAGGTCTTGGAAGCGCCCTTTTCGCCTTTTAACTCCTGATTTTCTCAGTAACCCAAGGAAGCAGGTACTATCTGTGAACCCATGAAAAAACAGACCCAGAGGGGTTAAGGCGTTGGTGCAGACACAGCAAGGAAGCGGCGGGGCTGGGCCTCGACCCAGGGCTGCCGTGTGGCTGGAGCGGCAGCTCTGTCCCCTGCGCACTGGCTTCCTGTCCTGGAGGATCAGGCTTACCCGCTCGTAGCCTCTGCGCCCCTCCTCCCAGCACCCTGTCTGCATCACTGATGCCCGTGTTCTCCTGTGCCCTCTGCCTCTCTCTCTCACCATCCTGACTCACCTGGCGGGTGTTGCAGCATGAACTTCCCAGGAACGAGGCTGCCCCGACTTGCCAGTGCTGTTCCAGCCCCTGCACATCAGAAACACTCTGTATTCCAGTTTTCCCAGTCAGCCCCAAGATGCCTTTCACGTACCTTTTCAATCCAGAAACCCTTGAGGATCGTGTTATGGCTGTTCGAACACCTCCCTTATTTCCATTAGTCTCGAGCCGCTTTTCCCCTCCCCTCACGACGTGGACACCACACAGTCCAGCTGAGCTGTCTTGAGTGGTGTCCACGGCCTGGACTGCGTGCTGGTTTCCTCAGGATTCAGTTCAGGTCGAACGTTTCGGTGGGAGGGCTGCACAGATGATCTGTGTCCTTCCTGTCTTTTTGCATTGTCTAGCTCTAATCACTTGGCTGAGATGACTACCAGGCTTGCCCAGCATAAGCTGCGTGCCCCTTTCTGAAAATGATAAGAAATCTGTGGGGTGAGACACTGAAGCTGTGTGAACATCCAGCCCCCCAACAACCTTCACCCATGATTTTTGTCATCCTCAACTGTGGTTGCAGATATTCTAATTCTGTTGTTCCTCCTACATTTATAACTGACTTTTTTTTGTAAGTTCAGTTGAATTCAGTCGCTCAGGCATGTCCACCTCTTTGCGACCCCATGAACTGCAGCACGCCATGCCTTCCTGTCCTTCACTAACTCCCGGAGTTTACCCAAAACCATGTCCATTGAGTCGGTGATGCCATCCAACCATCTCATCCTCTGTTGTCCCCTTCTCCTCCTGCCCTCAATCTTTCACAGCATCAGGGTCTTTTCAAATAAGTCAGCTCTTCTTACCAGGTGGCCAGAGTATTGGAGTTTCAGCTTCAATATCAGTCCTTCAAATGAATGCTCAGAACTGATCTCCTTTAGGATGGACTGGTTGGATTTCCTTGCAGTCCAAGGGACTCTCAAGAGTCTTCTCCAACATCACAGTTCAAAAGCATCAATTCTTCAGCACTCAGCTTTCTTTATAGTCCAACTCTCACATCCATAGATGACTACTGGAGAAACCATAGTTTTGACTAGACGACCTTTGTCAGCAAAGTAATGTCTCTGCTTTTTAATAAGCTGTCTAGGTTGGTCATAACTTTCCTTCTAAAGAGTAAGTGTCTTTTAATTTCACGGCTGCAGTCACCATCTGCAGTGATTTTGAAGCCCAGAAAAATAAAGTCTGACATTGTTTCCCCATCTATTTCCCATGAAGTGATGGGACCAGATGCCATGATCTTAGTTTTCTGAATGTTGAGCTTTAAGCCAACTTTTACACTCTCCTCTTTCACTTTCATCAAGAGGCTCTTTAGTTCTTCTTCACTTTCTGCCATAAGGGTGGTGTCATCTGCATATCTGAGGTTATTGATATTTCTCCTGGCAATCTTGATTCCAGCTTGTGCTTCTTCCAGTCCAGCTTTTCTCATGATGTACTCTGCATAGAAGTTAAATAAGCAGGGTGACAATATACAGCCTTGACGTACTCTTTTCCTATTTAGAACCAGTCTGTTGTTCCATGTCCAGTTCTAACTGTTGCTTCCAGACCTGCATACAGGTTTCTCAAGAGGCAGGTCAGGTGGTCTGGTATTCCCATCTCTTTCAGAATTTTCCACAGTTTATTGTGATCCACACAGTCAAAGGCTTTGGCATAGTCCATAAAGCAGAAATAGATGTTTTTCTGGAACTCTCTTGCTTTTTCCATGATCCATCAGATGTTGGCAATTTGCTCTCTGGTTCCTCTACCTTTTCTAAAACCAGCTTGAACATCTGGAAGTTCATGGTTCACGTATTGCTGAAGCCTGGCTTGGAGAATTTTTGAGCATTACCTTACTAGTGTGTGAAATGAGTGCAATTGTGCAGTAGTTTGAGCATTCTTTGGCATTGCCTTTCTTTGGGATTGGAATGAAAACTGACCATTTCCAGCCCTGTGGCTACTGCTGAGTTTTCCAAATTTGCTGGCATATTGAGTGCAGCACTTTTACAGCATCATCTTTTAGGATTTGAAATGGCTCAACTGGAATTCCATCACCTCCACTAGCTTTGTTCGTAGTGATGCTTTCTAAGGCTCACTGACTTCACATTCCAGGATGTCTGGCTCTAGGTGAGTGATCACACCGTCGTGATTATCTGGGTCATGAAGATCTTTTTTGTACAGTTCTTCTGTGTATTCTTGCCACGTCTTCTTAATATCTTCTGCTTCTGCTAGGCCCATACCATTTTTGTCCTTTATCAAGGCCATCATTGCATAAAATGTTCCCTTGGTATCTCTAATTATCTTGGAGAGATCTTCAGTCTTTCGCATTCTGTTGTTTTCCTCTATTTCTTTGCATTGATCGCTGAGGAGGGCTTTCTTATCTCTTTGCTATTCTTTGGAACTCTGCATTCAAATGGGTGTATCTTTCCTTTTCTCCTTTGCTTTTCACTTCCCTTCTTTTCACAGCGATTTGTAAGGCCTCCTCAGACAGCCATTTTGCTTTTCTGCATTTCTTTTTCTTGGGGATGGTCTTGATCACTGCCTCCTGTACAATGTCATGAACCTCCATGCATAGTTCATCAGGCACTCTGTCTGTCAGATCTAGTCCCTTAAGTCTATTTCTCACTTCCCCTGTATGATTGTAAGGGATTTGACTTAGGTCATAGCTGAATGCTGTAGTGGTTTTCTCTACTTTCTTCAATTTCAGTCTGAATTTGGCAATAAGGAGTTCATGATCTGAGCCACAGTCAGCTCCCGGTCTTGTTTTTGCTGACTGTATAGAACTTCTCTATCTTTGGCTGCAAAGAATATAATCAATCTGATTTTGGTGTTGACCATCTGGTGATGTCCATGTGTAGAGTCTTCTCTTGTGTTGTTGGAAGAGGGTGTTTGTTATGACCAGTGCGTTCTCTTGGCAGAACTCTATTAGTCTTTGCCCTGCTTCATTCTGTATTCCAAGGCCAAATTTGCCTGTTACTCCAGGTGTTTCTTGACTTCCTACTTTTGCATTCCAGTCCCCTGTAATGAAAAGGACATCTTTTTTGGGTGTTAGTTCTAAAAGGTCTTGTAGGTCTTCATAGAACCGTTCAACTTCAGCTTCTTCAGTGATAATGGTCAGGGCATAGACTTGGATTACTGTGATAGTGAATGGTTTGCCTTGGAAACGAACAGAGATCATTCTGTCATTTTTGAGACTGCATCCAAGTACTGTATTTTGGACTCTTTTTTTGACCATGATGGCTACTCCATTTCTTCTAGGGGATTCCTGCCCACAGTAGTAGATATAATGGTCATCTGAGTTAAATTCACCCATTCCAGGCCATTTTAGTTCTCTGATTCCTAGAATGTCAACATTCACTCTTGCCATCTCTTGTTTGACCACTTCCAATTTGCCTTGATTCATGGACCAGGTTCCTATGCAATATTACTCTTTACAGCATTGGACCTTGCTTCTATCACCAGTCACATCCACAACTGGGTATTGTTTTTTCTTTGGCTCCACCCCTTCATTCTTTTTGGAGTTATTTGTCCACTGATCTCCAGTAGCATATTGGGTGCCTACCAACCTGGGGAGTTCATCTTTCAGTGTCGTATCTTTTTGCCTTTTCATGCTGTTCATGGGGCTCTCAAGGCAAGAATACTGAAGTGGTTAGCCATTCCCTTCTCCAGTGGACCACATTCTGTCAGACCTGTCCACCATGACCCGCCCGTCTTGGGTGGCCCCACAGGGCATGGCTTAGTTTCACTGAGTTAGACAAGCTGTGGTCCGTGTGATCAGATGGCTAGTTGTCTGTGACTGTGGTTTCAGTGTGTCTGCTCTCTAATGCCCTCTCTTAGTGCCTGCCGTCTTACTTGGGTTTCTCTTACCTTGGATGTGGGGTATCTCTTCACGGCTGCTCCAGCAAAGCGCAGCCGTCGCCCCTGACCTCGGGCGTGGGGTAGCTCCTCTCGGCCGCGCTTCTGTGCCGTCCGTCGCAGCCGCCGCCGTTCTGTACATATGTATATATGTGTGTGTCTCTATCTGAGAGTATAGATGTATACAGGATATATATATTTCTTTTAAAATTTCCTTTATGTATCTACTGTATTTTGGCCGTGCTGGGTCTCCACTGCTGTGTGAAGGCTTCTCGCTGTGGTGGCTTCTCTTGCTGTGGAGCCCGGACTCTCGAGCACAGGCTCAGTGGTTGTGACTCAGAGGCTTGGTTGTCCCACAGCATGTGTGATCTTCCCTGACCAGGGATCAACCCTGTGCCCCCTGCACTGGCAGGCAGACTCCTAACCACTGAACCACCAGGGAAGTCCTGTATTTCTTATTTAATCTCCTTCTGTATGTACACAGAAGGTAGTATCCTTTTTTATAATCTTTTGTATTTTGCTTTTATAACTTAAAGTATATCCTGGAAATTTCTCTATTGTTGTTCAGTCATTCAGTTGTGTCTGACTCTTTGTGACCTCATGGACCGCAGCACAGCAGGCTTCCTTGTCCTTCACCATCTCCTGTATTTTCTTCAAACTCATGTCCATCGAGTCAGTGATGCCATCCAGCCATCTCATCCTCTGTCGTCCCCTTCTCCTCCTGCCTTCAATCTTTCCCATCATCAGGGTCTTTTCTAATGAGCTGGATCTTCGCATCAGGTGGCCAGACTCTTGGAGCTTCAGCTTCAGCATCAGTCCTTCCGATGAATATTCAGGGTTGATCTCCTTTAGGGTGGACTGGTTGATCTCTTTGCAGTCCCTAGCACCACAATTCAGAAGGATCAGTTCTTCAGTGCTCAGCCTGCTTTGTGGTCCATCTGTGGCTTTTACTGCATATACATTATATCATAGTTTAAAAAGTTTCCTTCACATCTTTCTAAAAGAATCTACCCATATTTTCTTCTAGAAGTTTTCCTATGTAGATGACCGGTCTCTTTGGTCTTTATTCTGGTATATGGTGTGAAGGATAGACTCATTTATGCCTTTTTTAAACAGCTACACAATGATCACAATGTTATTGAAAGTGGGGTCCATTTGACTGCTCAAAAGCCGGGAAAGAGGCAAGGCTGGTGGAAAGGAAAGTTTGCTTTATTTTGGAGGCTGGCAACTGGGGATGGGGGCGGGTAGGGCAGACTCCTGTCTGGAGGTTGACCTTCACCCCCGCCAACCTCAGCCAGTGGTCCAGGGCTTTATAGACTGAGGGAGAGGGCTCCATGCAGAAACAGCACAGTCAGCTCTGACAGTCACCACAAAACCAGTCATCGGTGGTCTGCCCAGTGTCTCTCGGTCGTCTTCAGAACAGCTGGTCTTCGGGGCCATGGTCATCTTGTTCCCATTTCCTTGAGGCCCGTTCCCAGAATCGTGGCAGCTTATGTCATGGCTCGAGTCTGGTCATCATGTCATTAACTTCTTCCCCCTGGTGTTGCAGTATCTACAGGGCATGGCTCAGAATATTATCCGTAGCCCTTGAGGAGGCACTGAAGACCCTCACTTTGCTTGCTGACTACACTGCTATTATCTGGTCTGCTTTGACCCTGTCCCTTTGTTTCTGCATGTCCTCACTTCTCTGATTAAGCTTATTCTTTGGCTCAAGTCTTTCCACAGACAAAATGCAGGCAGAGAACATGGGGAGAAGGACCGTAGGTATGCTGTGCGTCAGCAACATCCTTTATTATCACAGACGCTGTCTTTTCCCAGTGATCTGAGATGTCACCCTCACCATGAACTGTATTCACATACGACTTTGGCTCTCTGCTTGGACTCGTTGTTCAACTGGTTGGCTTGCTCATTTGCCAAGATCACGGTTTTAATTATTGAGGCTTTTTAGTACGTTTTAATATCGAGTAGGATTAATCTTCCCTCACTGCTCTGCTTTTAGAATTTTCCTAGCTATTAGCTACATTTGAATAATATGCAATATAATTATGTTGAAGGCTTAATTTTTCATTTAAACTGTAGAATCAACTTGTGTAAGTTCACAATAAAAACTTACTGGGAGTTTTATTTCCATTTTGTTAAATTTATATAGTGTCTGTAAGGAGGATTGATGTTTTTTATAATGTTGAATTATCCTCTGCTAGAACAATGGATTTGTTTTTCATTTGCTCAAGTCATTTTTGTGCTCTGCGGGAGTGGTTCGACCTTATTTTCACGAGCATTCTGCATATTCCTTGATAGGTTAACTCATAAGCACTAGACCCTCTCTGTTGCCTTTGTAATAGTGGGTTTCTCTCCCATTACACACACACACAGACACAGGCTGTTGGTTTTGGGGATTCATTTTACCTTCTCCCATTTAAAAAAATTCTTTTATTGTTTTTGTTATTTTCATTATTGAGTCTCTTTGGTTTTCCAAGTATATTTTTACCTCATGTGCATATAAAGTTTTATTTCTTTCCAGACTTTTAACCCTGTAATGGTTTTTCCTGATCCAATTATATTCATTATATTTTCAATATAGAGTTAAATTGTGTGTGTGTGTGTGTGTGAGCCGCTCAGTCATGTCTGACTCTTTGCGACCCCATGGACTGTAGCCTACCAGGCTCTTCCATCCATGGAATTTTCCAGGAGTACTGGAGTGGGCTGCCATTTCCTTTTCCAAAATAGTAGTGTGGAGAATGGGAATTCTTGCCTTCTTTCTGACCTTAGTGGGAAATACCTCTATTGTTTTCCTATTAAGAAAGGTAATAGCCTGCAGGCTGACTTTACATCTGTGCATGTGGAGTCGCAATGAGTTGGACAGAACTGAGCAACTAACACTTCCACGTATATACGTGTGTATGTGTGTGAAAGTGAAGTCGCTCAGTCACGTCCGACTCTTTGCGACCCCATGGACTGTACCGTCCATGGGATTTTCCAGGCAAGAATACTGAGTGGGTTACCATTTCCTTCTCCAGGAGATCTTCCCGACCCAGGGATTGAACCCGGGTCTCCCACGTTGTAGGCAGACGCTTTACTGTCTGAGCCACCAGGGAAGTCCATGTATATACGTGTGTATGTGTGTATTTAAGTACACATGTGGGCTTCCCAGCCTGCTAATGCAGGAGACATCGACATGGGTTTGATCCCTGGGTTGGGAAGATCCCTCGGAGGAGGAAATGGCAACCCACTCCAGCATTCTCGCCTGGAGAATCCCATGGACAGAGGAGCCCGGCGGGCTAGGGCTGCAGAGTTGGGCATGACTGAAGTGACCAAGCACACATGCGTGCAGACACGAATGGAGATAGATCTGTACACACGTCTAAGTCTGTACGTGTGTCTGTGTATTTAGCGAAATGTCCATGAATTCTTATTGAAATTGCTGAATTCTATTGAAGGCTGTTTTAGTATTATGGAGAAAATCATACCATTTCTTCCTTATAGCTGTTAATTAATGTGGCAAATTATATTAATCGATTTTCTAATATTGATCCAGTCTCACATTCCTAATAAATCTACTTACACATGATGTATTATTTTTTAATCTGTTTTTGGATTCTGTGTGCTAATAAGTTTTGTAGGATTTTTTGCATTGATACTTGTAAGAAATATGGGTCTCTGGTCTTTCTTTTGGGCTATCTTTATTGGTTTAGAGATCAATATTATAGTTGCTTCAAAAAAGAATTTGAAGGTTTCTGTCTTTTTATATTCTGCAACAATTTAAATAATGTTGAGATTATTTTGTATTTATATAATAGATTCCCAATAAACCTTTGAGATTTTTTTCTTTTTAAAGGAACAGTTCTCTTAGATAACTTTCTGTATTTTGTCTCTGGGAGTAGGTCTGTTTAAGCTTTCTATCTTTATTTGGGTCAATTTTAGAAAATTGTGTTTTCCTAGGATATTATTTTAGAGAAGGAAATGGCAGCCCACTCCAGTACTCTTGCCTGGAGAACCTCGTGGACAGAAGGGCCTGGCGGGCTGCAGTCCGTCATGTCACAAAGAGTCACACGACTGAGTGACTAAACCAGGATGTTGTTTGTTTCATCTGTATTTTTAAATCAATCTGCATGGAGTTG
>NW_011495078.1:1856278-1857421 GCF_000754665.1 Bison bison bison | reverse complement strand
GACTGAGCTACTTCACTTTCACTTTTCACTTTCATGCACTGGAGAAGGAAATGGCAGCCCACTCCAGTGTTCTTGCCTGGAGAATCCCGGGGACGGGGGAGCCCTGTGGGCTGCCGTCTGTGGGGTCGCACAGAGTCGGACACGACTGAGTGACTTAGCAGCAGCAGCAGCATACATTCTGGTGTGCAGCACTTTATTGCCCCCGATTTTTAGTAATCCTACAATTTTTATTTGTATTTTCCAGCTAATTACTGTTTTTTATTATAGAGTTTTTTTTTCCCCCAAGAAAAAGAAAAAAGGGCTTTTTGGTACAGCACTTAAGATTCTGTGCTGTAGGTTTTGGGTCTTCCTAATGGACATCTATGTTTGTATTTCATTATTAAACACTTCCCTGTGGCTAAATGTGGTGCGTCTCTGTGACTGTTTCGTGAGGGTTCAAGAAGGAGCGTGTCCTGTGTCCAGAGCTGAAGCTTACTCGTCACCAGGATCTCTGTCTCCTTCCTGATGCTTTGCCCTTTGACCTTTCTTGAACCGAGAGGAGCGGTCTTCCTGGAGCTCAGCGGTTCCCTTCTCTGTGTCTCGACGCTCCTGCATCACAGTGGTTCCTGTGCTTCACGAGGGTGTTCACAACAGACTCGGCATCGTGAGTCGTCGCTTTAAGCACCCAAGGCGTCCTTCCCGTCTGTCTTAATGCTGTTTCTGCCCCGGAATCCCACACGACCCTTCACAGCTCTCCTCGCCTGTGCATTTGCCGAAACTGTTTGCCCTTTTGGCAGAAGGAGACACGTTGTTCTGGTTGCGTCTCCTGGATACACATGCGGTTTGATTTTACTTTGTGAAGCATTTGAAACCTTCAGTTTTCAGTGTCACGTTTGAGTCAGTCGTATTCTGTGGTGAAGTGTTGTGGTTACTGTCTGTATTGTGACACGTTCTATTTATTTTTAATTGTTTGCTTTCCTTCTTTTCTCTTTTTCTGCCAGTAACTTGTTTCTTTGCATCGATGGTCAGCCTCTATGTGGACACTTCTATGACGCCTTCATCTCCCCCCACCCACTCGATCACCCTCTATGTCTGTATTAGCTTTGCTGTCTGACTCCTCTCCCTCTGACCTCCTGGGTAAGCTGGCCCCTCGGTTTGTCCCCA
>NW_011495078.1:1851569-1856106 GCF_000754665.1 Bison bison bison | reverse complement strand
ACAAGCTCGCTCGCCCAGGAGGTGTGACCACCCCTGCCCTACCCCAGCCAAAGTGAAATTCTTCCTCTTGGGGACAACTGTCCTGTGTCCTTCAGAGGAACCCTCCTCTCCTCATCTGCAAGGTGTGGGGCTGACCTTGACCCCAGCCCTGGGGTGTGACACTCGAGGCCCAGAGGGGGAGGTGGGTGCCCCAGGCCCCCATTTAGGACATCAGGGGGCAGGCCTGGCCCCAGGCACAGCCTCTTTCTGTCCTGGGAGGCAGAAACCACATCCCAAGAGGGCTCAGCCCCAGCTCTTGGGGTTGGGGGCAATCTCATCACCCTTATCTGCTCTTTTATTTAAAAAAAATTCTAATTGGAAATAGGTATTAAAATTCCTGAATCAATCTTTGAAGTTTTTCTCTCTGAACTTTCATCTCTGTATTTTTCATTATCCAAATGATTTTCTCTATTTCTATTCCTTCAGTTGAAAAGGAAAAAAGGTTTAGTGTTCTCTGCATTTTCTGAACAATGTGTTTTTATGGCATGCTATTCTTGTCCATAAAATCAATGTCTCTTATCTCTTTGATGTTAACTGTACTTTAAAGATGTGTCCCCTGCGGCCTTTATTATTTCTATTTCCTCTGAGTTAATTCTCTTTTCCCTCTTTCCCACCTTCCTGCCTCTGGGTTTTGTGTCAGGGACTTTCCCCAAGGGCCTGGAGACTCTGACACCGGATATAGGTCTGGACGGGGAGGGGGCTGGAGCGCAGTTGGTGGAGACGCCTGAATAAACTGGCGTGTGGGTTTTCCCAGACAGCGCTCCTGCCTCCTGCCGGATGAGACCTGGCCCTGGGCTGGGGCCCGTCGAGAAGTACGCTGGGCCCCCCGTGCGCTCGCCCTGCTGTGCCAGCTGTGAGGACGGTGTCTCACTCCACACCCGACTGTGCCTCTCTGCTCCCGCATCGCAGAATCTACTGATCCCGCCTCCTCAGAGCCGGCTGCAGTGGGCTGGGGGCGGCTTCCTGCCCGTTCAAGTTGGGGAAGGGGCCTGCCCTCCACACTCCACATCCCCCCTTGGGAGACTCGGGTGTCCCTGCTCCCGAGCCTTTCGGGGGTCCTTGGGGAAAAGCCAAGTGTTGTTGCTTTCTCCATCCTGACGGCACCCAGGTTTCATCACTGCTGTATTCTCTCTGTCAGTGGCCACTGTGAATTTGCTTTCCATCCTCCAAAAATGCACTGCCGCCTTGAGTCTGCCATCAACGCCTTTCCTGTTCCACTGGGGAGCACCACCTCTGTTCTGTAGGGATGACTTCAGTGCTGGGGAGCAGGGAGAGAGGATGTTCTCATCTCCTGAGCCACCTGGACCTGCCTTCTCTGCCGCCGTCCAGCTGCTCCTGTGCTTTATACGTTTACCTCCCCAGCCCTTCCTCTTTTTCGACTGTCCACAAAGACTGAGCACCAAAGAACTGATGCTTTTGAACTGTGGTGTTGGAGAAGACTCTTGAGAGTCCCTTGGACTGCAAGGAGATCCAACCAGTCCATCCTAAAGGAGATCGGTCCTGGGTGTTCATTGGAAGGACTGATGTTGAAGCTGAAACTCCAATACTTTGGCCACCTGATGCGAAGGGCTGACTCATCTGAAAAGACCCTGATGCTGGGAAAGACTGAGGGCAGGAGGAGAAGGGGACAACAGAGGATGAGATGGTTGGACGGCATCACGGACTCAATGGATGTGAGTTTGAGCAAGCTCCAGGAGATGGTGAGGACAGAGAGCCCTGGCGTGCTGCCGTCCGTGGGGTTGCAGAGTCGGACACGACTGAGCGACTGAACAACAGCAACAAAGATGCCGCATCTGAAGGGCCGTCATGAGTTGTTACAAAAACGCCTCCTTTCTCGGTGAAAACAAGGACGAGTTGGTAGAGTTATTTCTCGAGGCATGAGTGTGTGTGTGATTGTGTAAGTGTGTGTGTGTGTGGGTGCAAGGAGTGGGTGGGAGGCAGATGAGAGCGGAGGGCCCAAGGAGAGGGACAAGTTCACAGAATGCCCGCAGCACGGCTGTAGCTGGGTGCTAATTTGCTCAGAGGCATGCATGTCGCTGATAGCGAGCTGTGCCCGTGACATCCTGACACCGTCTCCTGGGAGGAGAGGGACCTGGAGGATGCTCGTGTAATCGCAGAGCCAGCTGAGACCTGGGCGGCTGGGGACGGGCGCCATCTCTCTGCACAATGGCGCTGGCGGAAGGTTGTGTATAAGGTGGCCTTATTAAAGTGACAAGGCAATTTAATTCCTTTGTGCACGATGATTCTACTTCATTGATTTACAATGGGAAGGATATAATTTTGCGAGTGTTGGCAAAAAGCTCAAATGTCAGCCTTTTCAAATTGCCATACTTGCCTTGTTCAGGATGAATAATGAATAAGTCACCTTTTGTCTACAGTTAAATATTCTTGAATAAATACAAAGAACATAAAAGACATAAATGATTGCCTGATTTATATTTAAAATAAAGATCAACATTGTGATAAATGGTGGAAAATGCTGTGTGTGCAGCCTAGGACTCTCCTGCTAATGACGTTATCCGTGAGGACTGCCAGGTGTAGACCGTGGCTGGGGCCACGCTTGCCTGGGAGCCGCCTTCTGCACGTCCATGAAGGGAGTGCGGCTCCCCACGGGAGGGCCTGGGCTCTGCATGCCCCTCTGCGCCCAGGGGAGGGCATGACCAGAGGAGGGGCTGGACCTCGGGAGGGTGGTTCCCATTGGGCCACGTTGGAAGGGATTTTAGAAGAAACACTGGAGAAGGGTGGGCAAGCTGATTCATCTGGAAAATCAGCAGATCTTTGGCTGAGTAACTGGCGTTTCTGTACAGTTCGATGCAGCTGCTGGAAATGTGTGGGGCAGGGAGGACTTTAGTGATGAACAAATCTATCCAGGTGGCTCTCAAGTGAGTAAAACCAGGTGTCTGTCAGGATGAAGATAAGAGTCACGTTTATTAAAAATGTGTAAATTCGTGTGTCAGTCAGGGACTAATTTTCAATAGTTTTTCTGGAGGAATAAAATAATAGAACGTGTGTGTGGGGATATGCATGTTTGTCTACAGTTATATATATATATACATATAAAATGCAATTTATATGTATATATATAATATATAATATTTGTCCGAGGAGCCGTGGCTCTGCGGGTGCAGGAGGGCCTAGAGGCACTATCCCACATTGAAGGTCAGGAAGGGCAGCGGTGAGGAGATACCCCTCGTCCAAGGTAAGGAGCAATGGCTGCGCTTTGCTGGAGCAGCCCTGAAGAGATACCCCACACCCAAGGTAGAGAAACCCAAGTAAGACGATAGGTGTTGCAAGAGGGCATCAGAGGGCAAACACACTGAAAGCATACTCACAGAAAACTAGTCAATCTAATCACACTAGGACCACAGCCTTGTCTAACTCAATGAAACTAAGCCATGCCCGTGGGGCAACTGAAGACGGGTGGGTCATGGTGGAGAGGTCTGACAGAATGTGGTCCACTGGAGAAGGGAATGGCAAACCACTTCAGTATTCTTGCCTTGAGAACCCCAAAAACAGTATGAAAAGGCAAAATGATAGGATACTGAAAGAGGAACCCCCCAGGTCAGTAGGTGCCCAATATGCTACTGGAGATCAGTGGAGAAATAACTCCAGAAAGAATGAAGGGATGGAGCCAAAGCAAAAAGAATACCCAGCTGTGGATGTGACTGGTGATAGAAGCAAGGTCCGATGCTGTAAAGAGCAATATTGCATAGGAACCTGGAATGTCAGGTCCATGAATCAAGGCAAATTGGAAGTGGTCAAACAAGAGATGGCAAGAGTGAATGTCGACATTCTAGGAATCAGCGAACTGAAATGGGCTGGAATGGGTGAATTTAACTCAGATGACCATTGTATCTACTACTGCGGGCAGGAATCCCTCAGAAGAAATGGAGTAGCCATCATGGTCAACAAAAGAGTCCGAAATGCAGTACTTGGATGCAATCTCAAAAATGACAGAATGATCTCTGTTTGTTCCCAAGGCAAACCATTCAATATCACAGTAATCCAAGTCTATGCCCCAACCAGTAACACCGAAGAAGCTGAAGTTGAGTGGTTCTATGAAGACCTACAAGACCTTTTAGAACTAACACCCAAAAAAGATGTCCTTTTCATTATAGGGGACTGGAATGCAAAAGAAGGAAGTCAAGAAACACCTGGAGTAACAGGCAAATTTGGCCTTGGAATACGGAATGAAGCAGGGCAAAGACTAATACAGTTTTGCCAAGAAAATGCACTGGTCATAGCAAACACCCTCTTCCAACAACACAAGAGAAGATACTATACATGGACATCACCAGATGGTCAACATCAAAATCAGATTGATTATATTTTTTGCAGCCAAAGATGGAAAAGCTCTATACAGTCAGCAAAAACAAGACCAGGAGCTGACTGTGGCTCAGACCATGAACTCCTTATTACCAAATTCAGACTTAAATTGAAGAAAGTAGGGAAAACCACTAGACCATTCAGGTATGACCTAAATCAAATCCCTTATGAT
>NW_011495078.1:1850821-1851331 GCF_000754665.1 Bison bison bison | reverse complement strand
AGCTGGTTTTAGAAAAGGCAGAGGAACCAGACATCAAATTGCCAACATCCTCTGGATCATGGAAAAAGCAAGAGAGTTCCAGAAAAACATCTATTTCTGCTTTATTGACTATGCCAAAGCCTTTGACTGTGTGGATCACAATAAACTGTGGAAAATTCTGAAAGAGATGGGAATACCAGACCACCTGATCTGCCTCTTGAGAAATTTGTTTGCAGGTCAGGAAGCAACAGTTAGAACTGGACATGTAAGAACAGACTGGTTCCAAATAGGAAAAGGAGTTCGTCAAGGCTGTATATTGTCACCCTGCTTATTTAACTTCTATGCAAAGTACATCATGAGAAACACTGGACTGGAAGAAACACAAGCTGGAATCAAGATTGCCGGGAGAAATATCAATAACCTCAGATACGCAGATGACACCACCCTTATGGCAGAAAGTGAAGAGGAACTAAAAAGACTCTTGATGAAAGTGAAAGTGGAGAGTGAAAAAGTTTGCTTGAAGCTCAACCT
>NW_011495078.1:1843724-1849677 GCF_000754665.1 Bison bison bison | reverse complement strand
GGATGGCATCACTGAGTCGATGGACGTGAGTCTGAGTGAACTCCGGGAGTTGGTGATGGACAGGGAGGCCTGGCTGCTGCAATTCATGGGGTCGCAAAGAGTCGGACATGACTGAGCGACTGATCTGATCTGATCTGATAATATTTTTTTGGGGAGAGACAGATTCAGTTTATGGAATTTGCTCCCGTGAGTGTGGGGCAGGCACACTGGAGACCCAGGGAAGAGCTGGCATGGCAGTTCACCTCCAAAGGCCCTCTGGAGGCAGAATCCCCTCCTCTTCAGAGACTCTCAGTCTGTTTTTCTTAGAGCCCTCAGCTGATTGGATGAGGCCCACCCACATTTTGGAAGATGTTCTGCTTTGCTCAAAGCCTGATCATTAAAATATTAGTCACATCTGAAAAATGACTCCATAGAGTCTTCCAGCCTGACTGACTTTGGCCAAGCATCTGAGCACTGTGGCCTGGCAAGATAACACGTGACATTAACCATCCTTTATACACACACACACACACACACACGTACAAATGTACATAAATACACATGTACCGATACATATGCAAACATGTGTTCACACACATAGGTACACACAGACATACATACACACACACACACATATGTTGTTGCTGTTGTTCAGTCGCTCAGTCGTGTCTGACTCTTTGTGACCCCATGGACTTCGGCTCGCCAGGCTTCCCTGTCCTTCACCATCTCACCATCGTCCACATATACATGCACAAACATACATATATGTATACACTCACACACTCTCATATATACACACATGCACACACATGTACACACACATGTACACGCAGGCACACACATGCGCACGCACACACGCCTCGTCCTGGGTAGGAACAGGGGAGCCTCTCCAACAGAAAGCAGTGCTATCACGTGACTAATCTGCTCCCCTAAGGACTGTAAAGCGTCTGTCTACAATGCGGGAGATCCGGGTTCGATCTCTGGGTCAGGAAGATCCACTGGAGAAGGAAATGGCAATCCACTCCAGTGCTATTGCCTGGAAAATCCCTTGGACAGAGGAGCCTGGTAGGCTACAGTCCATGGGGTTGCAAACAGTCGGACACGACTGAGCGACTTCAATCAAATCAAATCAAATCAAGGAACGAAAATGTGTCCTTGTAAAACAAAGATTTTAGGGCCCTCTTTTTTCTGGTCAGATCTACATCAGGAACGAGAGGAGGGACGGATGCGTGAGGGCCTCTCTGGGGGCAGTTGGCCCGGTGGTCAGTCTGCTCAGCTGTCCGCAAGGGTGGTGGTTTCAAGTGGTCGCTCACGGACCTTGGGACCCTCAGGTGATGCTCGGGTGAGTCCATGTTAGACTGTGGAGACTGGAACCCGGGACTGTGGCTCTGCACATCCTTCCTTCCTGAGGGAACCTAGGTCATTCTCCCTGAAGTCTTCTGCCCCCAGGACGCATGAGTAGAAGGTGCCATAGGCTGAGCTTGGACTTTGCCGCAGAGAAGACGGGTGACTTTAGAATTCAGAGTGAGCTGGAGTAGATGCTGGGAGGAGGGTCTCCGGGCGTGGCCACGTGAGCTTTCGACCATTGTCTCAGCTCATCTGAGATCCACGGGAGCGGTGGGCAGGGTGGGCCCTGGGTCGGCCTGCATCAGGGGATTCAGGAGGAGAGAGGTTCAAGCTGGGCCAGGCGCTCCCAGGGGGGTTCTCATTGTTTCCGCTACAAACAGAAAACCTGAGCCCGCCACACATGAAGACGATCCTTTCTGCTTGCGTGGCTCCTTTTTCCCCAAATGTCAAACTGCTGTGTGGACACGCTTCCTCCTGGCCCCGTCTCTGGGAAGACAGGTCTTTGGCAGGAATGGTGGTTCTTTGGCAGGTGGAGAGTTTGGGACATAAAGAAGGGTGAGTGCACTCTGCTCCTCCCTGCAGCTGAGTGGAGATGGGAACTGGGTGTCCAGGATCTGGGGGGACTGAGTCTGTCCTCACAATCCCTGGGGTGCAGCAGGTGCAGAGTGGAGTGGTTCTGGGCTCCAACCCCAGCTGGGGTTCGGGGTGCTGCGGCCCACCTGAGCGTCTGGTGACGGAGGAAAGTGTCTAGTGGGAAAGACATGCCTGAGAAAGAAGAGGGTCTGAGTGGACCCACCGGAGAGGCTGGTCAGGGAGGGCTGGTCTGGGCTGCTGTCGGCTGAAGGAGAGCATGGGGTTCGGGGGACAGGCTGGTCTGGGGGGCCAAGGCCCTGGGGTCAGGGTCCTGTCCAGGCTGTACTGTGGGTAAGGAAGGAGGTTACGCCTTGCGGTGCCAGGATGGAGGTGAACGGTTAGGTGGGGCGAGGAGAGGCTCAGAGGGCTGGGTGGCTCCCTCTGACTCCCGACAGTGCTGTACACTGGCCCACTGTGTGTGTGTGTGTGTGTGTGTGTGAGAGAGAGTGTGTGTGCATGTGCGGGTGTGTGTGCACATGCGCGTGTGTGCATGCGCGCATGTGAGTGTGTGTGTGTGTGAGTGTGTGTGTGTGCGTGTGTGTGTGTGTGCGTGTGCGCTCAGATGTGCCCAACTCTCCGCAACCCCATGGACTCTAGCCTGCCAGGCTCCTCTGTCCGTGGAATTCTCCAGGCAAGAATACTGGAGTGGGTTGCCATTTCCTCTCCAGGGGATCTTCCCTTTCCAGGGACTGAACCCCTGTCTCCTGCATTTGCAGGCGGATTCTTTACTGCTAAGCCACCAGGGAAACCCAGATGGGATTTTATGGCAATGGCCTCAGAGAACCGAACCGAGAAGGCAAATGAATGCTGCCGGGGACATTCTGGTCACGCGTCCTTGCTGCCAGGGGGGCCCCAGGTCTGGGGTCCTGGCGGGGCAGTGGTGGGCGGAGACACACACTGGCGCAGCTCCTGGGGCTCTGGCGTGTCTCTGGGTTTTGGCGTTCTGCTTTGCCGTCCGGAGGGGCCGCGCTCTCTACCTAGGGGTCATTAAAAGCCCAATAAGCTCCTGCGTGCCCGCATGCCAGCGGGTTCCCAAGTGCTCTTGATTTTTTTCCTACATGAAATGGTCAACCTTTCATCACACTAAATGCATTTAAAAAAATCTGATTCATTCAGACTAAATGCAAAACATATGGATAGAAGAATGTTGTTTTATTTAAAGATAAAGGAGCACTGCCTGCTGTGGGGGGGCTTCTGGCTTCACTGGGATGAACAGGAAGCAGACAGCCCCTTCCTTGGCCTGAGCAGGATAAAGTGGACCCCAAGCAGCCTTTGTGTTTCTCAGCCTCCGCTGTGGGCCCTTCCTGGTCTTTTCTGCACCCCGTCCCTTTTCACTGTTTAAAAACTCCTCACCCAAATTCCCCTCAAATGTGACTGCATTAAATATAAATACATTCTCCCTCAGTTGTCTTCAGGGCTGTGCACAGAGGTTCTGCCAAGTACATGCAAACCCAGGGCACAAGCTTTTAAGGCCTTATTTCAAAACACAGAGGAAAGTCACCCCCGGATTCAGTTGA
Organism: Bison bison bison; assembly: GCF_000754665.1. Lineage (NCBI taxonomy): Eukaryota > Metazoa > Chordata > Mammalia > Artiodactyla > Bovidae > Bison > Bison bison. Next base: position 1,846,201 of record NW_011495078.1, on the reverse strand, counting down.
TTTCATAAATAAGTAAAAAAAAAAAAAATATATATATATATATATAATGAAAATTGACTCCACTGGCCTCAGCTTTTATTCTCGCTCTCCAGGCAAAAACACCCAGAAGAACGACCTCTTCCCAACTCCCTCCAGGGCTTTAAATCGAAAACCGAACGGCTCTCCGAATCAGGCCTCCCCTGCCTGTCTCCGGCCCCACAGAGTCTGGAGGCTTCAGGGGCCTCTTGGGCTTCCAGTGCTTTTTGGCGGATTGTAGCATGCTTGTCCTCCCACCAGAGCTGGGGCTGTTTCCCCTCCCGGCGCCTGGGCTGACCCCTGGCTGGCCGTGGCCCGCACATGAGGGGGACTGTCCTCATCCTTGCCCTGAGCCCAGTCCCTGAGGCGTCTTCCTGCCCCTGCTGGGGTTGCTGCTGCCCCGTGAGCACGCCCAGGCTCCCTGCTGGAGGCTGCTGCTGGGCGTCCCAGGCACACCAGCAGAAACAGCGCCAGCTGATGACCATGGTCTGCAGAGCTGAGATGTGCCCCAGCTGAGCCTCGCGAAGAGCGCTGGCTCCCGGAACTGGGATCTCAACCAGCAGCTGCTGTGCGAGCCGACAGCTTTCGGTGCTGTTTTGCACAAACCCATCCTGGAATGTGAAGTCCAGTGGGCCTTAGGAAGCATCACTACGAACAAAGCTAGTGGAGGTGATGGATTCCAGTTGAGCTATTTCAAATCCTGAGAGATGATGCTATGAAAGTGCTGCACTCAATATGCCAGCAAATTTGGAAAACTCAGCAGTGGCCACAGGACTGGAAAAGGTCAGTTTTCATTCCAATCCCAAAGAAAGGCAATGCCAAAGAATGCTCAAACTACCGCACAATTGCACTCATCTCACATGCTAGTAAAGTAATGCTCAAAATTCTCCAAGCCAGGCTTCAGCAATATATGAACCACGAACTTCCAGATGTTCAAGCTGGTTTTAGAAAAGGCAGAGGAACCAGAGATCAAATTGCCAACATCCTCTGGATCATGGAAAAAGCAAGAGAGTTCCAGAAAAACATCTATTTCTGCTTTATTGACTATGCCAAAGTCTTTGACTGTGTGGATCACAATAAACTGTGGAAAATTCTGAAAGAGATGGGAATACCAGACCACCTGACCTGCCTTTTGAGAAATCTATATGCAGGTCAGAAAGCAAGTTAGAACTGGACATGGAACAACAGACTGGTTCCAAATACGAAAAGGAGTTCGTCAAGGCTGTATATTGTCACCCTGCTTATTTAACTTCTATGCAGAGTACATCATGAGAAACGCTGGACTGGAAGAAGCACAAGCTGGAATCAAGATTGCCGGGAGAAATATCAATAACCTCAGATATGCAGATGATACCACCCTTATGGCAGAAAGTGAAGAGTGTTGGGGGCCAGAGTGAGGTACTCCGCCCATGGCAAAGGTCATGAGGAAGACTCGACATACGCAAAGGCGGGATCGAGCCCCAGGAGTCCCCCTGGAAATCCTAGAGCATCTACCCCCATAACCAGAGCCTGCCTGCTTTACTACTTTGTGCTCTCACCTACACCTCTGACTTTACGGGGGGCTGTCCCCCACCACCTCTTTCGGAGAAGGAGTTAACCTAGAGCTCCAGTTAATCAAAACTCCTGGGCGTGATAGGAGTGTTTCAACCTACAAACTCCTCTGAAGGTTCTCTAGCCTGCCTGACAGGCTTGTCCGGCCACATGTGATTGCTCACAGCCTCCCAACCGTGAGAGGCACGAGATGCTTTAAACCCTCTAAAAACAGGTTCCTTAGAAAAGTTAGAAAACTATTAGTATAAGTATAATGGACTGATTAGAAATTGGTGAAGGGTTTTTCATTTGTTGAGCCAATGTTTGTTGCTAAGTCTCCACATCCCCTGCCCTTACACACATTAATGAATATATAGAAGAAATAAGTATTAACCTTTGATATTAATCACGTTAGACCTTAGGCTAAGTAAATTCTTTCCTTAACTAAAACCCATTACACCCTCACCCTGTAGGAATGTAACTTTATTTGGGTGGCGTGTGTTTTAAGAATAATCACCCTTGGAGAAAAAAGTGTTCTGGTTGACTGACCACTGTCACAAGGAGAGGGTCGTAAATTGTCAGCAGGCCCCCCTGGCCAGAAGATGATGTAACACCCCAAGACCTCTGTATACATTTGTGTGAAGCACCTGACTTTGATAAAAGTCAGGACTGCTGACCCCGCGTGACTTTTGCGTAACATCTCAGTGTATAAAAGTAGGCCATGGAAAATAAAGAATTGGGATCAGTTTCTCGAAATACTGGTCTCCCCATGTCGCTCTCTCTCTCACTCTGGCTGAGTCTCCATCTGGAGCGCGGAACCCACCATGCTTACTAATTATGCCCGGGCTTCTAAGATGCGACCGGGGAGGCCTCAGTGTCTCCTCTCCTTCGGGAGAACGGAAGGACGCCTGTGGCCTACGTAAGTGGTGCAA
>NW_011495078.1:1837137-1843624 GCF_000754665.1 Bison bison bison | reverse complement strand
GAAGTTTTATTGGTCTCCCGGTAAACCAAGCTACTCAGCCTCTTTTCTGCACTGAATTTTCCTACTGAGCTATCCTTATTCTATTACTCTTTACATCTTTAATTAATATCTAATTGAAGCTATTGTATCCTGACCCTCGCCGACGCCGTCCCCGCTTCGAATACCCTGGATCAGCCGGGGCTGGACCCCGGCAGAAGAGGAACTAAAGAGCCTCTTGATGAAAGTGAAAGAGGAGAGTGAAAAAGTTGGCTTAAAGTTCAACATTCAGAAAACTAAGATCATGGCATCCGGTCCTATCACTTCATGGGAAATAGATGGGGAAACAGTGGAAACAGTGTCAGACTTTATTTTTCTGGGCTCCAAAATCACTACAGATGGTGACTGCAGCCATGATATTAAAAGACGCTTACTCTTTGGAAGGAAAGTTATGACCAACCTAGATAGCATATTCAAAAGCAGAGACATTACTTTGCCAACAAAGGTCTGTCTAGTCAAGGCTATGGTTTTTCCTGTGGTCATGTACGGATGTGAGAGTTGGACTGTGAAGAAGGCTGAGCGCCGAAGAATTGATGCTTTTGAACTGTGGTGTTGGAGAAGACTCTTGAGAGTCCCTTGGACTGCAAGGAGATCCACCCAGTCCATTCTCAAGGAGATCAGCCCTGGGATTTCTTTGGAAGGAATGATGCTAAAGCTGAAACTCCAGTACTTTGGCCACCTCATGCGAAGAGTTGACTCATTGGAAAAGACTCTGGGAGGAAAAGACTGCTGGGAGGGATTGGGGGCAGGAGGAGAAGGGGACGACAGGATGAGATGGCTGGATGGCATCACTGACTCGATGGACGTGAGTCTGAGTGAACTCCGGGAGTTGGTGATGGATAGGGAGGCCTGGCGTACTGCAATTCATGGGGTCGCAAAGAGTCGGACACGACTGAGCTACTGGACTGAACTGACTGATGGTCACGAGTCGTGTGCGGTGCTATCCCTGTGTAAGGGCCGAGGTCAGCACATGGAAGAGCTCCTGCAGTGGTCAGTGATGGACCTTCCCTCAGGCCCCCGAGTCCCCTCCTCTGCCACCAGACCCTGGTCCCTGTGGCCGTCAGTGGGGGGGTCACGACCAGCAGGTCAGGGCTCCCAGGCCCCTCTTTTTGTACGATGCCACCCCGTTGGATAGGCTGAGCCTCTGCTGTATAGCAGTTGAGTGTCTTGGTCATTGCTAGCACGGGTGAGTGGGTGCTGTGCGCAAGGTGGCTGGCGGTGCCCTGCTGGGCCGGCCCTCTGCTCTGGCCTGGGGGCTCCCCACACCTCCTGAGCCCAGGCCTTTGCCCCCTGCCATGTTCTGTGAAGTAGCCCACATACGAGACAAAGGACCGGGCCCCCCGCGCTAGAGGAAGCCCCTCACACGGGCGGGGCACGGGGAGTGGAGGCAGGCTTCTCGGGGTCTCGTGTGTCCCCCGGAGCCTGGGGCTCGGAGCGTGGGGTGGGGCTGGGCTCCAGGCCGCACTTCCCCATCCGAGCGGGGGTGACGCCTCTGTCCCGGGACCTCGGGCCTGGGGCTCCCTGCGGACGGAGAACCGCCTGACCTTGGGGGGGTGTGGGCGACGAGGCGGGTCCGCTGATGGTGATGAGCCAGCAGGCGGAACCTGTCCAGAGCCCTGGCCCGCCCTCCTCACCTTCACCGGGCTCTGGGCCCTCCAGCACCATTGTGCCCGGAGGGTCTTGGAGCCGGTGGCGGGAGGGCTCCTCCCTGTCCTCCCGACCCTGAGGCCTGCGTGTAGGCGGCTCTCCCTGTGTCTTGTCGAGGCCCCTCTGCGGGCTCTGTCTTTCCGCGGCGGTGTGAGCCGTCCTCGGCGTTGCCTTTTCGTCCTGGCTTCCCCTGGTCATTCCCCTTTCTCCACGTCGTGAAGCAGTGCTGGGCTCTCACCACGCTTCCCACCCTCCCCGCCTTCAGCCGTGCTTACTCCTTGCTTGGATTTGGACACACAGAGCAAGCCTGGCCCATTCTAACCCTGGTGTGTGTGTGCGTGTGTGTGTGCGTGTGTGTGTACGTGTGTGTGAGCGTGTGTGAGTGAGTGTACACGTGTGCATAAGTGAATCTGCACCCATATTCCATTCCTGCTGGTTCTGCATCATCTCATGGTTTGCTTACTATAAGCTCGGCTTACGAGGGTGACTTTGACTTTTGGGGGTAACACTCTGATTTCCGCAGAGAAAAGATGCTTCTGTTCTGGAGTGCTGACCCCCGAGATTGTCGCCGCGTCCTCCTCCCCCGGGCCGCCCTCCATCCCAGGTCCCCACCAGCTCACCGGCCTCCCCGGCCCGTCGCCTCTCACCTGTCTGTGTCGCCTCCTGTCCTCGCCCGTGTCTCCTTGTATCGGACCCTCGTCCCTCGTTGCCTCTTCTTTACGCATCGTCACCGCTTCCCCTGGGCTTTGCATCTTATCTAGATTTCTCTTGTTTTTCTTGGCGAAAGAAAACGCCTGTAGCTGCTCTTGATGTGACAGCTGGCCATTTTCAGAGGGACATAGATTCAGACACAAGGAGGTCCAGACCCAGGTGTGACCTGCAGGACCGCGCGTCCAGGACGAGGGGCGTTTCTGGAGGAGGCGAGGCCCCGTGACCATCTGGGCCACACCCTGCCTCTCCCGGGACGGAGGCTCGCGGGGGATGCGTCTGCGCTTAAGTCCCTCTGGGTGAAACAGGTGAGGAAACCTCCGTGCCGCCTGACACGCCCGGGGCCAGCCCTGGAGCAGGGCCCCGAGACGCACCTCGAGGGGCACGTGGACCCTCTCCCCGTGGAGGAGGCCCGGCTGTGGGTGTGCCTGGGCTGCAGGGCCAGGCTCAAGGTGGCTGTGTCTGCTGAGGCCGCCGCTCCCAGCCCTGCTCGCGGGTGGACCACTCGCTGCGCCCGCACCCGGGGCCCATCCACACAGAGGGCCCTGTCCTCACGCCAGACCAGACCCCACAGTCAGACGCCGACCCCTCCCTCCACCTCTGGGCAGCTTGACCTGACCTCAGCTGGACCTCCTCTCCCCTGCCCCTTGGCCCGCACGGCTTCCCCCACCCTCTCCTCCTGCTGTGGCTGGCTGCCCCCACCCTGGCCTGCTTGGCCACCCGGGCAGGGGCCGCCCACCCTCTGTGGCCCGAGCGAGGCCACAGGAACCCTTAAGACCCTGCATGAGTGCTGAGTCGCTTCAGTCGTGTCTGACTGTCTGGGACACTATGGGCTGTACCCTTGAGACTCCCTCGGACGGCGAGGAGATCCAACCCGTCCCTCCTAAAGGAGATCAGTCCTGAATGTTCACTGGAAGGACTGATGCTGAAGCTGAAACTCCAATACTTTGTCCATCTGATGCCAAGAGCTGACTCATTGGAAAAGACCCTGATGCTGGGAAAGATTGAAGGCGGGAGGAGAAGGGGACAACACAGGATGAGATGGTTGGATGGCATCACCAACTAGGTGGACATGAGTTTGGGTGAACACTGGGAGTTGGTGATGGACAGGGAAGCCTGGCGTGCTGCAGTCCATGGGGGTTGCAAAGACTTGGACAGGGCTGAGTGACTGAACTGAACTGGACTGTAGCCCACCAGGCTCCTCTGTCCATGGGCTTCTCCAGGCAGGAATACTGGAGAATTTGGGGGCATGGGGCTCCCTTTGGGGTGGGAGGGTGCAGCTGCCCTTTGAACTTGTTGATGGCCATGGTCCAGCATGACCTGAGAAGCCTTGGAGGTCATAATGTTCATCCCTGGAGCAACACTTCTGATCAGGTTCAGAAGATTCGCATCAAAGTCCAGAAGGATTTTAACTTGAGTTTTCCTGCGTGAGGGAATTTGTGCTCTGGGTTGAGTCTGGCTTGTTTTCTTGCTGTGTTATATATGGAAATAGAGGCTGAAATGGCTCATACCCATCTGGATTCTAATTTTTAGATGTGCATTGATTGTAAGAACTTGTGAGCCAAGCACATGAGGCCAGTCTCTATTTTTTGATAATCAGAAGAGGGGGAAAAAGAGTAGACAGGGGAGGAAATTGAGAGTGTCTGGATTGTAATTTTCAAACATGAAGCAGAATAAGATAAAAACTGGACAGTGATCAAAAATGGAAAGTGATTTTTGTCCTGGTGTGGCTCGGAGGGTAAAGAATCTGCCTGCAAGGCAGGAGACACAGGAGATAACTGATCCCTGGGTTGGGAAGATCCCCTGGAGAAGGAAATGGCAACCCACTCCAGTATTCTTGCCTGGAGAATCCCAGGGACAGAAGAGCCCGGTGGGCTACAGTCCACAGGGTTGCAGAGTCAGACACAACTGAATAACTATGCAATTTTTAGATTTTCTTCTTGAGCAGTGGATGGCCATCAAGTTAAAGACAGTGTCCTCTGCTCCTTAAATGTCCAGTGACAACAGACAGTCTGCTCTGACACCATCGGACTTCGGGGAAGCATCTTCGTGAGGCCCGCAGAGCCGTGGAGGAAACCTGAGCTCTCTTAACGTCAGGCTCAGCCAATGGCGAGCGCTCCGGCACCCAGGGCTGAGCTCACGGGCGAACTTTTCCCGCTTGAACAATGTGGTTTTTCCGCTTCCGTGGCCTCCTGACTTAGACTCTGGTCCAGAGCCCTGCTTCTCGGGCGACTGGACTTGGCTTCAAGGACGAAGCCTAAGGACAAGGTGTCATGGGTCATTCGGGGCCCGGGAGACCTGATGAGACTTCCTGGAGCTGGGACCACACGGTCGCTGATCTCAGACGGTTGCAGCCCTGATCACGGGGGAGGCGCTGTCTTGCTGGGCAGGGCTCCTGTATGTTCATGGCTGGACCCCAGCGGTCGGCTAGAAGTCTTTAGTCGAGCGGGATCTTGTGTGTCTGGATGATGACGAGAGAGGCAGGAAATGGACTCAGTGCGGCTAAAAGTGAAGAGAAAGTATCAGAATCTCAGTTGTGTCTGACTCTGAGACCCCATGGGCTGTACCTGCCAGGCTCCTCTGTTCATGGGATTTTCCAGGTGGGAATACTGGAGTGGGATGCCCTTTCCTTCTCCAGGGGATCTTCCTGACCCAGGAATTGCACCACGGTCTCCTACACTGTAGGCAGATTCCTTACTGTCTGAGCCTCCGGGGAAGCCTCCCAGTGTGGCTGAAAGATGTTCTAAATCGTGTGCAAAGGTGGGTGGACTGCACGGTTCTAAAGGTGCTGTCGTCTCTGGTGAACAGCTTGGAGCACAGAGTCCACGGTCACCCTCCCGCTGACGTGGGTCCCCAGCATGTGACCTTGGCTGACGTGTGACGAGGCCCTGGGGTCCCCGCCCTGCTGGCTCTCCAGTGGGTCGTGAGTGATGTTCATGGCGTCTCATGCTAATACTTACTCAAGCTCCTGCTGTGTGCACCTGCGTGAAGCCAGGACAGGTGAGCGGCCATGCTGATCTTCCAGGAGCGCGGAGGTTATTGGGGAGACTGAGAAGCTGGCTCCTGAGCAAGGGGCAGGTCTGCCCAACGCCAAAGCTGGACCCTGGCTGGCTTTCCGGACGCTGCCACAACCCAGGGAAAGCTTCATTGTCAACGTTCCCTCTGTTTACTTTTCTCTTGTTGCTTAAAAACCCCGTGTATTCGGAAAGTCAGTGTCCACTTTTAAATGACGGGTACAGCTAAGAAGCCATAAACAAGGGAAATTAGGAAGTATTTGCAACAGAATAAAAATGAAAAGAGAATTGACCAGAACTTGTTGTATGCAGCCAAGCTGCTCAGTGCAACTGAGTACCATGAGGAACTTTGAATAAGGTATGAAAATAAATAGTGGACACGAGCATAAAAGTTTGTGCAATTTGAACAAAACCTGTGCTTTAATTAATACCAGATCACATGTCAATTTCCTTATTTTTTTTTATACTCTCAGAATTGGATTAGAAATTTCAAGCCTTATTCAATTTTTTTTTTTTAAATCATAAGATAACAAACTTTCTGGTCTTTTAGCAGTAATAGTAGATGCCATCTCTGTGTTTACTTTTGAAGAGAACGTCATTTCTGTCCATTCTGTGGGTTCCTTTGTTTCTCGAAGCTGAGACTTGTTCAAGGTCCAGAAACGCTTTTCCTGGTTAAGCCTCAGCAAGCATACCCGAGAGCCAGCTTCGGGGGCGCGCATGGCGTTGCACGGGGGTGTGCAGACGGCCTGGGCCTGGTCACACCCAGGTGGGAGAGCTGCGGCTGCTCAGGGCTCGCTCTGAGGCCCCGCCCGGGCCTGCTCTGCACGCTGGTTCCTTCAGTCCTTCTCCAATCAGCTCACTGATCGCGGTGTTTTTCTGACCTAATGAGGATGGGGGTCACCTGGGCGGGAGAGGCAGCGCGCAGGCTCCCAGGGCCTACGACAGCTGGACCCCAGACTCCCGCTTCTGAGGACGCTCGGTGGCGTGATGGTGGTCGTGATGTCACAGCTCCCAGGCCCCTGTTGTGAGGAACTGGCCCCTGGAGGGTGGGCCCCAGGCCCCCGGGCTGGCCCCGGGGCTGC
>NW_011495078.1:1817826-1836717 GCF_000754665.1 Bison bison bison | reverse complement strand
TTGTGTGCTGAGAGACAGAGAGAGTTCAGAGTTCTCTCTTCCTCTTCTTAGGAGGCCCCCAGTCCTAGAGATGTGGGCCCCGTCCTTCTGACATCGCCCACCAGGCTCCTCTGTCCACGGAATTCTGCGGGCAGGCATACTGGACAGGTTCCCGATCCAGGGATTGAACCTGCGCCTCCGGCATTGCAGGCAGATCCCTTACTGTCTGAGCCGTCTATGAAGCCCTTCTGACCTCACATAACAGGTCCATGTCCAAATACAGTTACGTCAGGGTTGGTGCGTCAACACTTGCGTTTTTGGGGGAAAAGTTCAGTCCTTCGCTTTCTGGACACAACTGCAAACGGCCTTACGTCCACAAAGAACAGCGAAGGTGATTCTCATCCGTGACTCTGTGTCTGCGGATCCACCTATTTGCTCACATTTCTCATCCATGACTCTGTGTCTGTGAAGGTGATTCTCATCCGTGACTCTGTGTCTGCGGATCCGCCTATTTGCTCACATTTATTCGTAACCTCAGAGCCACACGCGTGGTTGTTTTGAGGCCTCTCGTGGACGGACGTGTGCAACGTGGCAAAGAATACGTATCAATCAACGTACGTGTCCGCAGCTCAGGTCGGATGAGGCGGTAGCCGATTCTCATTTTGGTTTTCTTGCTGTGACCACGTGGCCTTTTCGTAGGCGTAGAGCCACATGTTCCAGGTTTTGGGTGGTTTTTGCTGTCTTAAATGGCCCCCAGGCACAGTGCTGGAGGGAGCGCAGTGTTGCAAAGTCTGAGAAGCCTCGCCCGGCCTCCCGGGGACAATACGCCCGTTAGAGGAGCCTCCTGCAGGCTGGGGTCACAGGCTGCTGGCTGCAGGCTCCGTGTGAATGGAGCATCGAGAGTATCCTGTGAGGTGTCTTTAACAGAAACCCACATGGAAAACAAGGTCACGTGCTGATGGGTTGGGGGACGTGCTGTGGCCAGAAGCTGGCCAGAGCCTCCCTGTTCATCCCCAGAAACCGTGGTCAGCATTTGCTGATTCAGAGACACAGTACTGTGAACGTTTGACCTTAGGTCTTAAAGTCGAGAAACCCCGAGGAAGGCACCGCTGGCTTTAGTGACTTGGACTTCTGTTGTCAACCGAGTTCCGAACGCTCAGGTGTCTGTAAGCACGTGAGTGCTTGGCAGAAGCTTGGTTTTTTAATTATCAGCTTTGACATCATCAGCCACTGGTGTTGGTGGTCAGACACGGTAATCACGGGAAGGTCATCGAGAAAGACTTATTACAAGTGGAAACCCTCGCCCCTGCTGGACAGCGAGGCTCGGAAGCCTGACTCGGAGAGAAGAGAGAAAACCCTTGTCTTCCGTGTTTGAGTTCAGCAGTCTTGGAAGAATGTGGTGGCTCGTGGGGGGTCGTGTTACTCTCTGGCTAGTTTGTTTTAAAATATCAATGCTGTTTCCCAGTAAAACATTGAGCGTGATGTGTTCTTCACCTGTAAACTCGATGGTGCCAGGAGACAAGCAAGTGGAGGGGCTGGTCAGTGGTGGGCTGGTCAGTGGCGGGCTGGTCAGTGGCAGGGCTGGTCAGTGGCGGGCTGGTCAGTGGCGGGCTGGCCTGCCAACTGGCCAGCAGATTTCTCGGGCATCTGCTCGGTTTTGGTTGGTCCGATCCCACCCGAGCTGTCCCCGTGAGCCGGCGTGGCCCCAGTGCTTCCAGAGCCGGGTTACCATGCCACAGACTCTGTTTGCATAATGTCAAATGCAGGTTTCTTTGGCAACCCCGCCAGCTTAGCCATTATTACTCAGATTTTAATGAAAAGAGGCGTGCTGTGCATGTGGAGAGAGACTTTTAGCGAAAACAACCTGTGTTATTTAAACATTTGCCTCTAAACCACTCTTGTGAGCCACTGAGCCCTTGCAAACTTCCCGTCTCCCCGGGAAATGGAAGCAACAAGCCCACAGACACGCGCCCTCCAGGGCAGCCCCAGGGTGGACGACCCCTCTCGGAGCAGGCGACCAGCCTCCAGGACACTGGGCCATTGTTCCCAGCTCAAGGTCTTTTCCATTTTAAATGATGAAGATGGACAAATATTCCGGTGTGTGTGAGGGTGAGCATTCTCCCCCACGGAGCCTGAATCACTGCTCTACATGCTAAGAGCACACGGAGCCTCTTCCCTGGACACCCGGCGGCCCTGCGCTCCAGCCCGAGAGGCGACAATGTCTGCCTGAACTCTGTCCCTGGGTGTGTGTTTTTGGAGCAGGCTGGGGTGACATTCAGCCTCTGCACTCGTTTTTATGATAATTCCAAGTAAATTGTGGAGCAATAAACTCTTCAAGCCTGTCTTTCTTGTGAAAGCCGTGAATCAATCAGCTGTGGCTTTTTTGGGGGCTTTTCAATGTATGGTGATCATTTAGATTTGACGTGCATTGTGAGACCTGGGCTCGCCTCGCCTCTCTGGTCTGTCATTAATTCCAGCCTCTGCTATTCTGAAGTACAGTGAAGGATGGCTGAGAAATCATTGCCCTCTTCAGCTCCGTGGTTGCACAAAATAGCGCAATAATTTTTTGTCAATGTTTTACTCTAAAAGCTTTCTACGTCAGTTCTGAAAAGGAAGCAATAAAGCCCATTCAATGGTATGAATAAAAATCCTTTGAGGGTTAGGAGCGGAGCGTCTTTTCTTCAGCTGGTAATCAAATTGGAGCTAAAATGAAATTGAGTTTTCTTATGAAAATAGCCTTTGTTGCTGGGAAGGCTGGTAATTCATAAACAATAACCTGCTCTTTTGTGTGGATAATAATATATTCATGTTCTTTCAATAGGGTAAAAGCCAGACATAGTGCATTATGGTACAAGAAAAGCAGCAGAAGGAGCAGCGGGAGCCATCCGAGGAGGAGACGCAGCGCGCGGTGCCCGGCTCTCGGAAGCCTCCAGAAACGGCCCTCCACTCCGTTGGCTTGTTGGCTTGTTGCTGCCGCACAGCATTTGGCTCCTCGTGGCTGGGCTCCAGCTGTGCCCATCGCCACCTCGGCTGCGGCAGCCGGGAGACCCTGCCTGCCGCCCCCGACGCCCGGGCTGCTCCGAGCCGCCTCGCGGCCCCACGAGGATCGGGACCCGACCAGACAGCAGCTGGACGTCCGCGCGGGAGGTAGGCGCTGGTCCCCCCGCGGGAAGGGGTGTCCTGGGAGGGTGGGGGCCCCGTGGGCCGGGCCTCTTCTGCTGAGCGCTGGGGCTGGACACAGAGGGTCTGGTCGTCTGAACCACAGTGGCCGCCGCTGGGTCGGGGGGGTTCCGGGGCCACAGCAGCTCTGCCCTGGATCCGGCGTGGAGGGAGCTGGGCCAGGTGTGCTGGCCACCGGGCCGAGCTGGGGTCCGCCAGAAGCAGAAGGGCTGACTCTCGTGGGCAGGAGGGACCTGCCGTTGGATCGCCGCTCACATCACTGTTGCCACCTGGGCAGCCGGGACTCGCGCTCTCTGTCTCAAGTTGGTGAAAAGTTCTGTTCTGGGGATTGCAGAAACGTGTGCCAGCCCCACTCTCGGTGTCTGCTGTGTTTGTGGAGAGAGCCCTGGGGCGCCGGATCCAGACTGGTGGGGGGCACGCTGGGCCAGCCGTGGGGGGAGATGCTCCCTGGAGGACGCTTTCTGTCCCCACTTCCCAGGGACTGTGAGCACGTCCCTTCTGATAGAACGCCCTTGCTGTGCCCGGGAAATCGTTCCTGGCTGCTTTTGAAGTTCCTGCGTCTGGCTCTGAGTATAGTGCCCAGGACAAACAGAGGAAGAAGGGAAAGCCCTCTGGGTGCTGAGAAGCGTACGGGGCGGTGTGGGCAGAGTCTGCCCCGGCTGGAACAAAGTCCTTCCTGCTGGGTTTTGTGTGGTGGACGGTGGCAGTCTTACTCTGGGTTATCTTTATTTTGGGGTGAGGATCCCGCGGAATAATGAGGATCTTTTGGCTTCCCTGGGGGCTCTGCAGACTCCATCCTGGGTTCAGAACTGGCAAAGGGAGACATTGAAATGAGACCATGGTGTGTGATTTTTAACTACTAAACTTTGAGTTTCGGGGAAACGGAATCAATAAACCCTGAGCCTGCCTCACAGAAACGAGCAGAGAGCGCGAGCAGCGTGGGGCGTCACTGTCTCTGAGATACAGCCGGGGTGTGTGCTAGGTTCAGGGCTGGCTAACAGGTATTTTTGCCTTGTTTTGGTATTTTAATGAGGAAATTGTGTGCTTAACAAAAGGAACTTTTAAAGGCACGGTGCAAGCTGACAGTTGGGATAATATATGTCATTATCCAATTAGTTTACGGGGACTTATGTTTTGGTGCTTTACTTAACACACCTCGATGTGTTTTCAGCTCCAACAAATACTTTTCTTTGAAGTCTTTCAAAATGAGGATTCTAATTGTATGTATTTTATTCTGCTGCGGTTAGTGTACTGTGCTTTTCAATATCATGAGCAGCTCTTTCACATGCATTTTGGGGGAAAAACGCCAGGGTTGCTCTGGCTTTTATTATCTTCCTCGTCAGAGAAACCCTGACAAGTCCCTTCTTACTTTCTCCCGCTGACAGCTGCGTCGAGTGGGGCTTTATTCTTAATGCTAAACTTAAATTGATGCAAAAGAAAAGATTGCTAATTGTCAAAGAATTGGCTTTTGACTTCTTGCAAAGGAAATGATAAGGAAAAGCTCATGGAGCATTTCCACTGTGGGAGGCACGGTGAAGAAAGAGATTTTATTCATGATGGAAACTATTGATCACATATCACAGCGCATTTTCAGCCTGAAAACTCTGATTGCCTGTGTTTTAACTATTTGGTGGCCTTGACGGAAAGTTCTCTGTGATTCCTGTTGTAACCCGTGGCTCTGTCCCCTCCACCTGAGAGGCGCCCGCTGAGAGCAGGGAGGGGTGAGGGGTGTCTGATGCGGGGGCGGGTGGCCATCCAGCAGGCGGGCACCTGGACCCTGGCCTTGAGCCCGGTTTCTCTCCAGTTACTTAAAAACGAGAAAAGCAAGTGGTCTGTCTCGGCCGCCGCCTCTGCGGCCAGTGCGTCTCCTCCACGCCCCTCGAAGGACTCTGTCAGGCCTGTGGGTCACGGGGGATGCCCCCGGGCATGGCTGGCATCCAGCCCCTCCCCTGCCCAGGCCACCAAAACGGAGCCTGATGGATCTTTGGCCCAAGAGGGCCTTTGGTGGGAGGTAGAGACCGGGTGTCCCAGGAGGGGTGGGACACCAGATGGGATCATCGGGGTCACTGGGGTCAGGCTGCTCCGGCCACCGCGCTCTGGGCTCTGGCTTCGCCTCAGGCTACAGAGTCACCTGCCCCGTGACCCTGGGGCAGCCTTGAGCCCCAGGCTGAGCGCCCTTCACTTCTTTCTGAGGACTCAGCCCTTTGGGGTGGGGGAGTGAGAGCTGAGGGGTGCGGGGGGCTGGCCAAAGCCCTTCTTGCGGAGCTCGCGTAGGTCAGGCCCCACGTCTTTCACCAGTGGCAGCAGGGGCCCAGCTGGAGGCCTGCCAGCTCCTCCCCGGGAGCCGCTCCAGCTCCTGCATCACGGCCACGCCGCCTCCATCCTGCTTTGCATGGTGACGCGGAGTCTTCAGTCTCCCATCGGGAGAACCACCAGGGTCAAGTGTCCACCTCAGCCTCAAGGCCCGGTCTCGCTGGGGCTGCCTCCTGACCAGCTTCCTTGGTTTCCATGGAGACGGGGAAGCCGGCACCCCCACCCCCTTGGGAGCTCACCCGGAACCCAGGTGGCTGCTCACCGTGGACGACCCCGCGTCACTCTGGGCAGATGGCTGGATTCTGGGCTGGGAGACCCCACGGCCTGATCCCATCACATGGTTTCTGCCAGGTGGGAGATGAGTTAGTTTCCTCTGATGGTATTTTGAAAACTGTAAGTTGAATATGAAGGTGGAGGAGGGGAATGAAGGAGGGGGGATGTCCACTGAGGAAGGGTCGGTGTCCTGCATGACTGTCTCGTCCACACACGTGACCTAACGCAGGCGGACGGCTTCTGTAAGCGAGGAGGCAAACAGCCCGCATTTACACGGAGGCCAGTGTCGGCAGGGTCCCCCCATCAACATCATGTCAGCCTTTTAATTCTGGATTGTCAAGTGGCTCATGGTCACCTCAGCCATACTAGGCTTTCCACAAGGCAAAGAAGTATATATTCATCTGAAATAGGGATGTCTGAATGTGTATTTTTTATTTTTCAGGGAATCAGAATGTAGATGCAAACAAATGAGTTTTGATCACTAGACAAAGAGACAAACAAAAAAGAAAAAGAAAAAGAGACAAGTAAAAGTTGGCTTAAAAAATAGGCACTTTTTTTTTAGTGCTGGCAGCCAGCGTCAGCCATTTCAAAGGGCATCATGCAGACAATTATCTGTCAAGAATTGCATCTCAAGGGTTTCTTTCTTTCTGTTTTAATCTGTGCTTCACGACCTTCCTCTCTCTAGAACATTGGGTGAAACACTTTTCTACCGCTGTATGCAACCATCTTTCCAAGCTCACTGGTCTGGGATGAGGCCGCCATGACTTGGGACATGCCCTTTGGTCTTCTGCTGTGGAAAATTAAGAGATTGCTTGCAGATGGTTGTTTCTTGTTCAGGGCAAACATGCAATGTTTTCAGATCCTACTTATACTGTATTCTTACCCCGAGCACACACCTCAAAAACCTAATGCCTAAGTCTTCCTCCAGCTAGTTCTGAAAAACTTCGTAGTACTGAAAGATAAACCTGAAAATATGCAATGCTATATTTTACCTCGGTTTTAGTCTTTCCTTAGTGTATGTTATTCAGAAGGCCATCTGTCAGGTATCTGAGATATTTTATCTTGACAGTGAAGAAATGTCTCTAGCATTCTTTGGAAAGTGTTGGATAAATTCTCAAAACATCACTGTTCTTCTTTTTGAAAAATTAAAATATTAATGTAAAATATAATAACCTAGACAGTATATTAAAAAGCAGAGAGATTAGTTTGCCCACAAAGGTCCATATAGTCAAAGCTATGGTTTTTCCAGTAGTCAAGTATGGATGTGAGAGTTGGACCATCAAGAAGGCTGAGCACTGAAGAATTGATGGTTTTGAATTATGGTACTGGAGAAGACTCTTGAAAGTCCCTTGGACTGCAGGGAGATCCAACCAGTCAATTCTAAAGGAAATCAGTTCTGAATATTCATTGGAAGGACTGATGCTGAAGCTCCAATCCTCTGGCCACCTGATGGGAAGAGCCAACTCACTGGAAAAGACCCTGATGCTGGGAAAGATTGAGGGCAAGAGGAAAATGGGGTTACAGAAGATGAGATGGTTGATAGCATCACTGACTCAATGGACATGAATTTGAGCAAACTCCAGGAGACAGTGGAGGACAGAGGAGCCTGGTGTGTTGCAGTCCATGGAGTCGAAACAGTCAGACACAGCTTAGCTACTGAACAGCAACAATAAAATATAATATAAAATATAAAAAGAAATAATTATTACATCCAAACTCCTGGCCCTGGGAGAAAGTACTCAGCTGGTGGGGGTCTTAGCATTCTAGAAACATCCTGGGTGTGCTTCCAACAGAGAGAACATGTGTCTTTCCTACATTGTGGTTCTGATGTCCTTTAGATGATGTTTGAGGACTTATGAGTTTGCTTATTTCTGGAGATAATAATTGGAATTATTAGTTTTAATTCTTTTCTCAGTATTACTTTATAATGAAGTTATTTTTAATCTTAAAATGTATAAAGTGTGTTTCATAACATGAATCATCTATACAATCGGTCTTAAATAATTGTAGTCGAGTTCTGCTGGACAATGGTTTTGCTGTTATTCTTGGGTTTAAAGCACAGATTTTGAAGATGTAACTTTACAGGAAAAGGAACTGAGGGAGGCCTGGCCGTGGCCCCATCACATCTCTGGGTGTCAAGTAAAGACCGTGCTTTGGGCGGTTACTCCAGGTCATGCTCATGCTTAAAAATCGATGATTACCTTTGCGTAAGCACATCTGCTTTTCCTACTCTTGGATTTGTGGATTTGTGAGTCCACCCACTGCTGCCATTCCTGACCCTGACTACTTCTCTGGGCCTTATATCCTTCAGCTGAAAATAAAGGGGTTCCTTGTTCCTGGGGTCATTTAAATCCTTACATCCTTTTTTTCTGGGCTTCCCTCATGGCTCAGAGGTAAAGACCCTGTCTGTCAATGCAAGAGACAGGGTTTGATCCCTGGGTTGGAAAGATCCCCTGGAGAAGGGAATGGCATCCCACTCCAGTATTCTTGCCTGGAGAATCCCATGGACAGAGGAGCCTGCGGGCTACAGTCCATGGGGTCATAAAGTGTTGGATACGACTTAGTGACTAAGCCACCACCACCACCACCATCCTTGATTCCCAGGGTTAAGCACCCAACAAGCATACAGCTAGGCCCCAGAGCACGCAGGGCTGGCTCTCCATTTCTAGTATTTATAGGGCCAGAGCGAGAGAGCCAAGGTGGCCCCCCGGGCCATGTGTTTCGGTGTTTCAGCTATAAATCAAGCCACCAAATGTGGGTCCTGCCTCCTCCTTGAGAAAACGCTCTAAGGATCACTGAAGGCCTGGTTTGCATGTAGAAGTCTCATCTTCGGGGGCTTGGCAAGGGACCTGGGGTTGAGGTAAGTTGGCTCCAGAGCCACGGCCGTGTGCCCCACTCCTGCCCATGGACCCGTCAATCCACACCCCATAAGTCACTGCTGCTCCCTCCTGGGGAAGGCCAGTCAGGGAAGCAGCCCTCGCAGGCCCAGGCTGGGGCTTGCGTCCCTCTGCATGCGGGACTCTGAAGTCTTAGCCCCTCGTGGCGGGTGTGGGCCGATCCAGTGGGCGTGTCCCCTGGTCACCGTCCACTGGGGTGGGATTGCCTGGGGGGCAGCTCGGGCAGGGACGTGTGAGGTGCGGGGGCTCAGGCAGGCGCCCTCCAGCCCTGGCCCAAGGACGGAGGACTCAGTGGCGCCTGGTCGTGCCGTTCTCAGAACACAGGTCAGGGTGTGGAGGCGTGGCCAGTGCAGCCCAGATACTAGGATGTGTCGATATTTATTCAACTCCTGCCGAGCACTGCCGTCAGTGAGGGCTATTGCTCTTTACAACGGAGTTTAATTCAAGTTAGCCAACACCTGGGTTTCGCTGAACCTTAATGGGGCCTCCCTGGGGGGCGCTAGTAGTAAAGAACCCGCCTGCCAATGCAGGAGACACAAGAGAAGTGGGTTTGATCCCTGGGTCGGGAAGATCCCCGGAGGAGGGCATGGCAACCCACTCCAGTATTCTTGCCTGGAGAATCCCAAGGATAGAGGAGCCTGGCAGGCTACAGGCCATAGGGTCGCAGAGTCAGACACAACTGCAGTAACTTGGCATGCACAAACTGTAATTAAAACTGGAATTTAGGCCCAATCTGCCTCAGAGGGTGGATGTACCTTCAGGGGAGGCAGGATGACAAAGGTGAGGCGCAGGGGTCCCCCTGCCTGGACACAGCAGGCACTGGCCACCCTGCCTCCTCAAGCCTGGCTCTCCCCGTCTGGGAGGATGGGACGATGAGACCCACCCGCTGGGGCCGTCCTGGGGACGCGATGAGCTAACACTCCTGGTGTTGGGAGTTCCCGGAGCGCATGAAGAGCTCTCAGTCCACGCTGACTCTTACTGCTGCGCCTCGGCTTCTCACGTGAACTTCCTTATGTCTTAGCAACTCTGATTTGGTG
Source organism: Bison bison bison (assembly GCF_000754665.1). Taxonomy (NCBI): domain Eukaryota; kingdom Metazoa; phylum Chordata; class Mammalia; order Artiodactyla; family Bovidae; genus Bison; species Bison bison. Next base: position 1,827,038 of record NW_011495078.1, on the reverse strand, counting down.
GGCCATGGTAATCAATCTGATCGACTCTTCAATAATTAGGGAATTATCTGCAATTTGTTGACTTTCTGAGAAGGGAGGGATATCTGGATTAATTATTGATGACAATCCGCCTCCTAGAATCCTTCTCCCGGAGATGCTCAGGAAGGAGGAACCACAGCGAGTCTGCTGCGGTTGATGTTGGTCAAATCTCTCAGACTAAGATGTGGGACACACAGCATCTTGAAGCAATAAAGCCTCATAATCACCCCCGGAACACTGGGTGTTCAGAAAGACACAAATTGCTGCATTTTAAAAGGGACAAAACATTTTGTCTCGTATTCTGGGCACAAACAGTCTTTACATAAAGAAGATAATTGACGTGAAATCTCTCACCCTTCCCTTGGAAGGAGATCAGCTCTACTCAGGATCCAGCGTCAAATCCAAACCACATGTTTTCTCACAACTACCGTCTTTCCCGTTGCATTTGCAGAACGCCTCTTGTCCTAATCCGCCTCCAGACGCGTGACGCCCTGGCCAGACCCAAAGGCAGCCCCAGGCCGTCAGCTTCCTTGGGGCGCTGTGCCCTCCGCGGCCTCGGGCGGCCCTCGCCCAGGCGCTCAGCCCCTGCACGGCTGGGCTCTCGGGATGTGCGGGCCCTCCTTCTCCCTCCAGAGAGGCAGACCGCGCTTGTCTGGTGTCTGCTCCTGCCGCCCTGGCGTCATCAGGGAGCCTGGTTCCTTCCTCCAGGGAGCCGGGTTCTGTGACCAAGGACGCTCCAAAAAATGGTCTGTGCCGAGAGGAGGAACGGGTGCTCCCTGACGGGTACCCGAAGAAGGAGGGGGCGCCGCCTTGAGAATTTGGGGCAGGACTCTGGGGCCGAGGATGCTGGCCAGGCTACGGGGAGGCGTCCTCACGGGATGGGGTGCGGGCGGGGTCGGGGTGCGGGCGGGGTCAGGGTGGGGGCGGGCCCTCGCGGGGTGGGGGCGGGTCCTCACGGGGTGGCATTCAACCTCTGGGTGTTGGGAAGGCCGCCTGGAGGGCGTGGGGCCCAGTTTCCTCCACAGCCCTCTCCCTGCCTGCCAGGTGGTCCGTGGGGGCCCTGATGTGCCATTAAACCCTTTTATTGTCATATAAAATTTACCCTGTAATCCTTAACTTTCAAAAGGCTGCTGCTGCCGTTGCTAAGTCACTTCAGTCGTGTCCGACTCTGTGTGACCCCATAGACAGCAGCCCACCAGGCTCCCCCGTCCCTGGGATTCTCCAGGCAAGAACACTGGAGTACTTTGTTTATAAAGGTAATACAAGGTCATTAATGCAAATTTAAAAGTGTTCAAAAAATAATAAAAATCACCCAAAAGCAGTTGATCTTGATATCTGATGTGATCCTTATAGTCTCTCCTTTTTTTTTTTTTTTTGACCTGAAATCTCTTTGCTTTCATATGAGAAAATTAAAAAAAAAAACACCCAGCTCATCAGACTATGAATGAGCAGATCGTCTATCTGGATCTCTTTGGGCCTGGATTTCCTGAGAGCACAGATCTGCCCTGTGTCTGCTGACCCTCCCTGACCTGTCCTGTATCAAAACACACTGACCCGTGCGGCCAGGTGTACCGACAGAGAGGCCCTCCTGACCATGTGCGCGCTCTCAGTCGTGTCTGACTCTGTGACTCTATGGACTGTAGCCTGCTGGCTCCCCTGTCTGTGGGATTCTCAGGCAAGAAGACTGGAGTGGGTTCCCATTTCCTCCTCCAGGGGATCTTCCCGACCCTTTTACCTCTCCTGCCTTGGCAGGCGGGTTCGTTACCACGAGCGCCCCCTGGGAAGCCCTTCAGATCAGATCAGTCGCTCAGTCGTGTCCGACTCTTTGCGACCCCATGAATCGCAGCACGCCAGGCCTCCCTGTCCATCACCAGCTCCCGGAGTTCACTGAGACTCACGTCCATCGAGTCGGTGATGCCATCCAGCCATCTCATCCTCTGTCGTCCCCTTCTCCTCCTGCCCCCAATCCCTCCCAGCATCAGAGTCTTTTCCAATGAGTCAACTCTTCGCATGAGGTGGCCAAAGTACTGGAGTTTCAGCTTTAGCAGTATTCCTTCCCAAGAAATCCCAGGGCTGATCTCCTTCAGAATGGACTGGTTGGATCTCCTTACGGTCCAAGGGACTCTCGAGTCTTCTCCCGTAGCCAGAAGGAAAGCGTCCTGGCCCCGTGATGAGGACCGAGACTCACACTGAGCTTCGCTCCTTCCACGTGACCTGCCACGCTTGCCCCCTGCAGGTTTGCGTGGCAAGTATGTCATCTCTGCAAGAACGCCTGCTTTTGCCTCAGGGGAAAGTGAGGTCACAGTGAATAGATGCAAAAGCTAAAACATGTGGCTACTGACTGTTGGAGCAGGTCATCCACTGGCCGATCCCCTGGACGGGGGCAAATCAGACGCCCCCAGCCCTCCCTGGCCTTAGCAGGCAGGCTCTGCCCAGGGTTCCTGCAGTATAGTCTGGAGAGAGCACAGTGTGCCCGAGACCCCTGGTGCTGTGCCTGAAGACTGCTGAGGCCTCAGAGACCTTTAGCATGCTGGCGGCGGGGCTCCCTGCCTGTCACACCCTCTCCACGGGTCCGGGCACCCCCTTCCCCCCCAGCCCCCATGGGGCGGCCCAGGTGATGACCCTCAAGGAGGAGGCGGGGAGCCCCGGATGGTGTGCTGATGAGGCCACCTCGGGCCTCTGTGCGTCCGGAAGGGACCAGGGCCCGGAGCTGGGGGTCAGAGCCGGTGCCCGAGCTCAGGAGAAGCGAGTCGGGCTGTGAGTCTTCCTGTTGGGTCTTGGTTGTGCTGCTGGCTTGTGGAATTGTGAGCTGTGTATCTGTGTAACGGTCGTCCTGGGCTCTGGGGGTGTCCTGCCCTCTCCCTGCCCCCTTGAGGTGAGGCCCTCTGCTCCCCCTGGGGACTGCTCCCTGCACCGGGGGCACCAGCGGGGGCATGGCCCTGGTGAGTGTGGTCACCATCCTCACGTGCCCTCCCCAGGACATGGCTGTCCCCGGGACTCCGGCTTCATTTGGCAAAGGCTCCCCGTGATGTCCACTGATGTGTATAAAGCTCAGGATTTCTCATTATGTCCCGAATTCTGTAGCGGGGGCCCTGGGACGTGAGGAATGCCCCGGGAGGCAGGTTTTGATTTCCTTGGGGTGCAGACACAGAGACTAGGGCTGGGGTGCTCGTGAGCTCGCTCCGGTTGACCTCGCTGCAGGACAGGAGAGCAGAATGTGGTCAGCGCAGACCTCCACTTCAAACCACCTGTCTCGAGGGGCTTTTCGGTCAGTCAGCTTTGCAGCACAGTCTTTTGTTCAATGCAAATCATCACCATTAGCAACAAATTCTTAAACTGCTACCATGAACAACAGACTGGCGTCAGTGTTTGGAAATGCCCTTCAAAAGCAGAAGCCAGCGCTTAGATGGACGCCAGCGTTTGGAAGGGATTGCCATCTGCCCCTGCGCTGAGAGCAGCGCCCTCCTCACAGCTGGTGCTGATAACTATTTACTGGCCTGCATTCTTGCTCATCGCTTTCCGAGGAAAACAGTAAACATTCAGGACGCATGGGGCTAGCGATTTTAAATAGAAGAGATGAGCCGAGGGAGAAAAATGTGCCGCAGCCGTGACTGGGTGTTCGGTCTAGAAAGAGATGGTACTATTTTGTACTAGTGGGTGACCGCAGCTTTGAGGAGAGTGTTATCTATTAAAGACTCTGCATCATCAAGAGTTTTCAAGGGCGCTCATTACCTTCAGCCTGCGATGTATACTTTTCGTCCACGTCAGCAAGAGAATGTACAATTTTAGGCCTCGAGGACAATTCTGGGTTTTCCATGGATGGACTAACCATGAAATTCTTGAGCAGCATAAACCAACAGAAGGCAGAATGAGTAAAACATCCCACAGAGTCTCCATTTTTCCCCGACAGTAACAGAATTTGAGTAAGGGAATACACTACTGAACTTCACTTTTCAGACATGACACAGAAATGAAAAATAAAGCAGCTGCCACCCTTTGGTAAGAAAGAGCAGATGAGAGTGCTTAGGACCGGTCAAAGGAGAGCCAGACGGTTCCGCATGCACTCCTTTCCTCCTCCGTGCATCCGGCTCTCTCTCTGTGGGGGGATCTTCCTGTCGGAGGTTGGTTTGACAGCTGAGGGAGTCAGAAGGCTTGAGGTGCTAAGACTTCTGAAGGCAACAGCACGCTCAGAAGATTTTCCCATCACGCCATGTTCCGGTCCCTGCCAGCCTAAACAGTGCCAGAGGAGGATGATGGTTGTGCGGGGGAAGGGGCGGCAGAGCCTGCGGAGCTGGGTCTGGCGGGCAGGATTCCTCCTCTGTGGGAGGTGGTCTCTGCTGCCATTCTGGTGTGGCCTCAGAGGAGTGTATAAAAGGGGTGCTGCTCTCAAAGGGTGAGCTGGGAGGTCAGGACTTCTGCCGGCGGAAGCTGCCCTCAGGGCCTGAGACCCCCGGCCGCCAGGCAGTGGGGAGCCCTCCCAGTGACGCCCGTGTTTCCCGATCCCCGAGTGCAGGGGGAGCAGTCGAGCTCGTCTCTACCCTCCCCGTCTGAAACCTGACGGGGATGAATACAAGGGGCCCTTCTGGGAGCAAGATGAACGAACGAATGAAAAAGCTGGGAGGGTTTTCAGCTTCTGGGCACTCTCAGCCTGGGCGTGTGGCTCCACCTGTCAGTCCTGGTGTGCCGCAGCTGACCGGAGGGGTCACGGGGGCTCTGGGGGCCTGTCCCTCCAGACACAGACATATGTGAGGGGGATGCATGGACCAGCGCGCCCCACAGCACGCTGTGGTCCGGGAGACCCCTCCCGCTCTCTGCAGCCGGAGAGCCTGCAGAGGCGATTCTGGTGCAGGTCCACGGTGCCCCGCCCTCGCACTGGGGACTCAGCACGGGGCCCTGCGAGTTCCGCTTTGTGTCCTTACATCTCCATGTCTGAGGGAGGCACATGGTTTTAGCCAGGTGAGATCCCTGGGGCACCTGCTTGTGGGGGTCTCAGCACAGCCCTCAAGTTTCCCAGGTACAATCCACGACCTGGGGAGAGGACCGTGCACTTCCGCCCAGGCCCGCGGCTTCGCCGACCTTTGCTTTCCGTCCAGCGTTAACTCTGGACTCGGACGTGCGCTCTTCTTGCACAAATCTTCCCACGCTTGGTAACGTCCTTCTCAGCCTGTTCAGTGCCTCTGATCTCTAAAGCAGAAAAAAAGTGTGCGATTTTCTCCACAGGGCGTGGGAGCTGGGTGGTTAGTCCATAGAGAAACAGCAGGCTTTCTCTTCTTTATTGCCAGCAGAATAACGGGACCGTCATTAACGGTGTTGCGTAACGATCAGGGTGGAGGCATAAAGTGGAAATCCCTCCAGACGGAGGGCTCGCACCCCGAGCCGTCCACTCCAAGTGTGGGCTCTCGGAGGCAAAGTGGCCTCTTGTCCCAGAACCAAAGCCTGCGGGATGAGAGGTCACTCAGTAGCTGCCAGCCCCTTGGTGCTGGCAGGAGAGCAGCCACTGTCTGTGCGGGTCTTTAGATGGTGTAGATGGGCTGGGTGATTTGGGCCGCTTGGCCATACCTTGTTAGGGCTGTGGAAGGAGGAGTCATGGGCGCGGTGGAATCTTGTAGGCCCTGGCTTTCCTCTCTCCCGAGTGACGACAGAACAGCCTGGTCTGCAGAGCCTCCGCCGGAAGACATGTGAGTGCAGGCCCGTGGATGAAGGACAGGCCTTCATATTTACCTTTTGCACTGCTCTTTACCAGCTGCTCTCTCTACACACTCACACACACACATACATAACCACACATGAACACAGACAAATACACACACACACACACACTCATCTTTCAAACCATTTAAGTTGAAATCACGTCAAGTCCTTCCACTCCAGTGTATTCAGTAAAAACAAGACATTCTTTCACAACCAAAGGGTTTAATAATCAACACTGGGACATTTAACCTTGACCCCTGGAATGTCATTAATCTGATGGCTGGTTCTCCAAGTGGGGTCCCTGCGCCAGCTGTAGCCACAGTGTCTCCTGGGAGCTTGTTAGAATGCAGATTCCCAGCCCCACCACGCCCAGACTCTGAGTCAGGAATCCAGGTGACCGGCAGGAAGCTTCCACAAGCCCTCAGCGGGTGTAGGGTGTTCAGGCAGCACCGAGAGTCCCTGGAGCCACTGGTCTCGTTCCCAGACTGTCACGTGCTGCTAACTGACTCAGCAGCGTCCTTTTCGGGCGTTCGTTTCCCATCAGAGGCTGATCCTGATCGGGAATGACGCTGAGGGTCACGTCTCCAGGGTGTCCTTCTGTCTGGAACAGCTCCTCAGTGCTTCTGGTCTGTCCTGACCCTGACGTTTTTGAAGAGGCTGGGCAGTTGCTTGGATAGATCAGTGGTGGCTCAGTGGTGAAGAGTCTGCCTGCCAATGCAGAAGATGGGGGTTCGATCCCTGGGTGGGGAAGACCCCCTGGAGAAGGGAATGGCAACCTACCCCAGTATTCTTGCCTGGAGAGTCCCATGCGCAGAGGAGCCCGGCGGGCTACAGTCCACGGGGTCGCAAAGAGTCAGACACGACTGAGTCTAACACTTTCACCTTTTTTAACCTTATGGAGGAAGCCATATAGGGCAGGAGAGGTTGTTCTGTGATCGACTTGCTTTCATGACTTGGCCACTTTCACATATTTAAACAGTTTAGAACCACCGCCATTAATTCTGAGCACACCGCTTTGCTTGTTTGCCACACACAGCACGTGGGTCCCTCCTGGGGCTGCGGCAGAGACTGTCCTGGCCCCCAGCTTCTGGTGTGACCGGTAACCTTCGGTTTGTAAGAACATGGCCCCACCTCTGTCGCTGTCTTCACACTGACGTGCTCCTCTCTGTGTGAGTCGGTCACACCCCTCACTCACTCATGATGCAGTGATCCAAAGCAACGCATTTAACTGTGACCAACAATAATGCCCATCGACAGCACGCGTTCAGATCCTGGCCTCTGCCTGAGTCGTGTCCTCCGCCGACGTATTTTTCTTCATCCACAGTCATCTCTGCAGATCTGTAAGTGCGCTTCACACTTTCTGTCTTTCTCGAGTCCTCTGAAGAGGACAGATCCGTCACGTGGTAGAGTGTCCCTGAGTCTGCGTTTTTCCACTGTGTCCCCCTCATCAGATTCCGCCCGCGGAGTGTCGCTCTGCCTCACCGGGACGCCCATCGGGGGAGCCGGAGGAAGAGGAGGTAGGCGGCGGCCTCCGGCTGGCCCAGGTGGGGCCGGGAAGGCCCGCCCTGGCCTCCTGCCTGCTCCTCCCCCCGGCGCTGCCCCGGAGCCCCTGCCCCTAGCCTCCCGCTGCGCCCGTGAAGACCCTCGGGGGCGCTCGCATCGCCCGGACCTACGGCCGGTACTGAGCCGCCCCGGCGAGGGCGCCAGGAACCGGAGGGCACCTCCTGCTAACGCGGGAGGCAGCGAGAGCAACGCGACACAGGAGTCACAAATAGAGCGTCAGCCGCGCGAGGACAAACAAGAGGGCCGAGACAGACGCCCTGAGCGAGCACTGCGGGCCCGCGTCGGAAAGACGCTGGCTAGAGATCACTGGGGCGGAGCGGGGAGGGTGCTCGTGCGGATGGTCCGGAGAGGGGGGCCGCACCCCTGCTGAACCCTGACCGCGGACGAGGACTGGGGTCACAGGCCGGGCAGGACCGAGCGCTAGTCTTCCCGTGGAGGTGCAGCACTGCATAAGGTGCCCCTTCCCGTAAACACACTTTCCGCCATAGTTACTGCCGAGCCTGAGAGGCCGGGCTGAAGGCCCAGGTCACCACCGAGGAAGACGCCCACCTGTACACACACCTCGGAGAGGGACACACCTGGGAGAGGGAGACACCTGGGAGAGGGAGACACCTGGGAGAGGGAGACACACCTGGGAGAGGGAGACACCTGGGAGAGGGAGACACACCTGGGAGAGGGAGACACCTGGGAGAGAGAGACGCCTGGGAGAGGGAGACACACCTGGGAGAGGGAGACACCTGGGAGAGGGAGACACCTGGGAGAGAGAGACACCTGGGAGAGGGAGACACACCTGGGAGAGGGAGACACACCTGGGAGAGAGAGACACCTGGGAGAGAGAGACACACACCTGAGAGAGGGAGACACACACCTGAGAGAGGGAGACACACCTGGGAGAGGGAGACACCTGGGGGAGGGAGACACCTGGGAGAGGGAGACACCTGGGAGAGGGAGACACCTGGGAGAGAGAGACACACACCTGAGAGAGGGAGACACACCTGGGAGAGGGAGACACCTGGGGGAGGGAGACACCTGGGAGAGGGAGACACCTGGGAGAGGGAGACACCTGGGGGAGAGAGACACCTGGGGGAGGGAGACACACCTGGGAGAGCGAGACACCTGGGAGAGGGAGACACCTGGGGGAGAGAGACACCTGGGGGAGGGAGACACTTGGGAGAGGGAGACACACCTGGGAGAGGGAGACACACCTGGGAGAGGGAGACACCTGGGAGAGAGAGACACCTGGGAGAGGGAGACACACCTGGGAGAGGGAGACACCTGGGAGAGAGAGACACCTGGGAGAGAGAGAGAGACACACCTGAGAGAGGGAGACACACCTGGGAGATGGAGACACCTGGGAGAGAGAACCTGGGAGAGGGAGACACACCTGGGAGAGGGAGACACCTGGGAGAGGGAGACACCTGGGAGAGAGAACCTGGGAGAGGGAGACACACCTGGGAGAGGGAGACACCTGGGAGAGAGGGAGACACACCTGGGAGAGGGAGACACACCTGGGAGAGCGAGACACCTGGGAGAGGGAGACACCTGGGAGCGAGAGACACCTGGGAGAGAGAGACACCTGGGAGAGGGAGACACCTGGGAGAGGGAGACACACCTGGGAGAGAGAGACACCTGGGAGAGAGAGACACCTGGGAGAGAGAGAGACACACACCTGAGAGAGAGAGACACACACACCTGAGAGAGGGAGACACACCTGGGAGAGAGAGACACCTGGGAGAGAGAGACACCTGGGAGAGGGAGACACACCTGGGAGAGGGAGACACCTGGGAGAGGGAGACACCTGGGAGAGAGAGACACCTGGGAGAGGGAGGCACACCTGGGAGAGGGAGACACCTGGGAGAGGGAGACACCTGGGAGAGAGAGACACCTGGGAGAGGGAGACACACCTGGGAGAGGGACACACCTGGGAGAGGAATGTGTGG
>NW_011495078.1:1811536-1817436 GCF_000754665.1 Bison bison bison | reverse complement strand
GGGAGACACACCTGGGAGAGGGAGACACACCTGGGAGAGGGAGACACACCTGGGAGAGGGAGACACCTGGGGGAGGGAGACACCTGGGGGAGGGAGACACCTGGGAGAGAGAGACACCTGGGAGAGAGAGACACCTGGGAGAGGGAGACACACCTGGGAGATCGAGACACACCTGGGAGAGAGAGACACCTGGGAGAGGGAGACACCTAGGAGAGAGGGAGACACACCTGGGAGAGGGAGACACACCTGGGAGAGCGAGACACACCTGGAGAGAGAGACACCTGGGAGAGGGAGACACACCTGGGAGAGGGAGACACCTGGGAGAGAGAGACACCTGGGAGAGGGAGACACACCTGGGAGAGGGAGACACACCTGGGAGAGGGAGACACCTGGGAGAGAGACACACCTGGGAGAGGGAGACACACCTGGGAGAGGGAGACACACCTGGCAGAGAGAGACACCTGGGAGAGAGAGAGACACACACCTGAGAGAGAGAGACACACACACCTGAGAGAGGGAGACACACCTGGGAGAGAGAGACACCTGGGAGAGAGAGACACCTGGGAGAGGGAGACACACCTGGGAGAGGGAGACACCTGGGAGAGGAGAGACACACCTGGGAGAGGGAGACACACCTGGGAGAGCGAGACACACCTGGGAGAGAGAGACACCTGGGAGAGGGAGACACCTGGGGGAGGGAGACACCTGGGGGAGGGAGACACCTGGGAGAGGGAGACACCTGGGAGAGGGAGACACCTGGGAGAGAGGGAGACACCTGGGAGAGGGAGACACACCTGGGAGAGAGAGACACCTGGGAGAGAGAGACACCTGGGAGAGGGAGACACACCTGGGAGAGAGAGACACCTGGGAGAGAGAGACACCTGGGAGAGAGAGAGACACACCTGAGAGAGGGAGACACACCTGGGAGAGGGAGACACCTGGGGGAGGGAGACACCTGGGAGAGAGAGACACCTGGGGGAGAGAGACACCTGGGGGAGGGAGACACCTGGGAGAGAGAGACACCTGGGAGGGAGACACACCTGAGAGAGGGAGACACACCTGGGAGAGGGAGACACCTGGGAGAGAGGGAGACACACCTGGGAGAGCGAGACACACCTGGGAGAGGGAGACACCTGGGAGAGAGAGACACCTGGGAGAGAGACACACCTGGGAGAAGGACACACCTGGGAGAGGAATGTGTGGTTTAGCTTGGCTAAACTTAAGTATTCTAAGCCACAGGCCAAAGATAAGGCCGTATGGAATGTTATTAAAGTATATGTGATAAATAGTCCATCTGACTTATCACATATTTTCCCGGAACATAGTCAGCACTTGAAGAACCCTGGTCATTATTGCCACGATGATGACCGTAACACTGTGCAGCGGAATTGAAGGCAGACAAGTGAGAGACGACGAGAGCGTGAGCCGTAGGCGGCAGAGGGGCCTTAGCAGCGCTCAGGGTTCTGGCAGGTTTGTTTTGAGTCTGGGTGTTTTGTTAATTCCGTATTAGTTAAGGTAGTTTTATTATCATAGTTGCTGTTATTGTTGATTCTCTTGAAATTACTGAGCCCATAATCATGTTCATATCTGAAAATAATGGTATAATTTTCAGTTTTTAATATGGATACTTGTTATTTCAATTTCAAGCATCATTGCATTGGTTAAAAGAGTGGATTTCAAGGGCTTAATCATCAACTTTGCTGAGAAGATCTCCTATTTTAAGGAACATTCGGTGATAATGCTACATAAGCTATTCCAGAGCACAGAACAAGAGGAAAAGCTCCCTAAGTCTTGTTTTGAGTTTTAAGTGCTTTTTCACCGTCACTTTGAAAATGCTTTTGTTTTATCTTCTGTTGTTTAGCATGTGTGTCTCTGCAATTATCCTTACCTTTCAGCTTTTTTAAAACTCTTCCTGTGAACGCGTTTTTTTAATGATTAAAAGAATAAAATATTGTGTCTTGGTTCCACCTGCATCATGCGCCCCCATGACCTTTGGCCTCACGTTTCCTTTAATTACCCCTGGTGGCTCAGACGCTAAGGAGTCTGCCTATAACACGGGAGACCCGGGTTCAATCCCTGCATCGGGAAGATCCTCCGGAGAAGGAAATGGCAACCCACTCCACTATTCTTGCCTGGAAAATCCAACGGATGGAGGAGCCTGGCGGGCTACAGTGCAGTGGGGTCCCAAAGAGTCGGACACGACTGAGCGACTTCACTTCCTTTAATTATATAATCTGTGCTTTGAGTCTGAAGTGACTGTTGTTAACTTATAATTCTTTGAAAACATGACCCATGTGGTCTCATCTCATAGAAAACTTGAGGTCAAAGGAAGGCATTCCACCAAAGAAATAATTTATTTGAAAATAACCAAAATTCCTACTCAGACTTTTCAAATCCATGTTGAGGCTATGTAGATATCAGCAATTTTTAAAAATCGCCCCTTTGTCTTCCATCTACTTGCCTTCCATCAGCCTCTCCAGTATCTCTTTTAAATTATTTAAAACTTCATGTGCTCATTCCTAACTTTCACATCTTTTTTCCTTCTGTTTCTCCCCTGGACTTGCTTTTGTAAGTACTACCCACTCACCGAAACCCACGCCAGTCTAGCCATGGATGAACATTCTTGGGAGGGAGAGGGAGAAAGATAAAAATTAATGAACATAACCACACTCGTTCCTTGGCTTACTCCTTTGTTTCTCTGGAACATATTCTCAGCTTGTAGGCTTTTTTTTTTTTTTAAAGAGTAGACATCCAAGGTAAAGTTCTTTATATTTACATTTATATTTCACGTGACTGTAGCTCAGCTGGATATGCAAACCTAGCCTGAAAGAAACGCTCCATGGCTGACAATTTGGGCTCCGTTGTTCTCTGATATCTGGTGGTTTAAGAAGGTGGGCAGCAGAAAGGAGTGCAGGGAACCCGTGCAGTTTCTTTTCTGGACGTTTTCAGGATCTTTTCTTTATTTTCAACCCTCTGACCATTCGCTCTCATTCCGCTGGCACTTGGTGGGGGAATGTTCTTTCTGAAATGTCCTGAGATGTTTTCTTGTGTTAATATTATTTCTTGGGTGGTTTTCTTTTTGCTTTCTTAAATGCTTATTTGTTTGACTGCACTGGGTCATGCGGGATCTCTGATCTTTGTTTCTGCGTGTGAGCTCTTTAGTCACAGCATGTGGGATCCAGTTCCCTGACCACGGATCAGACCTGGGCCCCCTGCATTGGGAAGTGATGAGTCGTAGCCACCGGACCCCCAGGGAAGTCCCTGGATGATTCTCTCTTGTCTTCCTTTCTGGATCTATTTGTCTAATATGGGTTACTCCTCAACTTTTCTTTAGCTTTTGAGTTATGATTCTTTTTCTTACTGTTCTATTTCTAGAAGAATTCCAAAGCTTACCTTCTTAATGTTCCGTGTTAAGTTTTTGCTTCTAATTTTTGCTTTCGCTTCCACCTTTCGAGGCTCTTTCCTCCTGTTCAGTGCTTTCCTAATAGCATCCACTTCCGTCTCCCCACCCCTGGGCTCAGTGTTGTACTCAATCATTTTGAAAATAGAAACTGTTTTTTCTTAGAACAAGCACATTCTTTTTGAAAATAGAAACTTTTAAAGCTCTATTATTTTTTTCTGAGTTAGCTGTGTCTGCTAATCACTTGCTCTCCTTTGCGCTTGTCTGGCACTTTATCTCCGGTGTGGCTGGATCTCCTCAAATATCTGGGGATCCATGGGTCTTCCTTTGCTGGATCCATGCTCCAGGGGGGCCCCAGGCGCGTCTCCTGTGAAGCTCAAGGATGCCTCCCTGCTCTCCTCTGGCTCTTAGACAGCAACGTGGGGACCCAGGAGGGACCGCAGGGAGGCACAGGGACCAGCAGGGGGCGTGGCTTCTCTGTTTCCTCCACCTCCGGGTGCGAGGGGTATTCTTGTCCTCAGCCTGGTTTTCTCTTCCTCGTCTCTTCTCACCCACCGCGTGGCAGGTCTAGGAAGTGGTCCTCAGGGCAGCTCTGCCCCAGGGACACGGCAGGATCTGGGGTCACTTGGGGTGGTCACATCAGGGATGGTATTGGCACCCGGCATACAGAGGCCAGGGCTGCTGCTGGGATGCACAGGACGGGCCCAGCCAAGGCCCACCTGGTCCTGATGTCAGCAGTGCAGGCACTGGGAAAGCCTGGTCCTGAGGCTGGAGGGCTTGGTTCCACCCTGCAGGGAGCAGGCCCACAGGCTGCAGCCTGAGTCTGGACTCCAGGCCAGAGGAGGAAAAGGGGGTCTGTGCCTCTGTGTGCCTGTCCAGTGCGTGCACACACACACACATGCAAATACAGACTCCACACACAGAAACTTTCAGACACAGACACATACACACAAACACACTGATGCATGTATACACATATACAAATACACACTCAGGCACACACAAAACACATACATGCACAGATGCTGTCAGACACAAACATGCACAGACACACAGGCGCACACACACACACAAACACACGCACACACCCCCGCTCCCACACACACCGCGTCCGGCGTCGGGCACGAAGCCTCCCGCAACGGCCCATCATCAGTTCTGCTGGGGCAGGCCCCGGGAAAGCTGGGAGCGCAGCGCAAGGCGGGGGGCAGCCGGCCTGCCGTGTGGCCACCTGGCAGCGGGTCAGGGGTCTGGCCGGCCCGGCGGCGGCAGGCTGCTCCTTGGGGGCCCCTTTTGGCGTGAGTGGGTCTGCTCCGCGCGCCTCCTTCTGGGCTAACCTGGGAACTGGATCTGAGAGAGGGGCCGGCTCTCCAGGGCCCAGAAGAACTAATTAGGTTTCTCTCTGCATTTCATCATGTCCGAGGCATTTGTCTCGAAACGGCAGAGGACTTCTTTTGTGCATTCTGCTTCCATCCCAGACACTAACTAACCTGTGTGCAAACAGAGAGGACGCTTCCCACTGTTGTACGGGAAACAACAAAGGCTCTGCCAGCAGATACCCAGCAACGCATCCAGAGGCCGCTTGGACCCCGTATTTTCTGGCGGAAAAACCCACATCCCACACTCAGGCTTTGTTCTTTCTGGGCATCGGTTCCAGAACGTTTTTTGTCTCTGCATTCAACGGCCCCAGAGCTGCTTGCCAATCTGTTTGTCCTTGTTTAATCTTGAAAATGTGCAGTGGTTTCTCCAAAGGCCGATGCCTGACATCCCCAAGCCGACAACGGCTGGGTTCTGACTCTGAAGACCATGGGACTGGGTTCCCAGGGAACGTTCTAGAACAGAGTCTGCAAGAAGCAATCTCTTCTCCTGCCACGTGTTAGTCTCAGCAGTGCCAACTCTTTGCAGCCGCATGGACTGTAACCCGCCAGGCTCCTCTGTCCATGGGATTTTCCAGGCAAGAATACTGGAGAGGGCAGCCATTCCCTTCTCCAGGGCATCTTCCCGACCCAGGAATCGAACCTGGGTCTCCTGCATTGCAGGCAGATTCTTTACCATCTGAGCCATCAGGGAACTGGACGGGCTGCCAGGGTGTCACCAAGCACCTCTTTTTTGAGATGCTGTGAGTCAGGGAGGACCCTGGTTTGGGGGGTGAGAGCCTGCCGGACATGGCAAGGCCCGTGGTTTGAAGCGCACGTGGGTGCCTATGTCTGCAGACCTGGCTTCGGCCGAGTCTCTCTGGGGAGGCATGGGGGGTGGTGTCCTTCGAGAACTCTGTATCCTTCTGGTGGAGTGCACTTGCAGTCGTGGGAAGGCTGATGGCGGGCAGGAGCTGTCTGTGAGCAGAGGCTGCAGGGGTTCTGTCGAGATGGGCCCTGAGACTGCGGCCTGAGTGAGCATCCCTTGAAAGCATCCCATGGTCCTTCCCTCTGAGCTCCGTACGTCGTGGTCTCTCAGAGCAGAAACACTCTCCGCCAGGGCGGTCCTCCTCCAGCGAGGAGGGATC
>NW_011495078.1:1805960-1811436 GCF_000754665.1 Bison bison bison | reverse complement strand
GCGCGTCCCTGTGGTCTCCGGACCTCTTGCCTTCTCTGCCTCCATTCGCTGGCTGTTCTGTTGGTCTGATTTCTCAGGTCCAGTTCTGGTCTCATACGCAGGAGCACATGGATGTGAAGAAGCCCCCTCTTTCCAGGTGAAGCATGTTGCCTTTAACTCTTGTTCATACAACACACCGGGATGGTTTCCACGGTGACCCACCTTGAGATGTCTCCCTCTTACCCACGTTTCTCCTGAAATCTGGGGCCTGGCCGGGCGTCTGGCTCCAGACGTGGGAGAGCAGAGAGGGCTGTGTGAGCTGAGGTTCAGAGCCCGTGCTTCTCTCAGCTTAGCCTGCGGCTTCCTGTAACTCCCCTAGTCTCTACTGATGGTCGGCAAGCCCGACGAGGCCTATTCGATGAGAACTACCGCCAAGTAAGACGTTGACACCCAGGCTGAACTTACGGAGTGGATTTCTAAACCTAACATCCGTATTTTATGTTTGTTCCTAATGAACTAGAGCTCCTGAACTTTGGGATAGCATCCTTTTGTAGTGAGATGATTCTGAATCATGGTCTTGAGCTGCCAGCTGTCATTATGTGAATTGTCTGTGAATTTCTCAGACACGCCTGCTGTGTCATGACCTGAATCACTTCAAGGCAGGAGAGGAAGGTCGAGAAGACAGCCTCTGCCCGTCGTTGACCCCATCTCCTCTGATCACCTCCTCACCCACCCCCTCCTGTCGTTGACCCCATCTCCTGTGATCACCTTCTCACCCCACCCCCAGCCCAGGTTTCCCACCAGCAGCTGCTCAGGGTTGAGCAGTACTCATGGCCCCTCCTCTCCTCTCTGACCCTGTGAGAAGGCCATGGTCTCGGGGCCTCGCTTCCCTCCCAACCCCTCTGTCCTCTCCCTGTAACTCCATGTGTTTGGATCACTGGGAAATTTAGTTCCAACTTATCAAAGGATTTTTTAAAAGCAACTTCTTTTGAGGCTTGATTCATAAAAAATAAAGTGTACATGTATAAATTGCAGTCTTTGATAAGGATTGACAGATATATAAATGGGAAACCTTCACCACGAAGAATAGAACGAATGCATTCATGGCTCCCCAAAGTTTTCTGGCTCCCCTTCGTAACACTCCTCCCACTCCCTGCCCCCACCAGGGCTCTGTGGCTATGGATTAGTTTATATTTTCTAGCGTTTTATGTAAGTGGAATAATACAGTCAGTATATGCTCCTTTCAGTCTGGCTTTCACTGAGATTCCAATGGGATCTATAAAAACAGTTGTTAGAACCAGTCAGTGAGTGTAGCAGGCTAATAGGATACCACATCAATATGCAAAGATATATTGAATTTCTTTGAGCACAGAAACTGAAACAAAAAATACTATTTACAATAGCATAAAATAGTATGAAATACTTAGGGATAAACTGACAACTGAAAATTATAAAATATAGATGAGAGGAATTAAACAAGGCCTAAATAATATGAAAGATATGCCTTGTTTGTGAGTCAGAAGATTCGATATTCCTAAAATGTCAGTTTTCCCCAAATTGATCTGAGGATTCAATATGATACCAATCAAAATTTGAACAGGATTTTTTTTTTTTGGTAATAATTGACAAGATGATTTCCATGAATCTGTGTTTATGGGAGTGTGAAGATCCTAGAAGACACCAAAAAACTGAAAAGAGAAACAAATTGCAGGCCTAACACACCTTGGTTTCAAGACTAATTATAAAGTTACACTGATCAAAGTTGTGTGGTTTTGCTGTCCGGGTAGACAGATAAATCAACTGAACAGAATAGAGAGTGCAGAAATAGACACACACATATACAGATAATTGATTTTCAACTAAGGTACAAAGGCAATTCAGTGCAGAAAGGATAGTTATTTTTAAATGGTGCTAGAAAAAATCTGGGTACCCATATGCCAGAAGGGAATTCAATCCATACCTCATATCACAAAGATGAACTCAAAATAGGTACACACCTAAGTGTAAAATATAAAATTATAAAACTTCAAGAAGAAGACATAAGATAAAACCTTCACGACTCTGGATTAAGCAAAGATTTCTTTATATACATCATCAAAACACAAATGTGAATGAAAGAACTGATAATTTGGCTTCACCGTTAGAGGTTCTGTTTTTCAGAATTTCCTTTCAGGCAGTGAAAGGTCAACCTTTCTACAACCTGGTAGAAAAACACACATATGATAAAGAACGTGACTCCAGGACACAGAAAGAATTCTTAAAGATGCGCAAATGGAAAACGGGTCGTTTCTCAAAAGGTTGCGTGTGTTCCTACCATGTGGTCGGGTCAATCCCGCGTCTCGGTATCTACTCCAAATTAAGAAATCATATGACCAAAGCCTTGGATACGAATGTTTGCCGCATTTGTAATGATCCCCAAAGTGGGAGCAACACAAATGCCCCTCGGAGGGCAGCTGGCTAAGCCCGACCACATGACACTGCTCAGCAAGGGTCAGGGACGAGCTCCTGGCGCACCATGCCTGGAGGGATCGCCAAGTTGTCACACTGCGTCAAAAGGCTGGATGGAACGTCCGTCCTTTATGATTTCATTCCGATAAGGTGCTGAAAATCGTGAGCGAGTCTGCGGTGATGTAGACACAGAAAGTGAACGCAGACGTTGCGGGGTGGGGTGGGGTGGGGGAAGGCCAACAAAGGAGCCTGAGGATGTTCCGGGCGATGACGCGTGCGCTGTGTTCACGGCAGCGACGGCTTCACGGGTGTGCATTCATGTGAAAGCTCGTCACGTTGTCACTTTAGATATGTACATGCAGATTCCTGTACATCAGTGATAAACTTCAGTAAAAAACAAACCATGTCCTCTCCAAAAACACCCCCAGCCGTGCGTAGAGAAATGCCTGTAGACAGAACCTCGGCGAGACTGTGCGTGCCTCTCATCTAGCCCAGTGCCCAGCGGAGCCTGCACTTAGGAAATGTTACTTTGCCTTCCGTCTTCTTCTCCACCGGTAATAAAGACTCAGATGGCATACAGCTAGCTACATCATCAGCTTGACATGTCCCCTGTGTGGCTGATGGTGGGGCAGGGTCTTGTAAAGACATTTGGGTCTGGGAAGAGCCCACGATGCTGAAACATTCAAACACTTCCGCGTTATTTGGAACAAGGCGTGCTTGTCAGACAGACAGGTAGTTAAATACTGAAACTCCTGTCCGAGTGAAATGTACCCACGTAAGGTTTTAAAGGTGTGGTCACCTTTGTGGGAGTCCACAGGGAGGTAATCTTAGCCCATGAAGTATTTATGGAGACTCACTCGAGGTCCCTGTGAGGGCTGTTGACGCGAGAATGACGGCCGGGACCACCTGCATGGACTGGCCTCTTTGCTCTGTTGTCCGTGGTGACTCTGCTCTTTGTCTGCCCACCCCCTGCCCCCCTGCCCCCCACGGCAGCCCCGGACTTGCCTCCATGTAGCCCCTACTCTTTTCTGTCCCCCTCTTTCTCTCCACCCCTGTCACCGTGTCTGTGATCTCCAGGCCAGGTCACTTTTGAAGGACGTATTCATTTCATCATGTCCAGAGTCCCCTCCTCTGCAGGTGATACACGAGGTGCTGAGAGCCTGCCCAGTGAGCCGCATCTTGGAGGGGGTTCTGGAGGAAAAGGATCGTCCTTGGACCCACTTGCAGGAAGCAGTGTCATATTTGACTCCTCTGAACAGGGCGAGACAGGATGCAAAATGTACAGGCACACGTGGGTCTGTTTGTGAGACCTGTGCTGGGAGGTCGTCCAGTCGTGACCAGTCTGGATGAGGTGACCTGCACGAATCCCCAGTGTGTGCAGATGGAGCTCCAGCAGGGTGGTGGGGGATTTCCCGGGAGGGAGCCGTCCTCTCCTGGAAACTGGTTGTGCTGTGGACAACACCCAGGAGGGGGACCCCTTCGGGTGGGTCCCCACGTTGGCTCCCAGGTGCCTTCATCTTCTCTCATCCCGTTAGATCAGGCTGAGGGGCAGTGGTCTGACTATGGGTGACTTCAACATTCGAGATGGCTTTTATGAGCTAAGGAACCAAGTGGAATGGCCCCCAAGCCCATGAGAGAAGCATAAGCAGACTGAACTTTAGCTGGTGTCCAGCTCACTTGCTGTCTACCTGCAGTGAGCCTGGTTTCAGGGGGAAGAAAGAGTTCTCTCCTTTCTCCTCCCAGAAAACACAGCTGAGACCTTCCCAGGAAACTGGGAGCTGCTCCCATCTGCCAAGAAGCACACCTCTGAGCAGGAGGGACCAGAAATCAGAGTCAGAACCGGGAACAATCTCCGCCGATGTGTGCAGCTAACCCATGCTCACATGTGCTCCCAGGGAACTCGAAACTCTGCTGTGAAGGATGACAAGATGAGATGATAATGCCACAAAAATACGTGTTAGACTTCCCCCAATTATTTTCTTTGAAGTGACATTTACACAACCTGGATGAGCCTCTTTGGGGTCATTTACACGCAATGAAGATGACAGCTTACCTGAGTGCAGTCACCAGTGCCGCCAATATTAATGGACTCTGATGTTAATTGCACGGTTATCTCTCGGTGTAATGGTTCCTAAATAGAGCCTTAAATCACCACTCCATCTTGACCACATAAAATTCCCCTGCAGAAAGTACTGCTTAGGCAGAAGGCTGTTCTGTTACTTTTTTTTAAGTTGAAGTACAGTTAATTTACAAGGCTGTTTCGTTTCAAGTGAACAGCAAGGTGACTCAGTTATACACACACATATAGGCTTTCTTTTCAGATTACTTTCCCTTATAGGTTATTACGTGATAATGAGTATAGTTCCCTGTGCTATACAGTAGGTCCTTGTTATTTACCTACTTTACAGAATGCTGTTCTTTTATAGGGAATTTTCTGAATTCTGTAGTGACTTACCATTCTTGCGTTTAATTTTTAATTTATATTGGAGCAGAGTTGATAAACAATGTTAAGTTCATTTCAGGTGTACCACAAAGTGATTCAATTATATGTAATAATGTATCTATTCTTTTTCAAATTCTTTTCCCCTTTGGGTTACTATGGAGTATTGAGGAGGGCTCCCTCTGTGGCACAGTAGGTCCTCGTTGGTTACCTGTTTAATACACAGCAGTGTGTATGCGTCAACCCCAAATCTGCCGTTCTTAATCTAATATTCACAGACATGTATTCTTGGGTTTCCCCACACACCGTATCTTTGGAGGTTCTCAGTAAAAGGCCTGCTGTTCCCAGGACCACAACCTCCAGGAGGGAGGGACTGGGGCCTTCCCCATTAGAGTACCACAACACGTGCTCGGCACACACGTGTTGAATCAATGACGAGACCACATCTCGTCAGCAGTGGGGGAGGACTTGGGTCCCAGAGGCCCCCTTGAGGATGGACCCTGATCGGTGGGGTGGGCAGCTGAGTCCTCTTGGGCCTGTCTCAGCTGTGGCTCCTCCCTGGACGGGGGGGTTCCCTCGGGGCTGGCTTTATCCTCCTGGGGGAGATGG
>NW_011495078.1:1804392-1805860 GCF_000754665.1 Bison bison bison | reverse complement strand
GGGGTCTGGCTTCTCCTCCCGGGGGAAGCTGGCCGGGAGCACGTGGTCTGGCCCAGAGTCACGTGGGAGCCACGAGTGGAGGCCCAGCCCCCGCCTCCACACTCAGGTGGGCAGCTGGCACCTTCTCGGTGACTTGGGAGCAGATGAGGGCGACCTTGCTGAGCAAGCTGGGATCAGCCTTTGTGCGTGTAAGTGTCTGGACTTAGTGCAGGGCCGGGTGTTTGTAGTCTGGTCTGGACCTGGCTTTGCACATGTAAGTGTTCAGACTTAGTGCAGGGCAAGGCGTTGCTGAACCACAGCTACTGGGGATACTGTGGTTCCTGGGTTTGACTCTTGACTTTGCGTATCTGTGGAATCACACTCTCAGGGCTCTGTGGAATCACACTCTCAGGGCTCGGAGTTAGGAAAGAAGGCTTCCTGAGTCCCTGTCCTCCTGGTTCTGACTCACTGTGGACACAGCCCTGGCAGAGCTGCCCCCAGACCCCAGCACAGGCTGCCATGACCCCCTGGGCGCAGGTCTGCCTGGGAAGGTCCCAGGGGCCAGCGGATGGGGGATCAGTAGAGGCGGTTTGCCTGCATTGCCGGCTCAGGGGCCTGCGTGGCCTGGGCTCTCCCCTCGCTGAGCGGCAGAGGAATATGGGGGTGGTCTGCAGGGGGCGCCCTTCGGGAGGAGGTCCGATGTCGGTCGGCACCTGTCGGCGCAGGTGGTTGGCACTTTTTTTCTGAGGATAGAGCTGAGTGACCAGCCTTGATCTAAGCTCGGGCCCCTTTCTCATGCTCCCAAGTGAGCCTTGGGGGCGGGGCCAGTTGGCGGATCACAGAGGATTCCAGGCGGGGCAGGGTGAGGGGGCGGGACCACCGCAGCCTCTGAAGACTCCCTGTAATCCACAGGCCAGCCGGCCACGCACTCGCAAAGACGTTAACAGAGGCGAACATTACTTTCTGGGGTTCATATTATTTATCAGATCAGATCAGTCGCTCAGTCGTGTCCGACTCTTTGCGACCCCATGAATCGCAGCACGCCAGGCCTCCCTGTCCATCACCAACTCCCGGAGTTCACTGAGACTCACGTCCATCGAGTCAGTGATGCCATCCAGCCATCTCATCCTCTGTCGTCCCCTTCTCCTCTTGCCCCCAATCCCTCCCAGCATCACAGTCCTTTTCAATGAGTCAACTCTTCGCATGAGGTGGCCAAAGTACTGGAGTTTCAGCTTTAGCATCATTCCTTCCAAAGAAATCCCAGGGCTGATCTCCTTCACAATGGACGGTTGGATCTCCTAGCAGTCCAAGGGACTCTCAAGAGTCTTCTCCAACACCACAGTTCAAAAGCATCAATTCTTCGGCGCTCAGCCTTCTTCACAGTCCAGCTCTCACATCCATACATGACCACAGGAAAAACCATAGCCTTGACTAGACGAACCTTTGTTGGCAAAGTAATGTCTCTGCTTTTGAATATGCTATCTAGGTT
>NW_011495078.1:1802515-1804048 GCF_000754665.1 Bison bison bison | reverse complement strand
AACTCCTTTTCCTATTTGGAACCAGTCTGTTGTTCCATGACCAGTTCTAACTGTTGCTTCCTGACCTGCATACAAATTTCTCAAGAGGCAGATCAGGTGGTCTGGTATTCCCATCTCTTTCAGAATTTTCCACAGTTTATTGTGATCCACACAGTCAAAGGCTTTGGCATAGTCAATAAAGCAGAAATAGATGTTTTTCTGGAACTCTCTTGCTTTTTCTATGATCCAGCAGATGTTGGCAATTTGATGTCTGGTTCCTCTGCCTTTTCTAAAACCAGCTTGAACATCAGGAAGTTCACGGTTCACGTTTTGCTGAAGCCTGGCTTGGAGAATTTTGAGCATTACAAGGACATTTTAAATGACCAACTGTAAAAACCATGCAGGCTTTGTAACCCAGATTTACTTGTCATGGCCACAAACAGGCCACAACAAGTAGGATGTCCAAACTCGGTGAATTCTCTTGGGAAAAAAACACTTGCGTTCATACAAGCAGTGGGCAAAAGTGACAGGGAACAGTACAAAGTGAAGCACCCTGCGCTCTCTGGTTTCTGCCTGTGTTCTTGGGTGAAATAACTCACAGATGTTTAAAGAGAAAGGAGATGGTGTGTGTGTGAGAGAGAGACAGAGACAGAGAGACAGACAGACAGAGAGAGACATGACAGACAGAGAGATACAGAGGCAGAGAGACAGAGAGACAAAGAGACAGAGACACAGAGAGAGACAGAGACAAAGAGATATGAGAGACAAAGAGAGACAGAGACATGAGAGAGAGACAGAGAGACAGAGACAGAGATGTGAGAGAGACAGAGACAGAGAGATACAGAAGCAAAGAGACAGAGAGAGACAGAGACACAGAGAGAGACAGAGAGACAAAGATATGAGAGACAGAGACAAAGAGAGACAGAGACATGAGAGAGAGACAAAGAGATGGAGACAGATGTGAGAGAGACAGAGACAGAGAGAGACAAAGAGAGACACAGGGAGAGACAGAGAGATGGGAGAGAGATAGAGACAGACACAGTGACAGAGAGAAAGAGACAGAGACAAAGACAGAGACATGAGAGAGAGACAAAGAGACAGAGACAGAGAGAGACAAAGACACAGGGAGAGACAGACACAGTGACAGAGAGATAGAGACAGAGACATGGAGAGACAGAGACAGAGAGACACAGACAGACACAGAGGCAGAGAGGAGCAGCGTTACTGACGGATGGGGGGTTGGCCGGTGCCGTCAGCCCTGTGTTAGGGGTGGAAGCTGGTTTCCGGCCCCTGGCTGCTCCCGTCGCTGTGGAATTGGCCTTGGGATCTGCGTCCTCGGCCGCGGGCAGGGGGCGCTCAGAGTGGCCTGGGGAGGGCGGCTCCTGCAGCCGTAGGCTGGGCTCTCCCGACTGGGCTCGGCTGGAGACGGCCCAAGGCGTCAGACAGAACGCCCGGCTCTTTTCGGCCAGATTTCCTGAGGAGCCGCCGGAAACCGGCGCGGGCGGAGGCGGGCCGGCGCGCGGAGAACCCGTGAGGGACGCGCCCTCTAGCGAC
>NW_011495078.1:1796116-1802360 GCF_000754665.1 Bison bison bison | reverse complement strand
GCAGTCGCCGCCCTGCTTAGGACGCGCGCCTGAGGGCACACGGGGAACTCGAGTGAGGACGCAGAGGGAGCGCGCGCCTGAGGGCACACGGGGAGCACGCGCGGGAGGGCACACGGTGACCAAGCGCCTGAGGGCACACGGGGAACGCATGAGTGAGAAGCACACGGGGAGCGCGCGTGAGGGCACACGGGGAGCGCGCCTGAGGGCACACGGGCAACGCGCGCGTGGGGGCACACGGGGAACACGCGTGAGGGCATACAGGGAACTCGAGTGAAGGCACACGGGGAGCGCGCGTGAAGGCACAACGGAAGTCTAGAGAGGCTTTCTTGCTTTTTGAGACGGGAGCGTGCAGACGCTTTTGACCGCAGGTGAGGCGAGGGTGGGCGCCTCGGAAGGCCGAAGGCTCCCTGTGAGAAGCCGGGCCTTCCGCTGCGCCGGCCCCCGCGGGCCTTGATGGCGGGCGGCTCGCGTCCTCACGGGAAGAGGCGTCGGGAGGCGGAAGGTGCTTCTGGGAACCGAGGCAGAGGTGCCCCCTCCAGGGGGGCCGCGCCCCCGAGAGCCCGGGGAAAGGTCGCGAGGTCTGGGGGCAGCGGCCGTGTCCCTGAGCCCGCCGCCTCTCAGGCCCGCAGGCCCAGCGGCAGCGGGCAGGGCGGGACAGCCGGGGCACGCCTGGCACCGGCGGCAGGCGGGCAGGACCAGCGGCGATGCCGCCCTCAGCTCGCTTTCTCCTGGGCCCTTTGGGAACTTCCGACAATGGACAACCGACACTGGGACATGCTTCTCCTAGACTCAGCAGTGGCCGTGGGCACAGCCGTTTTCTCTCTGTGCGTTTCTCTCTCCTGTCATATGTGTGTAAGCACGTGTCTTTCTGAGCATCTCTGTCGTCTGTCTGTATCCGTCCGTATCTGTCATCTGTCGTTATCAATCGTCTGTCATTTGTCTGTCATCCATCTATCATCTATCTATCCCCTTTCTGTATCGATCACTATCAGCTACCTGTATCTACTGTCTGTCATTTATCCTCTCTATCATCTCTGTCTGTCTGTACCTGACTTTCTGAACAATTCGATAGCAACTTGTGGGCGTTCTGAGGTCTCACCTCTGAGAGCGACAGGCTGTGTCACCTAATAAGGCCATGCTTCCCCACGACCACAGAAACATGATTGTACTTGAGAAAGTTACTAACAACTTCCTGATATCATCCAAGAACATGAGCTGCAGGTTTTCACACCTTAAACTGAGGCCGTCTTTGTATCTCCAAGTGGACCTGCTCAGGAGACATCAACAACCCTCACACGCATTAGGAAGGCCTCTGGTAAGTGACCAGAATATCAAGTGTCGGCAAGAATGTGCAGAAAGGGAACCCTTGGGCGCTGTTGGTGGGAATGTAAACGGCGCAGCCATTTCTATAGCCATTTACTATAGAAAACAGAATGGGGGGGTCCTCAAAAAATTGAAAATAGGGTTACTGTATGATACAGTCACCCCACTTCCGGATGTGCAAGCACAGGACTGAGATTACAGAGGTGCCTGCGTTGCTCTGTCCGTGCACTGATCCACAGCGGCTGACATATGGAAATAACCCCAGTGTCCACCGAGGGACGAACCGAGGGACGAACGGAAAAACATTTCCTTCCATTGTTACAAACTCACAATGGGATGTTATCCAGCCATCAAAACGAAGGAGAGTCTGACAGCTGCTGCATGTGGATGAACCTTGGGAACATGACGCTGAGTGAAATAAGCTGTCACAGAAGGACAAACGCTGTCTGATTTCACTTATATCAAGTACTTAGAGTAGTCAGACTCATAGAGACAGGAGGTAGAAGGGGGTGGGTCCCAGGGGCTGGGGGAGGGGTAAATGGAATTGTCATTGTTTGGTCGCTCAATCATGCCCAGCTCTTTGGACTCCATGAACTGCAGCCCATCAGGCTCCTCTGTCCACAGGATTTCCCAGGCAAGAACACTAGAGTGGGTTGCCATTTTCTTCTCCGGGGAACTTCTTGACCCAGGGATGGAACCTGTGTCTCCTGCTTGGCAGGCGGATTCTTTACCCCTAAGCCACCTGGGAAGCCCAAGCAGGGAGCATTGAGTGTGAAATTTCAGTTTTGCAGAATGGAAAAGTTTTAGAGGTCTCTTGCTCACCAATGTAAACATAGTTAACACTTCTGCACTGTACACTTAGAAATGGTAAAGATGGCAGATTTTATGTGTTTTTTAACTACCTTTTTAACTACCTTTAACTACCAGAGACCCCCAGCTTAGGACCATAACACTGCCTCTGACACCTGTCACAGTTCACACTCCTGGTCTCGGTGTCCTCTTCCATAAAGTAGCTACAGAAATCTCTGCCCCAAGCTCACAAAGCTGGTGTGTTGAGATCTCAGAGCACACCCACTCTAGGGAAGTGTGCACATCACAGGCTGGTACCCTGTGACCACGCGCTCCTCCCAAGCCCGCCATCTGAGGGGCACAGCTGTTCTGGGGTGATCTAATTTAGATGAGAGGGCCCTGAAGCACCACATGGCATTTTTTCAGACCTTGGAGTCTAGCAAATCCTGATCTTAAAATCTTCAGTGGAGCTGCTGTAAGCATCTTCCAGTCAACTCAGACCCCAGCTGGAGGGGATGTCAGCGTAGCTTCAAATCAAGAGCAGCCTCAGCATCCTGGGAAAAACCAAGCACTTGTTTGAATAAACGGCTTTACCTGGAGCACCCTGCTGCATCACTCACCAGGGCTGGGTGCTTCTGGGAGCCCCTGGGGCTGCGTCAGACGAGTCCTTCAGGATACTGAAAGGGGATGAGCATCCCCACAAGTCTGCTACAGCCTCAGGGCTCTGAGCGGTCAGGCTACCGGAACACTCAGTCCTGACTCCAGGTTGCAGTCTGTCTTCACTGTGGAGGATGTAGAACAGAATCATGACAAGCCAGCTCTCGTCTTTGTTTCTAGAAGGTGAAAACTAAGCTCACCGTTGTAGACTGCTGATTCTGTCTCCTTTTGCATTGCTCCTGGATGGATCAGTGGACGCCTGATAAGTGCTGCTTCCCATCCTCTGTTGATCAAAAAACCAAGATGAAGTATATACGTATTTAACGTCAGCAGAGGTGGCTATTTTTAGTTAGATGTGGGTGGATATACGCATGCATGCATGCCAACTTGCTTCAGCCCTGTCTGACTCTGCGAGTCCATGGACTGTAGCCCACCAGGCTCCTCTGTCCATGGGATTCTCCAGGCAAGAATACTGGAGTGGGTCGCCATTCCCTCCTCCAGGGGATCTTCCCAACCCAGGGATCGAACCCTTGTCTGTTATATCTCCTGCGTTGGCAGGTGGGTTCGTTACCACTAGCGCCGCCTGGGAAGCCCATATAGGTATATAGAAAGAAAGTGAAGTCGCTGAGTCGTGTCCAACTCTTTGTGACCCCATGGACTGTAGCCTACCAGGCTCCTCTGTCCATGGGATTTTTCAGGCAAGAATACTGGTGTGGGTTGCCATTTCCTTCTCATAGACACAGATGTATACATAGATAGCTTTCTCTCTCTCTCTCTACATGTACATATATACATATATATATATATATAAAGTTGTCTGTATACCTATATATAGGTAATATATATATACCTATTCCTCTCTATATATTGACATATATACCAAATACCTATATGTATATGAAATATGAAGAAAGTTCAGTTCAGTCGCTCAGTCGTGTCCAACTCTGACCCCATGGACTGCAGCACGCCAGGCCTCCCTGTCCATCACCAACTCCCAGAGTTTACCCAAATTCATGTCTGTTGAGTCGGTGATGCCATCCAACCATCTCATCCTCTGTCGTCCCCTTCTTCCATCTTCAATCTTTCCCAGCATTAGGGTCTTTTCAGATGAGTCAGTTCTTCGCATCAGGTGGCCAAAGTATTGGAGTTTCAGCTTCAGCATCAGTCCTTCCAATGAATATTCAAGACTGATTTCTTTTAGGATTGACTGGTTGGATCTCCTTGCAGTCCAAGGGACTCTCAAGAGTCTTCTCCAACACCACATTTCAAAAGCATCAATTCTTCGGCGTTCAGCTTTCTTTATGGTCCAACTCTCACATCCATACATGACTACTGGGAAAACCATAGCTTTGACTAGATGGAGCTTTCTTGGCAAAGCAATGTCTCTGCTTTTTAATATGCTGTCTAGGTTGGTCATAACTTTTCTTCCAAGGAGCAAGTGTCTTTTAATTTCATGGCTGCAGTGACTGTCTACAGTGATTTTGGAGCCCCCAAAAATAAAGCCTGCCACTGTTTCCCCATCTATTCGCCTTGAAGTAATGGGACCAGATGCCATGATCTTAGTTTTCTGAATGTTGAGTTTTAAGCCACCTTTTTGACTCTCCTCTTTCACTTTCATCAAGAGGCTCTTTAGCTCTTCTTCACTTTCTGCCATAAGGGTGGTGTCATCTGCATATCTGAGGTTATTGATATTTCTCCCGGCAATCTTGATTCTAGCTTGTGCTTCATCCATCCCAGCGTTTCTCATGGTGTACTCTGCATATAAGTTAAATAAGCAGGGTGACAGTATACAGCCTTGACATACTCCTTTCTTGATTTGGAACCAGTCTGTTGTTCCATGTCCAGTTCTAACTGTTGCTTCCTGACCTGCATTCAGGTTTCTCAAGAGGCAGGTCAGGTGGTCTGGTATTCCCATTTCTTTAAGAATTTTCCACAGTTTGTCATGATCCACACAGTCAAAGGCTTTGGCATGGTCAATAAAGCAGATGTTTTTCTGGAACTCTCTTGCTTTTTTGATGATCCAATGGATGTTGGCAATTTGATTTCTGGTTCCTCTGCCTTTTCTAAATCCAGCTTGAACATCTGGAAGTTCATGATTCAAGTACTGTTGAAGCCTGGCTTGGAGAATTTTGAGCATTACTTTGCTAGCGTGTGAGATAAGTACAATTGTGCGATAGTTTGAGCATTCTTTGGCATTGCCTTTCTTTGGGATTGGAATGAAAACTGACCTTTTCCAGTCCTGTGGCCACTGCTGAGTTTTCCAAATTTGCTGGCATATTGAGTGAAGCACTTTTATAGCATCATCTTTCAGGATTTGAAATAGCTCAACTGGATTCCATCACCTCCACTAGCTTTGTTCGTAGTGATGCTTTCTAAGGCCCACTTGACTTTGCGTTCCAGGATGTCTGGTTCTGGGTTGGTGATCACACCATTGTGATTATCTGGGTCATGAAGATATTTTTTGTACAGTTCTTCTGTGTATTCTTGCCAGCTCTTCTTAATATCTTCTGCTTCTGTTAGGTCCATACCATTTCTGTCCTTTATTGAGCCCATCTTTGCATGAAATATTCAGTAATGCTGAAGAAGCTGAAGTTGAACGGTTCTATGAAGACCTACACGACCTTTTAGAACTAATACCCCACAAAGATGTCCTTTTCATTATAGGGGACTGGAATGCAAAAGTAGGAAGTCAAGAAATACCTGGAGTAACAGGCTAATTTGTCCTTGGAATATGGAATGAAGCAGGGCAAAGACTAATAGAGTTTTGCCAAGAAAATGCACTGGTCATAGCAAACACCCTCTTCCAACAACACAAGAGAAGACTCTACACATGGACATCATCAGATGGTCAACACTGAAATCAGATTGATTATATTCTTTGCAGCCAAAGATGGAGAAGCTCTATACAGTCAACAAAAACAAGACGAGGAGCTGACTGTAGCTCAGATCATGGACTCCTTATTGCAAAATTCAGACTTAAATTGAAGAAAGTAGGAAAAACCACTAGACCATGACCATTCAGATCAGATCAGATCAGATCAGTCACTCAGTCGTGTCCGACTCTTTGCAACCCCATGAATCGCAGCACGCCAGGCCTCCCTGTCCATCACCAACTCCCGGAGTTCACTGAGACTCACGTCCATCGAGTCAGTGATGCCATCCAGCCATCTCATCCTCTGTCGTCCCCTTCTCCTCTTGCCCCCAATCCCTCCCAGCATCACAGTCTTTTCCAATGAGTCATCTCTTCGCATGAGGTGGCCGAAGTACTGGAGTTTCAGCTTTAGCATCATTCCTTCCAAAGAAATCCCAGGGCTGATCTCCTTCACAATGGACTGGTTAGATCTCCTTGCAGTCCAAGGGACTCTCAAGAGTCTTCTCCAACACCACAGTTCAAAAGCATCAATTCTTCGGCACTCAGCCTTCCTCACAGTCCAACTCTCACATCCATACATGACCACAGGAAAAACCATAGCCT
>NW_011495078.1:1795546-1795761 GCF_000754665.1 Bison bison bison | reverse complement strand
GTTTCTTCCAGTCCAGCGTTTCTCATGATGTACTCTGCATATAAGTTAAATAAACAGGGTGACAATATACAGCCTTGACGAACTCCTTTTCCTATTTGGAACCAGTCTGTTGTTCCATGACCAGTTCTAACTGTTGCTTCCTGACCTGCATACAAATTTCTCAAGACCATTCAGGTATGACCTAAATCAAATCCCTTATGATTATACAGTGGAAG
>NW_011495078.1:1794498-1794902 GCF_000754665.1 Bison bison bison | reverse complement strand
CAGCTACCGCACAATTGCACTCATCTCACATGCTAGTAAAGTAATGCTCAAAATTCTCCAAGCCAGGCTTCAGCAATATGTGAACCGTGAACTTCCAGATGTTCAAGCTGGTTTTAGAAAAGGCAGAGGAGCCAGAGATCAAATTGCCAACATCCGCTGGATCATTGAAAAAGCAAGAGAGTTCCAGAAAAGCATCTATTTCTGCTTTATTGACTATGCCAAAGCCTTTGTGTGGATCATGACAAACTGTGGAAAATTCTTAAAGAGATGGGAATACCAGACCACCTGACTTGCCTCTTGAGAAACCTATATGCAGGTCAGGAAGCAAGTTAGAACTGGACATGGAACAACAGACTGGTTCCAAATAGGAAAAGGAGTACATCAAGGCTGCATATTGTCACCCT
>NW_011495078.1:1787802-1794398 GCF_000754665.1 Bison bison bison | reverse complement strand
GATGGGGAAACAGTGGAAACAGTGTCAGACTTAATTTTGGGGGGCTCCAAAATCACTGCAGATGGTGACTGCAGCCATGAAATTAAAAGACACTTAGTCCTTGGAAGGAAAGTTATGACCAACCTAGATAGCATATTCAAAAGCAGAGATATTACTTTGCCAACAAAGGTCCATCTAGTCAAGGCTGTGGTTTTTCCAGTGGTCATGTATGGATGTGAGAGTTGGACTGTGAGGAAAGCTGAGCACAGAAGAATTGATGCTTTTGAACTGTGGTGTTGGAGAAGACTCTTGAGAGTCCCTTGGACTGCAAGGAGATCCAACCAGTCAGTTCTAAAGGAGATCAATCCAGGGTGTTCTTTGGAAGGAATGATGCTAAAGCTGAAATTCCAGTACTTTGGCCACCTCATGCGAAGAGTTGACTCATTGGAAAAGACTGTGATGCTGGGAGGGATTGGGGGCAGGAGGAGAAGGGGACAACAGAGGATGAGATGGTTGATGGCATCACTGCCTCGATGGACGTGAGTCTCAGTGAACTCCGGGAGTTGGTGATGGACAGGGAGGCCTGGTGTGCTGCGATTCATGGGGTTGCAAAGAGTCGGACACGACTGAGTGACTGAACTGAACTGAACTGATCTCTACTTTTCTTGAAGAGATCTCTAGTCTTTCCCATTCTATTGTTTTCCTCTATTTCTTTGCATTGATCGTTGAGGAAGGCTTTCTTATCTTTCCTTGCTATTCTTTGGAACTCAGCATTCAGATGGGTATATCTTTCCTTTTCTCCTTTGCCTTTCGCTTCTCTTCTTTTCACAGCTATTTGTAAGGCCTCCTCAGACAGCCATTTTGCTTTTTTGCATTTCTTTTTCTTGGGGATGGTCTTGATCACTGCCTCCTGTACAATGTCCCTAACCTCCATCCATAGTTCTTCAGGCACTCTGTCTATCAGATCTAATTTCTTGAATCTATTTCTCACTTCCACTGTATAATCATTAGGGATTTGATATAGGTCATACTTGAATGTACTAGTGGTTTTCCCTACTTTCTTCAATTTAAGTCTGAATCTGGCAATAAGGAATTCATGGTCTGAGCCACAGTCAGCTCCGGTCTTGTTCTTGCTGACTGTATAGAGCTTCTCCATCTTCGGCTGCAAAGAATATAATCAATCTGATTTTGGTGTTGACCATCTATCTGGTGATATCCACGTGTAGAGTCTTCTCTTGTCTTGTTGGAAGAGGGTGTTTGCCATGACCTGTGCATTCTCTTGGCAAAACTCTATTAGCCTTTGCCCTGCTTCATTCCTTATTCCAAGGCCAAATTTGCCTGTTACTCCAGGTATTTCTTGACTTCCTACTTTTGCATTCCAGTCCCCTATAATGAAAAGGACATCTTTTTTGTGTGTTAGTTCTAGAAGGTCTTGTAGGTCTTCATAGAACCATTCAACTTTAGCTTCTTCAGCATTACTGGTCGGGGCATAGACTTAGATTACTGTGATATTAAATGGATTGCCTTGAAATGAACAGAGATCATTCTGTCGTTTTTGAGGTTGCATCCAAGTACTGCATTTTGGACTCTTGTTGACCATGATGGCTACTCCATTTCTTCTAGGGGATTCCTGCCCACAGTAGTTGATATAATGGTCATCTGAGTTAAATTCACCCATTCCAGTCCATTTTAGTTCTCTGATTCCTAGAATGTCAATGTTCACTCTTGCCATCTCCTGTTTGACCACTTCCAATTTGCCTTGATTCATGGACCTAACATTTCAGGTTCCTGTGCGATATTGCTCTTTACAGCACTGGACTTTACTTCCATCACCAGTCACATCCACTGCTGGGTTGCTGGGTGTTGTTTTTGCTTTGGCTCCGTCTCGTCGTTCTTTCTGGGGTTATTTCTCCACTGATCTCCGGTAGCATATTGGGCACCAACTGACCTGGGGAGTTCCTCTTTCAGTGTCATATCTTTTTGCCTTTTCATGCTGTTCATGGGGTTCTAAGGGCAAGAATACTGAGGTGGTTTGCCATTCCCTTTCCAGTGGACCACGTTTTGTCAAACCTCTCCACCATGACCCGCCCGTCCTGGGTGGCCCTACATGGCATGGCTCATAGTTTCACTGAAATTAGACAAGGCTGTGGTCCATGTGATCAGTTTGATTAGTTTTCTGTGATTGTGGTTTTCATTCTGTCTGCCCTCTGATAGATAAGGATAGAGGCTTATGGAAGCTTCCTGATGGGAGAGACTGACTGAGGGGAAAACTGGGTCTTGTTCTGATGGGCGGGGCCATGCTCAGAAAATCTTTAGTCTGATTTTCTGGTGAAGGGCAGGGTTGTGTTCCTGCCCTGCTATTTACCTGGGGCCACACGATGGTGGAGGTAGTAAAGATAATGGCGACCTCCCTCAAAAGGTCCCATGCAGGCCCTGCTACGCTCAGTGCCCCCAGCCCTGCAGCAGGCCAGTGCCAATCCGGCCTCTGCCGGAGACTCCTGGACACTCAGGGGCAAGTCTGGGTCAGTCTCTTGTGGGGTCACTTCTCCTTTCTCCTGGGTCCTGGTGCGCATAAGTTTCTGTTTGATCTCTCTCTCTCTCTCTCTCTCTCTTTAGTCGCTAAGTCATGTCTGACTCTTGCAACCCCATGGACTGTAGCCCGCCAGGCTCCTCTGTCCGTGGGATTCTCCGGGCAATAACACTGGAGTGGGTTGCCATTTCCTTCTCCAGGGGATCTTCCCGACCCAGGAATCGAACCTGAGTCTCCTTTATTGCAGGCAGATTCTTTACTGATTGAGCTATGAGGGAAGCCCTAGGGAGGTATATATATGGAGAGAGATGTAGGTAAGTAGGCACATATAGGTATAACCTATGTCTCTCTCCATATGTATACACTTATATTCCTGTATCTATAGACACACGTATATATTTTCCCCACTTCCACACTGGCTGCATTCTGTACACATCCTCCAAGTATAAAACCTTCATGGAAGTTTTTGCAAGTAGGATTTTTCCGTAGCCTGGAGTCATGTATTTTCTCCTGCAGGTCACCATCCTTTCTGGGTGTCATACTGGAGAGAATTATTTTCCTCCCACTCAAGATTTCTGGAATATTCCCTCCAGGAGTTTCACTTCTGTCTGCCTGTCTTTGATTTTTCTGTATCTTTCTCACCTACATCTCCGTGTGCCTGAATCATTGCTTTATTCATTTCCTATGTTAAAGTGTTATGCCTTAAACTATTTATAATATACATTTATTTATTTATGTGCTTATGAATATATTTGTTTAAAAGTTTTAAATTATCCCATAAGAGTTTCCAGAGATGGAATAGGCTCACCAGGGTACTCACCCCATTTCAAAGTTGCCGGGTTTTGAGGGGTGCTGGTGGACCCTGGAGAAGTGTTGTCCATGTGAGGATCATCCAAGTTTCTCTCTGGCCCCAGGCCACACGGGGCTCCTTATGGGGGAAGCTGGAGATGGGCCTGAGAATTGTCCACGTTCAGACATGAGTTTAATACAGTGGTCTTGCTTGTATTGTGTTTGAGAGCACAGTCACGGGCATTTCAGAAGTTATAATCCCTATTTTTTATTCTCACAGATTTCAGCTTATTACAACTTGAAATTTTATAGAGGCTTTACCAGTAAAAGCATTATTAAAGATTATATTTTAAATAAAATCTTTCAGGATGGAGGGGACTTGAAAATAATTCTCGTTGGAGTTGATTGTCCAGGACATTTCTGTCTTGCGCTGTGTGACTGGTCCAGGAAGAGAGTTCAGATGCTCTCATGTGGACAAAATAGGAACTTGTTCAGTGGACTTGAGAAACCTGGGGATTTACTCATTATCTTGTCTCTGCCACCTCTGGGTTTTTTCCTATTATTTAAGGCCCAATAATGATATGTGTGTGTGTGTGTTTTATGAATACATAGGCTTTGCTATGAATATGTAATTTTGAATGGGATAAAATTTAGCTTTCTTTGGTCTTTTCAAAACTCAGAAGAGTTGCGTGTGATACAGAAGTAAGCGACTCCACACACCAGTTCAGCCTCTCACCTGCACTTGTCTCCCTGGAGCTAATGACGCCTTTCACACCCTTCCAGCTTCCCAGGGGAGGAGTGAGCAGAGACCCAGATACAGACGAGGATGCAGGTAGTGACACAAACACGCACACACGTGCAAGGCTTTCTTCTTTGCAGAGCTGTACTGCCGAGCGTGAGTGTGTACATACATGGAGGTGTGGGGGGTGTGTGTAGGTGTGTGTGCTGTGCGTGTGGTGTGTACACACACGAGAGTGTAGGCATGTGTGTGCATGCACATGTATGTGTGTGGTGTGTGCACACATGAGCGTGTAGGCATGTGTGCGTGCATGTGTGTGTGTGTGGTGTGCATACACACTTGTATACAGAAGTGAAGAATGATTCTGGCGCACCTCCGGAGCTCGGCTGGGGCGGTGGGCGTGGGCGGAGGCTCCGTGGAGGCTCAGGGGGCACGTCCCTGAGAGGAGCGGGAGTGTGGTCGGGGAGAGTGAGACAGGGCTCAGATCTGGGCTCCGACTCTTGTGCCCGTGGTGGGTCTGTGGCTGAATGTCCGGACCCTGGCTGGGCCGCTGGGCTCCTGGCTGGTCTGTGGTTGAGGGCTGGCGCCACCTATTGGCCAGAGGCTTCTCTTCCAGAGCCTGCCGCGTGGCAGGTGAGCATGTGGCCCTGGGAACTGCCGGGCCAGGGGCCCTGGTTTGGAGGGGGAGCTGCCCTGCACTACAGGAGCACGTTAAAACCTGCTGTCCACACAGGCTTTGTTTTCTGCTTTTGTTCCGATAAAAGTTACGTATCATCACTGCAGACAATTTGGAAGAAATATGAATGTAAAAAAGGAGGGCCATCACCTACAGGGACACCTGCCAGATACGACTGGAAACATCAGTGTGTCTTCCTTAGTGTCTGGTCCTAACATGTGTGAACAAGTGTGGAAAGCTCTGTCCACTGTTTGCTCTGCCCTGTCTGT
Source organism: Bison bison bison (assembly GCF_000754665.1). Lineage (NCBI taxonomy): Eukaryota > Metazoa > Chordata > Mammalia > Artiodactyla > Bovidae > Bison > Bison bison. The sequence goes on along the minus strand of NW_011495078.1, from coordinate 1,789,416 downwards.
CAGGGCTTCCCTGGGGGCTCAGACGGCAAAGGATCCGCCTGCCATGCGGGAGGCCCAGGTTCCATCCCTGGGTGGGGAAGATCCCCTGGAGGAGGAGAGGCTACCCACTCCAGTATTCCTGGGCTTCCCTGGCAGCTCAGCTGGTAAAGAATCTGCCTGAAATGTGGGAGACCTGGGTTCGATTCCTGGGTTGGGAAGATCTCCTGGAGAAGGGAAAGGCTACCCACTCCAGTAGTCTAGCCTGGAGGATCCCATGGACTGTATAGTCCATGGGGTAGCCAAGAGTCGGACAGGACTGAGCGACGTTCACTTCACTTGTTTGTCAGTTTAAAAGGAAATCCCTCACTTTGCACTGAAAATGCTACCTTTTATCCTTCTGTCCAACTCCTCTTACTTTTAGAGGAGATTCTAGCTGATGCCTGTAGAGCTGCCGAGGCAGGATTGTCCTCTTCATTGCTAAGTGACTAAGGATCGTTGATAAGTGACTTGTAAGGACACAGATGCTGACATCGTCACATCTCTCTGCAGGAACAGGAGGAGAACGGGGTGCGGCACCTGCCCGCGGTGGCCCGGTGCCCTGGCCATGTGGCTCTGTTGCTCACACTTGCACTGTCTGTCCCCGTGACTTGGTGGGGTTGGTGGTGGACACATCCGAGTTGACTCCAGCCACTCCAGAGCCGGCGGGAGGGCTGGAGGAGTGAGAAAGCCCAATGGGTCAGAAGACGGCTCTGGAGGTCCGACCCGGGCCGTGGGCTTGCAGAGGATTTTGCTGTTAAGCTGGAGATGATCCCATGATTGGACTGTTTACTTGTTTCGAGTGTTCAAACCTGTGCTCCTGGCCCCTGATTTATTTATCGTCTGGACTCCAGGCCCCAGCGCCTGGGGAGGAAGGATGGGGTTTGCCTTCCCCGCACCCCACGTCCTCAGCTCCCTCTGGGAGCGTGGGTCTGGCTGCCGCTGGGGTCCAGTGTCTGGGCGGGAACTGCAGGCTCGGCACATGGCCCCTTCATTCTGGGCTCACAGCCCGTAATGCAGGCCGGTTAAATCTCTGCGCTCGATTTCTCTAAAAGTGAGATCTCTCCAATTGCCACCAGATGTCAGTAAAATCCCTCCTAAAATAAATGTGCGGCGGGCAGGTTCATGAGAAGCAGTGAGGACGCACCTGCTGATACCACGTTTCGCTCTATGGTCTCCCCGCCACCGCTCCTCCCATCCTGGGGGTGCAGTTTGTGGCTCCCCACTGCCTGCCCTGACCTTCCGCAGCACTATTTTGGGGAGTCACCTGTGAGGGATCAGAGTAGGGCTGACCCAGAGACAAGCCAGCAGAACAGTGACCGTGGCAAGGCCTCCTGAGGCCACTTTGGGGGGATGTGTGGCCCCAGGCTGGGGCCTCCATGTGTCGTACCCAGGGCCAGCCAGGGCCAGTGTAACAGCTCTGGACACCCTTCACTGCTGAGCAAACACCCAGGGGACGTCGCCGGCAGCAAAAGCCCCAGAAGCACCAGCTTAATGGATGGCCACCTGCTAAGACGCAGGGTCACCTGCTGTGCCAGGCCGGCTCTTCTGCACACCCGTCACACCTGGGAACAGTGGAGGTGACTGTGGCTGGCATGC
>NW_011495078.1:1784994-1787655 GCF_000754665.1 Bison bison bison | reverse complement strand
GGAGTGGGGGGTGGGAGGTAATGATTCCACGTGACCCACACTGACGTCTGGGGGCTGATCCACCTCAGCCTGAGCTGATGCGGATGAAGGAGCATCTTGGGTCCTCAGTCCAGAGGGCCGCTTCCTCTGCCTGTTCCAGATCTTGGCTTCCTGTGGCCGCATCGGTGTGACTTGAGTGCTCACACACACAACTGTCTCATGTCTTTGCTGTTTTTGGGTGGATGGAGGTGCACGCCGATGCGGACAGCCGGCTAACTGGAAAAGACCCTGATGCTGGGAGGGACTGGAGGCAGGAGTAGAAGGGGCAACAGAGGACGAGATGGCTGGATGCATCACTGACTCGATGGACTTCAGTTTGAGTAAGCCCCGGGAGATAGTGAGGGACAGGGAGGCCTGGCGTGCTGCACTCCATGGGGTTGCAAAGAGTCAGACACCACTTAGTGACTGGACAACAGCAACATGGAGATTTAAGTGCTATAAAATGTGTATTACAAATCTAGACTCTGTTCTGAAAACTTGAAACAACTTTCTAAACTCTCATACTGCGCACTTTATGGCTTGTTGGAGTCAGTTGAATGTTACTGTAGAACATTTAAGATACTTAGATTCTCAGAGGTCTTGAATATCTTACGTGTTTTTTGGTAATCCTTGTCTCAGAGCACCTTGGCTTGCTGTGAGGTTACCATGGTGAATCCTAATTCAGCTTGGATGGCCCCTCAGCAGTGCGGCGGTGCATTGCTGGGAGGGGCAAGGGGTTGTCCATGGGGAGCCACCGCCGTCACTCGAGGGACACTGGAGAAGTGTCACAACTCATCATAGCCTCCGTTACAAGGGGATAGCATTACCAATCTGACAGTGTGGTAGGAGATTTAAATGTGATTCTGTAAGAAAAGTACCCAGGGGACACCTAGATGGAACAATAAATACTAGCAACTGACTAGTAATGGATCAGCTTTAGGAAAATGCAAGACCTGAGACCTGACTCAGGGATGTCCATGGTGGTCCGGTGGCTAGGACTCTGAGCTCCCAATTCAGGGGGTGTGTTCCATCCCTGGTCAGACAGCGAGATCACATGCCACAGCTAAAGACCTGTGTGCTGTAACTGAGGCCTGGTGCGGCCAGATGGGTTTTCTTCAGTTCACTTGCTCAGTTGTGTCCGACTCTTTGCGACCCCATGGACTGCCACACGCCAAACTTCCCTGTCCATCACCAACTCCTGGAGTTTGCTCAAACTCATGTCCATCGAGTCAGTGATGCCATCCAACCATCTCATCCTCCGTCGTCCCCTTCTCCTCTCGCCTTCAGTCTTTCCCAGCATCAGGGTCTTTTCCAATGAGTCGGCTCTTCGTATCAGGTGGCCACAGTACTGGAGCTTCATCATCAGTCCTTCCAGTGAGTGTTTAGGGTTGTTCTCCTTTAGGATGGACTGGTTGGATCTCCTTGCAGCCCAAGGGACTCTCAAGAGTCTTCTCCAACACCACAGTTCAACAGCATCAGTTCCTTGGTGCTCAGCCTTCTTTATGGTCAAACTTTCACTCACATCCATAACATGACTACGACTGGAAAAAAATCATAGCATTGACTAGATGGACCTTTGTCGGGAAAGTGATGTCTCTGTTTTTTAATATGCTGTCTAGGTTGGTCATAGCTTTTCTTCCAAGGAGCAAGCATCTTTTAATTTCATGGCTGCAGTCACCATCTGCAGTGATTTTGGAGCCCAAGAAAATAAAGTCTCTCACTGTTTCCATTGTCTCCCCATCTATGTATATATTTTTAAAAATCTGATTCTGACTCTTGAGTTCTCTCCAGTATTCTTGCCTGGAGAATTCCATGGACAGGGGAGCCTGGGGGAGGGGGGTGGTGACAATCCATGGGATCACCAAGAGTTGGATTTGGCTGAGAAGGCGGTAGTGTGTGGAGAAGGCAATGGCACCCCACTCCAGTACTCTTGCCTGGAGAATCCCATGGATGGAGGAGCCTGGTGGGCTGTAGTCCATGGGGTCGCTAAGAGTCGGACACGACTGAGCAACTTCCTTTTCACTTTTCACTTTCATGCGTTGGAGAAGGAAATAACCCACTCCAGTGTTCTTGCCTGGAGAATCCCAGGGGTGGGGGAGCCTGGTGGGCTGCCGTCTATGGGGTTGCACAGAGTTGGACGCGACTGAAGCGACTGGGCGGCGGCAGTGGTAACGTGGGAGGGTTTAGAGGAGGTGGGGTGACTTCTGTTCCCTGTTGGAGGCGGGGAGGCTCCGGGGGTGCAGAAGGCTGAGTGGGGTCTGAGGACCACCCGAGGACCCACTAGCGCCTGGTATCCCCAGCTCCCCATGTAGCATCCAGGTCGGGCAGCTCCTGAGGCCAGGGCCTTGCTCATCGCTGCCCAGGTCCAGGAGAGCGAACTTGGGGAGACGCCCTGTTCTGTCCAGATAGGAGACAGGAGGGGGGAGTGGAGCTGCCCACCCTCATGCCCAGAGCCAGTGCCTGGAGTGCCCAGCACCCTCTGTGGGGAAGCAGTGGCGGGCCCTCCCCACGGTCTCAGCTTCCCCTCCTGCAGCTTGCTGTGCCTGGGGCTGAGGTCCACTCCTGATGGCTTCTGGAGGCCAGGCTGTCCCTCCCCGGGTGCCAGCCCAGTGCTGGCTCCTGTGCCCCCGGCCCCTGCCCGAG
>NW_011495078.1:1784461-1784894 GCF_000754665.1 Bison bison bison | reverse complement strand
CCCCCCCCCCCCCCCCGCCAGTGCAGCCTGCTGGCCTGAGGGGTGGCCTGTGTCTCAGGGAACATGGCCCCCTGCCTGGGTCCTGCGGCTGGCGGTTGGTGTCCTGGCTGAGCGAAGGGCCCGAGCACAGTCTGTAGGGTGGGGCCCAACAGGGCTCATGCGGTATTTTTTTCTGAGTCATGACGCTCATGGTACTGGAGGCTCTCTGCAAGGTCAGCTGACATGCAACAGGGAGGCTTGTGCCGTCACTCAGTCGTGTCCGACTCTGTGTGACCCCATGGACTGTAGCTGCCAGGCTCCCCTGTCCATGGGATTCTCCAGGCCAGAGTACTGGAGTGAGTTGCCTTTCCTCCTTCAGGGGATCTTCCTGACCCAGGGATGGAACCCGAGTCTCTTATGTCTCCTGCATTGGCAGGCGGGTTCTTTACCATTA
>NW_011495078.1:1766813-1784361 GCF_000754665.1 Bison bison bison | reverse complement strand
GTGCTACCTGGGAAGCCTTACTAGTTGTTCTCCGGAAAACCCCCAGACTTTTCAAGGATCCCAATTTGGGAGGAATGGACCACATATCTTCACTCAGCATTTCTTCCATTTTTTGGATCTAGCGCGGAGAGGGATTCGCGAGTGTCCGTCCCAGCTCCAGGATACAAAGGCCACCATCAGGGCGAGGGCAGGAGCTCCCGGTTGGAGGGCGAGTGTCGGGCGAGGGGTGCACGGGCCGAGGGGGCCCCGATGGGACCGCCTTCCTGTCGTCATTTCTCCAAATCTGCCGAGTTTTTGAGGACCCGCTCTGCGCTTGGGGAGACTTACCTGAGAGCGGGTTGTGTTACCCTTTCCTTCCTTCTGTAAATCACATTGTGATTTAGGTGAACTCTGAGAGTGTGTCGTTTGCAGAAGAAAGCATAGTATTAATAACTCTTTTTGTGTAAAGAGCGCTCGTCTCCTAATAGTCCCGTTTCTGAGTTTACGTCTCTGGTGCCTGGGTGTTCCCTTTGGCATCACGTCCTCCCCACACCGTGCAGACATCCTCACGAAGCACAGTATTTTCCGGCCCCAAACTTAAACACACAGAGCGCGGGGACTGGAGCCAGGCAAGCAGTGGAGCTAGGACGCGAGGCAGGCGCCGGTTCTCAGCTCCGGGCGTTTCTCGTTACAAGTTAAACTGTTGACAATGATGGCTTAATAGGCGCTACCTGGGATGTGGGTGAGATAATGAGGATGAAAGGCTGTGCCTCTGCATTTCCTGGCTTCTTTGTGTTGAAATTAGTAAATGCATGATCACGACAAAATGGTTTTCTGAATTTAATTTTCACTCCTTCTACGCCCTCTGCCCGAGAGATAAACGGAGAAGAGGTGCTGTCTTAAGAGCCTTGTTTTGAAGCTGGGCAGCTCTCAGGGCCCTGCTGCCCTGGGGAGGGTCGGGGTCTGAGGACAGATGGACGCAAGGTCCGGCTCAGGTTGGGGGGTGAAGGCCCAGGGTCGTCGGCGCTCATCTGGGGGCTGAGGGCGTGGAGCAGGCGCTGAGTCCACCACGAGGTGGAGCCCTGGGGGCAGGACACTCGGGAGAGTTGCAGGCAGGTGGGTGTCGGCAGGGAAATGCGCGCTGGCCCCCAGACGCTCCCCTGAGGCCTCCTTTCCGTCGGCCAGGCCCTCCGGGGCACGTGGAGTCTGCGTTAGGGTGACTTGGGTTTAAAGGACAGCGGGGCCCAGCAGCAGCAGAGCGCAGAGCCACTAACGTGCCCACTGATTTGATTGGATCGGCCAGGTTCAGGGCCCGGGATCGGTCCCTGGTGGGGGAACTGAGATCCCACAAGCAGCACTGCCTAAAAAAACACAACAAAAACCAAAATAGTCGTCCGGGGTCTGACTCAGCCTGAGCTCACCTTCAGTGCCTTCAGGGGAGCTGCTCGGGCGGCCTTCCCAGGCGAGTCAGCGTCTGGAAGGTGCCCGTCTGCCCCCGGGCGGCGGGGTCACCCGTCGTGGGGCCCGGCTTCCTCCCGGGCCCATTGGGGCCTGGCCTCTGCCTCTGGGTGCGTCTCCAGCCAAGAGGTCTCAGGCCCCAGCTCTGCTCAGGAGCCTCCGTTTCTAGGCCAGCCCCCACCAGCGGCTCCGGGGCTGGGCTGGGGAGGGACCAGCCATGTCTGGTTGCTCGTGGCAAGCCCTGGACCCGCCGCCTCAGTTCCATGGGACTCAGCCTCCCCAACAGGGGGCTGGCACAGTGATGGCCATCAGGGACTCCCACAAGAATTCAGTGAAACAGCACGCGCAGCAGTTCTAGCCTGTGGGGCCCCTCTGCGGGCTGGCCGCATTCTGAGGGCTGGGCACCCTGGCTGGAGGGGTGTCTGGCTCAGTCAGGGGCACAGGAGCGCCTGGCATTTACAGAGGCAGCTTGACCAGCAAAGGCAACATCGCAGGGAGCTACCCCAGGGCCGGCCCTGCTCCGAAGGATTTCTGAGCAGAGCAGAGGGGTATGAGCGTCTTGGGGGCGGGTCCTCTTTTGGGTCCCACAGGGGACTTTGTTTAGTGACCACAACGCAGCCCTCCACTGCCTCAGCCTTTGAACTTCACGTGGGCCCTCACGGAAAGGTTGTCCTTGGTGTCGTCGTACCAGCTGGAGCCCAGGATGTGGACGTGGGCACAGAGGTCTCTGTGCGCAGGGAAAGCCAAGTGTATTAATCAGGGAGGGCTTCCTGGGCGGCTCCGAGGTCAGCAGCCCACCTGCCAGTGTGGGAGACTTGGGCTTGATCCCTAGTGGGGTAAGTCCCCTGGGGAAGGGCATGGCAGCCCACTCCAGGATTCTCGCCTGGAGGATCCCAGGGACAGAGGAGCCTGGCGGGCTATGGCCATGGGGTCACGGAGAGTCGGACACGACTGAGCAACTGAATGTGCTAAGTGGTTCAGTCGTGTCCGACTCTTTGCGACCCCATGGACCGTAGCCCGCCAGGCTCCTCTGTCCCTAGGATTCTCCAGGCAAGAATCCTGGAGTGGGTTGCCATGCCCTCCTCCAGGGATCTTGCTGACCCAGGGATTGACCCCGCATCCTTGTGTCTCCTGCACGGGTGGGTGGGTCCTTTACTACTGTTGTAGTTGCCACCACGACAGTTAAATAGGAAACTCTCACCGCATGATTGCTATTCAAGTCCTGTAGCATAGCCTGTGTGTAAGTTTCTGTAGAACAATGAATTTAAAAGAAAGGTCATATACATGTAATATCCCCCCTCCCTCCCTTCTTTCTTGCTTCCTGCGGTAGGAAAAAAGACAACTTTGGGGAACTTCTTGGATTCTATGCACCTAACTCCTCAAACTTTGCATTAATATACATTTTTCTTTATATTTAATTTCTGTGACAGACAAATTGCATGCCCTTAATTGAATTAACACAAATTAGACCTGAAAGGAATTGAGGAATGAACATCTGGGATGTTTCTTGAAAGCTTTCTTATTGCTTGAAGCGCTCGGGAAAAAAAATCCCTCTTCCTTAACGACACCAATTAAAGACATATTAGAGTTAATACCGGCAGCATCTTTCCAAAGCGGGGGTGATCATGATGGCTTCTGATCCTATTATTTCAGAACTCAGAAGCCAAGTGTTTAAAAGCAGGACTGGTTTCAGGGAGGCACCTAGAGCTGGAGGGGCAGATGGAGTCTGGTGAATGGGGAGCTGACCGATCCTAGAGGGTGACCAAGAGCCTGAGGCATCTGCCTGCCAGGGGAGGCGTGGGACTCATACCTGCGGGACTCTCGGGCCTGGGGACACACCGCCCCTCCCCCTCCCAGCCCCTTGCTCCAGTTCTTTGTCTTGTTTGCAGATGACGCTTGCCCATCTCCAAGGTTGTGTCTGGTGCTGAGAGCCCAGGTGCCAGTCGACAGCTGAGCCACTAAGTAAATAATTCCCTCAGAGAAACAGGACCTGTGTCCCCAGGCTGCACCTGCTGGCCTGGGCTGCGCCCGAGAAAGCTTCCTTCTGTGCCCACACTCACGGGTCTCTGGCGTTCGAGGGCAGGGCGCCCTCCGTCTCTTTGGCTGCCTCCCCATCTTTCTAATGTGTTTCTGCTCTTTCACGCCCATCCCTTCATCCTGCTGAGACACGGGTGGCTTCTTGAAGGTGCTGGTCCTCAAGTGAGGTCTGCAGGCCAGCAGGGTCAGCAGCACCGGGGGCCTTTGAAATGCAGATTGACTCCACTTAGACCCTCTGAACCTGAAGAGGGTGTGGGCGGAGCTCAGGCTCTGTGGTAAGGAGCTCTCCAGGTGGTGCTGGAAGCTCCGGAACCATTGGTCCAGTTTCCTGACTGGTCCAATGAGAGTGAGTCAGGAGGGACCAGAAGTGCCACCGTCTCAGGGTGCGGGTGGGGCTCAGGAGGGCGCCGGGCAGGACCTGTGCGTGCCCACTGTAGGACCCGCCCTCGCTCATGGGAGCCCGTGTAGGCTCAGGAGGGCGCCAGGCAGGACCTGTGCACGCTCACTGTAGGACCCGCCCTCGCTCATGGGAGCCAGTGTAGGACCACCCCCCATGGGAGCCTGCACACCCTCTGTGCAGGAAGCATCTTTAGTATTAATCTCAGAAAAAGTGCTCTGGGAGACCTGCTTCCCGCTACCAAGGACCTCTGGTGGGCAGCTGTGGGGCCTTCCTTCCTGAGGTTGGAATTACCCTTCGTCTTCATTGGAAAATCGCACTTTGCATTTTTCTGGAGGTGGCGAGGTTGAATGGAGTCAGTGACTGTGAAGCATGCGCCAGACCTCTGCATTTGTGAGTTAGGGGGAGAGGGAGGATGTTTCCTCCCGAGCAAAGTGGGATAAATACTCCATGCAGCTTGTAAGTGGTCCCTGAGTGGATCACAGCTGTGCCCTCTCCTCACAGGTGTGACGGGGGTGTCTCCAAATCCCCGAATGGAAGTTTGACCGGTGATTCCTGTGCAATGACACACAAATGAGGGAATCCAGGTCTCTAACAAGGAGAAGACTGTCTGCTTTCCTCCTCTGGTTCTCTAGGAGGCTCGTTGGATAAGTGGTCTCTGTGGTCTCCGTGCGGGGCTTCCCTGATGGGTCAGTTGGTAAAGAATCTGCCTGCAATGCAGGAGACCTCGGTTCAATCCCTGGGTCAGGAAGATCCGCTGGAGAAGGGATTGGATACCCACTCCAGTGTTCTTGGGCTTCCCGGTGACTCAGCTGGTGAAGAATCTGCCTGCAATGCAGGAGACCTCGGTTCAATCCCTGGGTCAGGAAGATCCGCTGGAGAAGGGATCGGATACCCACTGCAGTGTTCTTGGGCTTCCCGGTGGCTCAGCTGGTGAAGAATCTGCCTGCATGTGCTGGGCAGATTCACTGCCAGTGTGGGAACAATTCCAGGGCAAGATGGGATCCATCCCAGAGTTCTGAAGGAAGTGGCAAGAAAATAAACAGACAAAAAAGAATCTGCCTGCAACGCGGGAGACCCGGGTTTGATCCCTGGCTTGGGAAGATCCCCTGGAGAAGGGAAAGGCTGCCCACTCCAGTATTCTGGCCTGGAGAATTCCATGGGGTTGCAAAGAATGGTCTCTGTGAATCGAGGGCACTTCAGCAGGCAGACGGGTCCCTCTCTTACCTGCCTCCTTGGCACGCACCCCTCCCACCGCACCCTGCCCTCTGCTGGATCATCTTCCCCACAAGCACAGTGAGGGAGCAAAACTGTAACCACCGAGCTTCCTGATGGTGGAGGCTGGTCTGTATAACAGGGGCTTGGGAGCCCTCTGCCAGAATATCATCTTAAAGATGCTCACCGTGTTCTAATCCGTAGAAGTACGTAGATCCCAATCTCCTGACCTTGGGATGGACATGTACGCACAGCTGTCTATTTAGAACCGACAACCAACAAGGGCCTACTGTACAGCACAGGGACTCCTGCTCAAACTTCTGTAACAACCCAAATGGGAGAAGAATTTGAAAAAGAATAGATGTGTGTATTATATATAACTGCATCACTTTGTTGTGCCCTTGAAACTAGACTCGTGTAAACCGTGGCTGCAGCGTGGCGCTGGTCTTGGCGGCGCTCGGATGAGGGCTGATCCTTCATCCTAGGCCACTTCTCAAGAGGGTCCCTGGCTCTGCGGCGAGCCCCACCTTCCTCGTCCTTCCCTCACCACGGGGCAGCGTTAGTCTCTGCCTTCTTCCCCGTCCCTTGGGGATTTGCTAGAATGTGGTTCACATGAGGCTCTGTGAGCTGCTCCATCTCCCTGGACACTGTCAAGCACCTGGAAGGAGAGAGACCGAAGAGCCAGGCTTGGCGCCATGCCAGGCTGCCGGCCGTGGGAGAGTGAGAACGAGGGCCCCCGTGGGCCGCGTCCCCGGCAGGACAGCCAGGCATGGATGGCGGAGTCGCTGCTGCTTCTCCTCCTTTCCCACGTTCCACAGAGGAGGCACCCTGGGGGTCTCTGTGCCATGGAACATGGAGCGGAGTGGCTACCACTCCCTTCCCTGTGATTCCCCTGTCCCAGGGAGTGCTGGGACCCAGGACAGCAGGCCGCCATCCCGCGCCTAGCTCGCAGGAGCGTGGCTCTGCACCCGAAGAGGCGGGAGCCTCAGCCCAGCAGCTGGACCAGGTGATTTTTCATCCGTTGGAGGGACTGTCAGCACTCACGGTCCTGGGAGAGAGTCTTTCTCCCTGTCACGGGTGAGATAAACTCCCCCTAACGCTACGGCGGCGGCCAAGCTGCCAACTCCACATTTGCATTTCGTAGTTTTGTTACAAATCAAAGATGTTGCCAGAATGCTCTGGTTTGGTTTGGGAAGGTAAATTGTAGTCATTATACTGGGGCACAGAAAGGCATACTAAATCTGAAGAGCAACACACTGCCAAGACTGGGGTCAGTCCTTCAGGGGTGACCAAGCGCGGCGTATTTCCAAACGGGTCCATATTCCTCCAGACAAAGGTGCCAGATTTAACCAGCTCACTGTTGATAGGAGAGCTACTGTTGGTAGGAGCATCTCACGGGTCGGGGAAACTGCAACACCATCTCTAAACATTGAAGACCATAGAAAGTCCTCCAGGTCTTGCTGGGGATGCTATCGAGGGTTGCCAAGTCTTGGCCAGAGGAAGTGCAGTCTTCACGAGGGCCCCGCGGTCAGGCCAGCGGTCGATACCGGGACAAAGGAGCCCCAAGCGGGGCTTTGTCTGCTTACTGTTCAATAAAAGTGCTTTGCTGGGAGAAGACAGTGCAGCCCTCAGTTTTGAGGGCTTGATATATATGGATATTAAACTCGTCTTCAGAACTGAGTGCCCACTGCTTCTGTCTCCTTTGAGAGCCGGGCAGGGTAATTGGAAAGCCGCGGCGGCCCTTGTGCTGAAGCAGCATAAATCTCCGGGGGGTGACGGGCTGACAATGGGCACCCTCCTTCGCTATCAGGGTGGCCCTTGTCTGAACTATTTATTAACCGAGATGTGAATGGGCCAATGAAGGGCCGATTTATATGTAACCACAGGAGATGTATTGCGACTGCCTTAAACATCGATTTCCTTCCTGCGTTTGTTCTTGGTGGGGTATAGACGCGCAGAAGTGCAATAATGCGGGTCTGTCCTTATCAGATCTTGGATATTTCCCCAGACTGTCTGCAGCCATTAACCTTGCATATTATCTGACTTTGGTGATTAGTACCGGGCACATAAACCCGTATTGATGGCCGGTCTTGGTGGAGAATAGTCTGCTGAGTTATTGGGGCTGGGTTTTGCTGACTCTGTGATACTAACGATAGTATTATGCTGGTGCTTCGAGGTCACTCGTTTGTCATCTCTAGGTGTGCGGTGTGGCCGTGTGGGGCTGGGCTACCAGGAGAATCTTGTTGAGAAGCGTCAGTCCCAACTCACTGCCCTTCTCAGGCTGCGCTGGGGCAGCCGCACCTGCCGACTGTGGTGAAGACCAAGCGCTGTGCTCTCATTTTCTCATCCTAACCCTGCTGCTGCTGCCGTTCAGCCGCTCAGTCGTGTCCGACTCTCTGCGACCCCGTGGACCGCAGCACGCCAGGCCTCCCTGTCCTTCACCAACGCCCGGAGCTTGCTCAAACTCATGTCCATTGAGTCGGAGATGCCATCCAACCATCTCATCCTCTGTCCTCCCCTTCTCCTCCTGCCTTCAATCTTCCCCAGCATCAGGGTGTTTTCCAATGAGTCAGTTCTTCGCATCAGGTGGCCAAAGTACTGAAGTTTCTTTCAGCTTCAGCATCAGTCTTTCCAATGAATATTCAGGGTTGATATCCTTCAGGCTTGACTTATTTGATTTCCTTGCTGTCCAAGGGACTCTCAAGAGTCTTCTCCAACACCAACAGTTCAAAAGCATCAATCCTTTGGCACTCAGCCTTCTGTATGGTTCAGCTTTCACATCCATGTATGTCTCCTGGAAAAACTACAGCTCTAACTATCGAGACTACACAGTAACAGAGTGTGGCCCTTTAAAGACCTGAACCATGAGTCCATGCGGATAAGAGTCCAAAGGCATCAGTTCTTCGGCGCTCAGCCATCGTTATGGTCCAACTCTCACATCCATACACGGTTACTGGAAAAACCATAGCTTTGGCGATACAAATCTTTGTTGGCAAAGTAATGTCTCTGTTTTTTCATATGCTGTCTATGTTGGTCATAGCTTTTCTTCCCAGGAGCTCGCGTCTTTTAATTTCATGGCTGCAGTCACTGTCCACAGTGATTTTGGAGCCCAAGAAAATACAGCCTGTCATTGTTTCCATTGTTTGCCCATCTACTCGCCAGGAAGTGGAGGGACCGGAGGCCATGGTCTTAGTTTCTCGAGTCTGTTCATCCTCTCTGTCCACCATCTCCGCCAGGCAGACTAGTGGGGTTACACCTTGACCATGTGCACTCAGACTCAGGCTTCCTGTCCTGGGGATGATAGTCTGAGCGGCCGAGCCCCACATAGTCCTTCTTAGCACCTAGCAACTTGGGTCTCCAGACCCCATAGAAGGTGGGCTCCCTAAGGTTGCTAATAGAAGGGCGCCCTGAACAATGGCATCTCCCCTAAAAGACACAGGATCCCATGTCCTCATAGTGTGGGGTGATGCTGAGCCCATTTATTATGCGTGTGTGTGCTCAGTCACGTCCGACTCTTTGCCACCAGAGGGACTATAGCTGGCCAGGCTCCTCTGTTGTTGGGATTTTCCAGACAAGAATACTGGAGTGGGTTGCCATTTCCTTCTCTAGGGGATCTTCCCAACCCAGAAATCAAATCCCTGTGTCCTGCGTCTCCTGTCTTGGCAGGCAGATTCTTTTCAGCTAGTGCCAGCTGGGAAGCCCCTGTTCATTATGATCAGGACCAAAACCCAACCTGCAAATGGCATGGGTGAAGCCAGCTTGGAGTTACGGCATTTTAAAAGTTGGGAAGGGCTGGAATGACGGTCTTGCCCAGAAAATCATGATGTCAGCAGGTAGTTAGTGGATCCACTAGAATGGCATCAGGTCTACACATTTTTAGTCCATCCCTTCCCGTCGCTGGTCATCTGAAGATGCTAAAGGCAGCAAGTTGAGTGCCTACAAGCCTTGTTCAAGGGCTGGGTTTGCCCAGATGGTGTTAGACATGGCCGGCTCCTCCCTGCACCATGCTGTGAGGCCACCCGTGAACAGCAGTGCTTGGACCTGGGGCAAGTGGCCAGACTCGTCCCCACATGCAGTGAGGGAGAAAGCACCTCCATCAAGGAATATTTCATTCTAAGATATTTTCAATTGAAATAGGCATTAACTGTGCTGTATACGGTACTAATAAACTCCTAAGTGTGAAAGATAGCAACATATAAATGAAATAAATTTATCTGGGCATGGTGTGATGCTTCTGAAGAAGTTAACAATGGTCATAGTTTGATTTTTATTATACTAAGGTGGATTCTTAACCAGGGAAGTGCCTCATAGTTTGGTATTTTAAACTTTGGCTTGGACAGCCACGCTGGGTCTCTTTTTGAAGTCAGAAGCCTTCTGTGGATCGAAATCTTGCCCCTTTAGTGTCCTGGATGTGGGAGCTCAGCTGAGTCCCCTTGGTTAGCCTCTCTGATCCTTAGTTCCCTACTGACCCCCGGGAATTGAGCCCCCGGGGTTCTGACGGCTCCAGGAGTTACCTGCCATCATAAGCACGGCCACGGTGTGCTGTCTGTGAAATGAGAGGTGAGTGACGTGCCTTCCACTTTGCCTTCTCATTCTAGAATTCTGAGATCCAGACCAGAGATGAGAGCTAGACTAGACTGGATTCCAAGATGGTGACCAGAGACAGCTGGAGGGGCGGGGAGGAATCAGCTGGGTCCTCCAGGGCGGGGGGGCGGGGCTTCTGTGGTGTGAGGAAGACCCGGTGTCTGGGGGCTGTCACCCACCATGGTGGTCCTTGGATGGAAGGAGCCCGGGCCGTGGAGGAGGAATGCCTCAGAGACACTGCCCTGCGGCTTCCGGGAGGTGGAGGTGTCTCAGGCAGAGTCCAGGGCCTGGGATGCTCTGCTCGGGCTCTGAGGAGCCATCTTCATCCTCAAGCCTGCCCGGGTCTCTCCTTCCAGCCTGGGAGGAAAGCTTGGGCGGTGACTTTTGACCACCTTGATGATGGAGGGAATGGTCAGGCTGACCGCCTCTCCCGAGACCCTCTGGGGGGCGGGCAGGAGCCAGCACTGCTGGCAAAGCAGCAACAGGCGGGACGCGCCTTCCACCCCAGGCGTGCACGTTATCAGGGGCCGGCAGGCACTGAGGTCTGTGCAGTTGCAGACCTGACCTGGGGAAATGCCTTCCTGACCTCCACATGCATGAGCCAACCTCCCTCCATTGAGGAAGAAACAGAGGTCTGAACCTCCTCTGCTGCTGCTGCTGCTAAGTCGCTTCAGTCATGTCCAACTCTGTGCGACCCCATAGACGGCAGCCCACCAGGCTCCCCCATCCCTGGGATTCTCTAGGCAAGAATACTGGAGTGGGTTGCCATTTCCTTCTCCAATGCATGAAAGTGAAAAGTCAAAGTGAAGTCGCTCAGTTGTGTCTGACTCTTAGCGACCCCATGGACTGCAGCCCACCAGGCTCCTCCGTCCACGGGGTTTTCCAGGCAAGAGTACTGGAGCGGGGTGCCAAACTTCCTCAGCCTCTGCTGAGAAGCTGGCTGCCATCCGAGCCTCCGCTTCATCTTCTGAGTCTGAGACGGTGATGTCAGCGTCAGCCGAGACATCTCGACTTTCCCAGCTCGTGTATCCTCCAGCCGCTCTGCTGCCCACAAAGTACCTGTGTGTCCCTCCGCTTCGGGAGGCTCCTCGCTTTTGCAGATGTGGGGCTTTCTGTCTGCCTCCTTCCCAGCGGTACCAGGTGAGGCGCTTGGCAACGCGACGCCTGTTTTTGGCCCAGTCGGCACAGAGGCAGACGTCACTCCCCAGCCTCCGCGTCTTCCCTCCGGCAGCGGCGTCTCCTACATGCCTGCTCCGCACCACGATCCCGCTTGCCCAGACTCACGTAGGGTAAGAGGTTCTTTGCTTTCCACTTCAGTCGGTCCCCAGGAGTTGAAAATTTCTGGAAGTGCAGGAGGTAGATAGTGTTTTCCAGAAAACGCTGAAATTTTAAAGTGTTCACCATTCATTAATTTGCTGTTTAATAGTATCTGTATTTGCACCAAACCCCTCAAGGCCACAGGTAACGCGCGGAGGGCCAATCGCAAACGTGTGTTTCTCTAAGGGAGCCTGGTCCTTGGCGATGTGTGGGCTGGAGTTGCTCTCCCATCCTCTCCTGAACTGCAAACTGGCTGAAGACCGGGTTTGCCCAGGGAGCCTCAGATGCACCGTGAGACCCGTGGGGAACTCGTGCGGCTGTGTCTCCCTTCGTGAGACTCTGAGCCTGGGTCCTGTGCAGCAGTGCTGCTGCATTTCTGGGTTTTATGTTCTGGAATTGTCTTCAGTTTGGGCTTACAAGCACCAAGAACTTAATTTCCTTATGATTTGTTGTTGTTCTTCAGTTGCTAAGTCGTATTCGACTCTTTGCGACCCCATGGACTGCGGCACGCCAGGCCTCCCTGTCCTTCACCATCTCCGAGTTTGCTAAAGTTCATATGTAGTGAATTGATGATGCCATCTGACCACCTCATCCTCTGTCGTCCCCTTCTCCTTCTGCCTTCTATCTTTCCCAGCATCGGGGTCTTTTCCAATGAGTTGGCTCTTCATATCAGGTGGTCAAAGTTCTGGAGCTTCAGCTTCAGCATCAGTCCTTCCAATGAACACTCAGGGTTGGTTTCCTAAAGGACCAACTGCTTTCATCTCCTTGATGTCCAAAGGACTCTCGAGACTTAGCGTGATCCGTTGGTGCTCAGCCTCCTTTTTGGTCCAACTCTTACATCCATACATGACTACTAGAAAAACTGTAGCTTTGACTAAATACACAGAACATAGAAGTTTCCATCTTAACCGTTTCTCAGTGTACATTTCGGTGGCATTTGGTGCATTCTCAGAGCGGTGCCATCATCGCCGGAACGTCTCCACCCCCCCAAATGGAAACTCGCCCCTGTGAAACACTGACTGCCCATCCCCACCCAGTCCCTGTGACCACCATCCCCTCTCTGTCTCTGGGGGCTGGACGACTCCGGGTCCCTCACAGGAGTGGAATCAGATGCATCCCTCCTGTTGCAACTGGGTTATTTCGCTCAACACTGTCCTCAAGGTTCGTCCATGTTGTTGTGGGATGGAGGCACAGTTCCCTTCCTTCTCTTTTTTGTGGTCACGCCAGACGGCTTTCAGGATCTTAGTTCCCTGCTTGCCAAGTCACTTCAGTTTCGTCAGACTCTTTGCAACCCCGTGGACTGTAGCCCGCCAGACTCCTCTGTCCATGGGGATTCTCTAGGCAAGAATACTAGAGTCAGTTGCCATTTCCTTCTCCAGGGGATCTTCCCAACCTGGGATCGAACCTGCATCTCTGCGTCTCCTGCATTGGCTGGCTGGTTCTTTAGCACTAGTGTGACCTGGGAAGCCTGTCGAGGGATTAAACCCAGACCCTCAGCAGCAAGGGTGCCGAGTCCTACCCGCGGGACCACCAGGGAATCCCCTCCCTCCCTTCTCAAGGCTGAGCAGTGGTCACTGTACGGGTGGACCACGCCGGTTATCCGTCACCTGCTGGCAGATGCTGGGTTGTCTCCGGTTTTGGCCGGTGTGGATGCTGCTGCCACGAGGACCTGTTTGAGTCCCCACCGTGGGTCCTCAGAGGCCTCACCCATCCTTCTAGGCTTTCTCAGAGGCCGTTCCACATGGGGCCGACTCTGCCACCTCCCTTTCCAGGCTCAGCACAAGTGTCTCCATCCTCCTGGGCCAGCTGGTGGGCAGGTGTGTGCACCTGCCACCATGCCCGAGCCTGCTCCTGTACCCTTCTCATTCAGCCCACATCTCAATCTCCAGTCTCTGAGAGACAGGATTAGGTGTGAACCTTATGTGAGCCAACAGATAGATATGTATTCATCAGATTAACAAAGAGAGACCCAGATGCTGGGACAACCTAGTGATGCCTTGTCTTTAAATTCATTTGAACCTCTGCTCTCACCCTGTCCTTCCTCAATGTCTATCCCTCTTTTCTCTTCAGAGCCCCGACATCCACGACACCCTTATTCACTAGGAGTTGCTGGGGTGCCCGCCTCCTGACCACAGCATCTTTCTGTAGATGCTGTTGCTGGGGCGCCCGCCTCCTGACCACAGCATCTTTCTGTAGATGCTGTTGCTGGGGCGCCCGCCTCCTGACCACAGCATCTTTCTGTAGATGCTGTTGCTGGGGCGCCCGCCTCCTGACCACAGCATCTTTCTGTAGATGCTGTTGCTGGGGCGCCCGCCTCCTGACCACAGCATCTTTCTGTAGATGCTGTTGCTGGGGCGCCCGCCTCCTGACCACAGCATCTTTCTGTAGATGCTGTTGCTGGGGCGCCCGCCTCCTGACCACAGCATCTTTCTGTAGATGCTGTTGCTGGGGCGCCCGCCTCCTGACCACAGCATCTTTCTGTAGATGCTGTTGCTGGGGCGCCCGCCTCCTGACCACAGCATCTTTCTGTAGATGCTGTTGCTGGGGCGCCCGCCTCCTGACCACAGCATCTTTCTGTAGATGCTGAACACACTACCTGCCATCCCGTGGTTGGGCGAGCCGAGGGCGCGCGGCTCCACGGGCCGGGGCGCTGGCCCTGGAATGGCGCCCAGGCCTTTGTTTGGAGAAATTCCAGGCTTTTATTTTCTTACAATAGAATGTGAACCCATCCACAAAGGGAGAAACTCTGGCGAAATAAATAACGAAAACCACTTTTCATTGACTCCTCAGGTCATTTGACCTGACCCCGCG
The DNA here is from genome assembly GCF_000754665.1 of Bison bison bison. Classification (NCBI taxonomy): domain Eukaryota; kingdom Metazoa; phylum Chordata; class Mammalia; order Artiodactyla; family Bovidae; genus Bison; species Bison bison. The sequence goes on along the minus strand of NW_011495078.1, from coordinate 1,770,563 downwards.
TCTCAGTGGTCAGCCCTTTGGCTAACTACTGATGGTACAGAGAGATTATTTTCGCAGTTCCGTGCTGATTTCCTTATTCGTCAATTTCTCGGTTTTATGTTCTCGGGTTGGCCCGGGACCCACAACAAAGGCTTGGTCCATCAGGACAAAGGCACCCATTGGTCATTCGCCAAACCACATACCCAGGAGAGGAGCAGTCACCGATGAGCTTCTCTGGGGACCACACCAATCTACCCAGCCTGACAGAGATGCTCGTTTGATCCCCACTCTACCCATCCGCCCGCATTCATCTGCAAATCCTGCCGTCCCACGAAAAGCAAGACGTGCAGCCCCAAAGCCGGAGGGATGCTGCCAACGGTTACGAGAAGCCCACCCTGACGGTTAACAACTGTCACTCCTGTTACCACCTCCCACCTCCCGCCCCGTCTCTCTATCCTTAATTTTAAACCCTTGAAAGCAAATGGAGAGAGCTGTGCCTTTTCTTCAGCGCATCTGTGGGTGGTCGCTAAGGTGACATATTAAATGACCTCCCCGGGAGCCAGTTTTGTAATAAACCATTTAGCGCCTCGCAAGTCTGTGTGTTTCTGCTGGGTGGTTATTTGTTTCACTGAGATTAAAGAACTCTGAACTTTCAGCGTGTGCTATTTATTGTGTTGAGCTGTGTTTAAAGGAAATCTGCTGCTTTCCCATTGATGGGAGGCTCCAGCTAACAGCACTTTAAAGAAGTGGAAAATGCTCAGTTATCACCCAATGTGAGTGGGATCAATAGTAGCTCAGTAGTGCCTGATAATTGGAGGAGCTGTTACATACAAGAGCTGGTGTCTCCTTGAGTGACTCTTACCAATCTGCTGTCCACCATCCTCTGATAATCAGACCGAAAATATGGTGGGAATTTTCCTTTCTTAAAATCAAGCTTGTGAAGAACATTAGAAATATGATGGGAAAAAAACCCCTCATTGTTCAACTCAGCAGGGAGGAAAATCCAGGAGGTGGGCAGCTCTCTGCTGGACAGACGGAAGCCAGAGACGCAGAGGGCGTGGCACTGGGGCCACCTGAGGGACGCGGTGTCGGAGCCTGGAGCAACCGCTGCTCTCCCACCTCCCCCAGCCCTCCTCCCCACCCCCGATCGGGGCGGGGGTCACGGCTCGAGAGGAGCTGTGGTCAGAGCCCCGGCAGTGGTCACTCCAGCTTTCTGACCACGTCTCAGGGCTTCCACGAGCCCGCTGCCTGGGGCTGGGAAGGCCTTCGAAGAGAAGAGTTCAGACGCAGTCAGGAGGTGTGGCTGTTGCCCTTGTTCTCAGCTGCTCAGCCATAACCAACTCTGTGAGCTCATGGACCATAGCCCACTAGGCTCCTCTGTCCATGGGATTCTCCAGGCGAGAAGCCTGGAGTGGGTGGCCATTTCCTCCTCCAGGTGACCTTCCCGACCCATGGATGGAACCCATGTCTCCTGCATGGGCAGGCTGGTTTTTGACCCCTGAGCCACCTGGGGCGCCCCAGGAGGCATCAGAGCTCATGCCCCAGACTTGCCTGTGGTGAAGACTCTCAAACCTTCTGAGCTCTTCTCTCGGTTCATCCTTCACCAATTCAAGGGATCCTCAAGCCCTGGCCAGGGGCGACCCTATCGGGGGATAGATCTCAGCTGAGATCCCCGCCTTCTGGGCTCTGTGTCTGGCTGTGCATCTCTTGTTCCTGAGAGGCAGGGAGTGAGCAGCGTATGCTGCTGACTTGCTCTCCAGGCCTACGGGCAGAAGCGTGTCTGGGCTCTCATGACCCAGGGGCCGCGGAGCTCTAGGAGCAGGTCAGCCCTAATGGATGGACCTTGTCTGGTTCCCTCCGCTCATTCTGGGCCGGCTGTGCCAGACCCAGGCCAGCTCTATTTTGCTGAGACTCTGTGAGGTCTCAGTATTTCCGAGTCCCGCCTCCTTGGGGCCAAACGCCCAGTGTCCCCCTGGGGTTGGAGGGCCTGGTCGGCAGTTGCATCCATGCCACCTGCCGCTGGACTGTGAGCTGGTGGAGGGGCAGGACCGCAGTCTTCCTGCTGCGCCCGGGACACCTAACACTGCAGGTGCGGGGCGCCTGGGGACGCAGTGACCTCTGGGGACAGGCCTGCTCTCCAGCATCGCTGTTTCCTGAAGTGGGAGTGTTCGCATCATGAAATAACCTCATGACTGAGTATCTGTCGGTTTGTGCTCGTTTCTGGCGACTCCTCAAGAGGCTTTCCTGGATACCCAGGAGCTGCCTCTAAGGACACACCCTGACCTTTGTGTTGGATGGGCCAGTCTGCTTCCCAGATCAAATCCGTCATGGCGGCATTTGCTGAGAATTTTACCCGAAGAAGGGCTGCCTAGAGCCCTTCAAGAGAAGCAAGTTGCTGAAGTTCTAATAAGACTTTCCCCTCTGAAAATCGAGCTGCATATTTCAGTTATTAGTGTGAGGGGCTTCTCTGGGGGCTCAGCGGTAGAGAACCTGCCTGCCAATGCAGGAGACACAGGGTCAATCCCTGGGTCAGGAAGATCCCCTGGAGAAGGAAATGGCCACCCACTCCAGGATTCTCTCCTGGGAAATCCCATGGACAGAGGAGCCTGGTGGGCTACAGTCCATGGGGTCACAAAGAGCTGGACACGACTGAGCGACTCACGCTTTGACTTTCAGTGTGAGGTGTACGAGGGTGAGGGGCACTTGATGACGGGCACTGTTTTGGGGGTACCAGGCAGCTGTACAGGCTGGTTGGTGTGCTCTTTGGGCTGGTCTAATGGTCTCAGGGATGACAGTTCATTCTCTGGTGTTAATGGTCCGACTTGAGTCACAAAGGCAGCGAATGGCTGTTTTCTGACATTTTTTACTAAGAGGAAGGCTTTTTCCCAGTCTCTGCCTTAGATTCCCCCGATCAACAGAAACTTTTGATTTTTTCATGCACATGTGAACAGGTAAATGCAGTTCCTTTTACAGATGACTTTAAAATTGCTGCGCCAGGTCTTAGTCGTGGCACGTGGGATCTACCCATTTAATGTCTTCAAAACGCTTTGAGAACCAATCTGTAGCCAGACCCCGAGATATCTTTCCGTATCTTTTGGTGGTATTTTTCCAGAAGAGCACAGAAATTTATGAGCGTGTCTGTGTAAAATGGAACTTCCAGACGGTGTGAGCCAAAGGAGGCTGCCAGCATCCACGTGCCACCTCGGCAGAGGGCAGAGTCAGGAAGCCACTGGAGCTGGTGTAGCTGCGGGTTCACGGGCAGGGCTGCTGCCCACTGGCCAGCCTGGCCTGGCAGCGTGGCCCAGGGGAAAGGCCTGTGTCCCGGCCTCTGGGGCAACAGCACGCCTCCTGTTCGTTTGAATACACGAGGCGCAAGGAGTGAGGTGAATGAGACGTGCGTCCTGGTGTAATCGCTGACACTGGCCGAAGCAAGCTGCCTAAGGAAAGTAAGTGGGCAAGCGCTTTGGCCGGCGCCCTGGAGCTGAACGGAATGGTTTGGGGACTGAGTAACGCCAAGGCTGCTCACGAGACCAAGACGGTTCAACGGGGCGCCGGGGGTCTCCGCAGATCGCTGTCCAGCACCTACACACGATGCTTGGGGGTGATTGTAAGCCCCTTGCCCCCGCTTTCTCGTCTTCCGCCCGCTTCCTCTGCTGCTTCACGGGCGTTCCACGGAGAGTGAGCAGCATCGGAAGACTTAATACAAGTCTCACTAGAAAATAAGAAAGGCCACGCCCCCGCAGAGGCCACGGCCCCCGCAGAACACGCGGG
>NW_011495078.1:1764826-1766713 GCF_000754665.1 Bison bison bison | reverse complement strand
CGAAGCCACCTGGGCAGGGACAGAGGTGCCCCGCCCGCCTGCACCGGCGCGGCATGTCCTTCATCTGCGCTCGGGGTCCCTGTCAGTTGCATTCAAATGATCAAAATCACTTGTGCTGTGCCAAGTTGCTCAGTTGTGTGCGGCTCTTTGTGACCCCATGGACTGTAGCCCGCCAGGCTCCTCAGTCCATGGGATTCTCCAGGCAAGAATCCTGGAGTGGGTTGCAAGTCCTCCTCCAGGGGATCTTACCAACCCAGGTATTGAACCCAAGAATCCTGGAGTGGGTAGCATATCCCTTCTCCAGGGGAGCTTCCTGATCCAGAAATTGAACCAGGGTCTCCTGTGTTGCGGGTGGATCCTTTACCAGCTGAGCTACCTGGGAAGCCCTCTTTGTTGACGTTGGCAGCAGCCGAATGAGTCAGCCAGAGCAGGACACAGTGCCCCCTTACCTTATGTTTGTTGCATTGCAAATGCAAATTTGCAGGAATTTAACAACAAAAATAGCAAACCAACTCCTAGCCAAGAACACGATTTTCCTGCATCATTTACTAATGAGTCTCCTGACTCACTGTCCTCTTGATGAACACGGCCCCAAGTCTGTCTGCCGAGGAGACCACTGTCTTCCCAAAGCAGCGTCCGTGCCCCACTGGGCAGCGCAAGAGCCCTTCCGGGGGATCGTGGAAAGCCTTCAGCTTCCAGTTCCCCCTCTCCTTTGTCGTCAGGGAGGGGCCTTTGTTGGCCTCCCCATCTTCCCCGATGCCCTTCCACACGGGGCAGGACATGCGTGGGGCAGGGAGAGGTAGGGGCCCAGCAGAGACTGCCCTTGACCTGCTGGGGCTCTGGTCCTCCTGGCCCGTCACAGCCACGGCCCCCAAGTCCTGCTTCAGTAGAGCCTGTGTGATCCAAAGGGCGATCTTAGAATGAACTTTGAAATTTGCTCTATGGAATGGGAGGATTTTTCCAAATTAAGCTTTATTTTATGTAATTGCTTCTAATTGTGGTGCTGGAGAAGATTCTTGAGAGACCTTTGGGTAGCAAGGAGATCCAAGCGGTCCATGCTAAAGGAAATCAGTCCTGAATGTTCATTGGAAGGACTGATGGTGAAGCTGAAGCTCCAATACTCTGTCCAGCTGATGCGAAAAACTGACTCATTGGAAAAGACCCTGATGCTGGGAAAGATTGAAGGTGGGAGGAAAAGGGGATGACAGAGGATGAGATGGTTGGATGGCATCACCCACTCAATGGACATGAGTTTGAGCAAACTCTGGGAGATGGTGGAGGACAGGAAGCCTGGCGTGCTGCCGTCCATAGGGTCACAAAGATTCAGACATGGCTTAGTGAGTGAACACACACACAATTACCTTCCAAACCTATAGAAAGTGAATCGGTAGACTCTCACAGACCTTTGCATTTTTCTTTGAAGTCTCTCCAATCTTCATAACATGTCAGAAGCAGGGCAGGGCCATCTCCCTTACACTTCACTTATCCCAAACAGACATTCCCCACGTCCGACGGTTTCCATCAGGTGCGTCGCACCCCCAGCACCTCGTCGTGACACCTGCCTGCATTCTTCTTGCTGGTGGCGCACAAGACATGTCTTGTGACTGCCGGGGCTCTGCATTCAATCTGAAATTGGGATGTGCCATCTCCTGTCCCTGGAGACAACGCTGATTCCTGTTGCTCCAGCCTCGCCCTGAGCTCCTGGGGCAGGGGCGGGACAGCCGGACCTAAATCTGCGAGGCTCACGTCAAGATCCTGATCATGTAGGAGCCAGTGTTACTCTGCAGTTTGTGTGTGATTTTTATGTGGATCGTGCTTTGATCACCAAATCCTTTTCCGGAAGACCCCTCCCTCCCTCATCTCCTTTGTCTCCCTCCCCCTCCCCCC
>NW_011495078.1:1734186-1764726 GCF_000754665.1 Bison bison bison | reverse complement strand
CCACCCCGCTGCCCCCTGGTCTCTGCTCTTTCCCTACATCACCTGCTCTGATGCTCCTAGCTAAGCTCACTGCCCATAACAGCTCTTGTCTGCCCCTGCTTGGTCAGAATAAAATGTGTCTTCCGGGTGTTAAATTTGGAAGCCTGACTCAAGCTCTCAGCTGCTTCCCCTTGAAGCCTGAGCTGCTGGGTTGTTGCAGGCACCCCAGCTCCAGCTCCCTGTCTCCTTCAGGGTGCTGGCCACGCAGGGTCCTTGCTCTGTGGGCATTCCCTGGTTGTTTTAGGGGCTGGCTGGGCTAGTATTTCCCTTGGGGGGTGAGCATGACCTGACCCCTGGAAGCCCACCCTGCTCCGTCTGCCCCTAAACTCCCTTCCTTGGCTGAGGTGCAAGGTGAAGGCAGGAAAGAGCCAGATCCTTGTTCTGCTGACACAGTGGAGAGGAAGCCAGGGCGGAAGATGCGTCCTGGGGAGTCCGGGGCTCTCACCCTCACTGAGCTGGGGGGTGGACCAAGCCCTCCTGAGGGCTTTGGCCCTGTGGACGTCTAGGTGGGACAGCACACACTGGCCCGGGGACTGGCCTGGTCAGGGTCCGTCTGTCTTCAGCTCCCCTGGCTCTTCTCCCTAGAAAAGAGGCCCTCCCGACATCTCTCAGGAAGGCAGCCCCCCACCTCCTCCCGGCCCCGGGGCAGCAGAGGACGGCAGGAGGCTCCAGGCCTGTGGTGTGGACGGAGCGGGGACCGGCAAGCTGGCTCTCTGCCCCCCACCACGGGCAGCTCTGCTCCCACCAAGCAGGAGCCCCTCGGAGCCTTCTTCTCGCTGACTGAATGCCCAGGTGAATTTTCCCAGGGTCGGCTTCTGATGAACCGGTGGGCGGTTTTCCTCCGACCCTCTCTGCACGTGGCCTGCAGGACTGCCGAGCAGACCGGCAGAGGAGGCTGGAAACGTGCTTTCTCGTTCCCTTCAGAACCGTTACCGGAGATTAGAGTTGACCTCAAATCTGAGCCTGTGTTTACACGCCTGGTTGAAGGCAACCGAGCCGGCTTCCCAGCACCCCCGTTCTGCCGGGCAGCTTTGGGCGGGGGCACGAGACTGGAAGGACCGGCGATTGGGTCTGCCGGCCTCCCTGTCAACACACCGCTGCCGCGTGTGGAAATCGCTCTGGGTTTAATCCTACTTACAGAGAAAACCGTCTTTTCAGGGATGTCGGTGCCATCCTGCTTCTAGGGCTTAATCTTATGTAGGTGGCATATTAGAGTTTGGGATTCATCAGGGAAAACCTGTATTTTGTGACAGAAGGAAAAAAATGTTAAGTTAAATAAACAATAAGGAGATTTGGAAGAATTTCAGCTCCATAAACGGGCTTTCTGCCTTCCATTCCCGGGAGGAAGAGGTTTCCTTTCTCTTCAGAAAATCCAAAATCAGAAAGCATTAGAAACAGTTCTAATTTTGAACACCGCTTTTCTTATTGGCATTTTCCTCCAGCAACCATTTAAGGATTTCCACTGTTAGTGTTTCGTTATAGAATTAATTTCTTTTGTGTTACTTAAAAAGTATTAAATAATTTTTAAAATCCCTAAAGGTAAAATGCATTCATTCTTAGGTGGTGGTTTATATTACACGTTTTTTTGGAACTGGATACTGATCCTCTTTTTACTAAAAAATGTATAGAAACAGTTTTAAATGGAGCCTCGGTACTCGTTTTGTAAAATATTTTACAGGGTGCAAGTGCCGGGATTGCATTTTCTTTTATGCATTTTCGTGCCGTGGATGTTCTTCCCCTGTTGAACCGACCCACTTCTGGGTCTGTTGTTAGCAGTGCCGGAGGCTCCAGGGCTGGGACTGGCGGTGGAGGGATCTCTCCCTTCCGAGCTCAGCTGCATTTCTAGCTTTTGCACATAGATGGCACTTTCCCCTTACCCAAGAACAGCCCGAGCAGGGCTTCGCAGAGGAACACGCACAATGGTCCCTGTGTAAGTCAGACGTGTATTTGTTACTATTCACGTGGAAGCTGGAGAGATTACAATTAAAGCTCTCCGAAGACAGCAGTATTGCATCTCTCTTAACTGCTAAAACCTTAAACACACAACTACCCCAGGTATGAAAATTAGCACATTTTCTTATCTGTTTCTCTGATTTTTATTCTGCATTGGTGCATGGCGAGCTTTGATCCGGAAGAGCAAAAGAAGATAGTGTTATGAAAGTTAGATTGGAAATAGCTTTGTGTGTGGCTGTGAATGTTTTTGGTGATTAATTTGTTGCAAAAGGCCCTTGTGAATATCTTAGCTTCCTCCTGCTTTCTACCATCTGCACACACGTGTGTGCGGGCGCACACGTACACACACACACACACACACACACACACACACACACACACACACACACACACACACACACACGAGGCTTACAGCCCCTCACGCACACAGAGGGGAAAAAAATCCGGCTGTTGTCTTGCAAGTGTTACTTATCATATTAATTAAAATCTGGTGACACGATAACACCACCAGCTGTGTGGGAAAGCGAGGGAAATTAACAAACGTTTGATTTGTTGTCTTGCTAATGTGACACTTATTATACAGGTCAGAGTAAAACAATACCTCAGCCAAAATATGCTAATGTGCGCGGAACTGTTGCGGTTGTAAAAACATTGGTGTTTATTATAATGAGGCAAAATAGCACGTTACCTTTAAGAGAATGAAGTGATCTTTGAATCTAATGGCAGAACTAAATTTTTAAACACTGAGTCGTTGGAAGTAAAAAAAAAAGGCATTTAAAAACTTGTCCTGTGTAAGTTTCCAAAAAGCAATATAAGAACTTGTTTTAAATAATTTGAGTTAAAGCACATTTGCTGTCTCCCATTTAAAGTAGCTGTATTAGGTGAGAGAGGGAGTCTGTGGACACGAGCAGCTGCAAATGCTGCTGGTGCTTTGTCGCCAATCAGCCGAATGTGCAAAGATGGGGTGGTTTACAGTTGGGTGTTGCTTAAGGAGAAATAGTACATTCTTTATTCATCTAAATGCCCCTGCTAAGAATGACAGTTGAAATTGTTTTTAAAAAGAGTATAAAAGAGTATAGTACCAAAGAGTATGATTTTAAAGGAATTTGCTGCTGCCACACACTCCCTTCCTCCTCACTTGGCTCCACACCCACCCTCAATCCCGAAACTAAAACGAAGCATACTTTTTCAAAATGCCAGGCGGACTTCTTCCCTTTCTCTGTCACTCTCTGAGTCAGCAGTTAGAACCTGTGTCTGTAAGCCCAGGCTGGGGTGGGGGTGTGGGGCAAATGCAAAGGTAAGTCATCTCAGACATTCCTTGGAGGCACATTCAGCATTTTGCATCTACGAGCTTACACGAGTATCTGATTTGTACCTTCCTCGGCACTTTCTCATCCCGGCACAGTTTATTTTCCTTCCTTCCCTTCTGGGGTTTGATCACGGGGTGTATGAAGTCGAACGTTTGTTTGACAGTCCTTGGCAGCAGGTTATGTAGATTTTGCCCAAGAGAACACCAGTCATTGGGAGCAGAATTTTGAGCGAGCCTTCTGCATCCAAGGTCAGATGGTGGGATCAGATGGGACGGGGAACCCCCTTCCCATGTAGGGGCAGGGCGGTGGGAGCCAGGAAGGCTCAGGTGCCCTGACTGGCCAAGCTCATGTGCAGCTTCAGAGCCTCTTGCTTCTCTCAGGGCCCTGTCCTTTTAAGTGTGAATACTTCCCACAACACAGGTCTAAAAGCTGCAGAAGGTGGTGTGTGGGTCCCTGCGAGGTGACCTTGGGTCTCAACACTCACCCTCTTTGGGGCCCCACCGTAATGAAGGCAGTTTCTCACTTGCCTCACTGTAGGTTCCTTTGGCAGAGGCAAAATTGCTTTGTATCTGTTTATCACAATATCCTGAATAATTTCATTCAAAAAGCAAATGCCTGATAATTAAGTCAAAATGGCAATTTCCGAATGCCTGGGGTTCTGGGACAGTTTGGGCTCTAAGTTGTGAGTTTAGAAATGCTGCAATAACACTTCGCTTTCAAGCCATCTAACCAAGCTCCATGGAGAGGGACCCTTGTCGCTGATTAAATCTATATAAATAAACACGTCTGCGTCTGTGGGGAGCACAGTGCGATTAGGTTCAAAATATGACGCTGCGCACACATATTCTCAGCCATTAGGAGGTAATTTTCAGCTCTGTTCAAACTGACAGAACAGGCAGAGGTTAGCGCGCCAACTAAACTTCCTTTTCTCCAAATCCAGTAACTTTAATTAAGTCTGTGCGGCAGAACTGGCATGTCAACATACAAAGACATTTAACTCTGACCACCCCCCCCAAAAAAAAAGTTTATATAGCTTTGAATGGATTTTTTTGTGCTTTGAAGAGCTTGGTTTTTTCATAAGCATTGAATTATTAATGAAAGAGCGAAAGCAATAAATCGCAGACAATAATACACGTTAGGATTGTGGCTGCCAGATACACACGGAAGCGGAAGAACATTTCCAGTATTCTTTCGGTTTTTGTTTTTCCCCTCTCCCGCCCTGGGAGACACGTATAGATTCAGGGAGCAAGCTTTTGTGTAAACTTTCCACCTCGGGGTAACCGGGGGCAGGCCCACGATATGTTCAGTCCCGTTGAGGAGAGCCAAATCAATAGCAGAGACATGCCGGGACAATTTGAATCTATTAAATAAATGTCATCCAAACACCATTACATATATTAAAAAACACACTTAACGTTGATGAAAAATCAAGGTATGTTATTCTATTAGGGGAAGATGATTGAACAGGGAAATGGACCCTTCAGGCAGCATCACTAAATAGTTTCCAAGCCTGAGCTCCTCAGCAGGCCCCTTACCTACCCAACAAGGAGCCCCCCCCACTCAAAAAAAAACCCCAAGAAAAACCTTTTTCAGGGGCCATCGGAGTGAGGTGAATCCTCGGCGTCATGAAGGCAGGTTGATTTGCCGAGGCTGTATTAGAATGCTGGGATTTTGTGGAAGCCAGGCTGGTTAGTATTATCTACTTAAAAAAACAGTTACAAGTCACCCGAAAGGCTGTTGGGACTTTGGGTGTATTTCTGTTCACCTTCCGCGTGTGCTTTCTCAAAGTGTCCAGCCATAAACCTCAGGAATATCCCAGGGCAGGAAGCGTGCAGACTCACTCCAGAAGGAAGGACCCGTGTGTGTGTGCCCAAGTCCTGTGACAGATTTACACGGTGCTGGCTGAGTGTGCCGAGTGACCGCTACAGCTGCAGCCGGCACCTTTGCGTGGCGTGTTTACGCTTTTCCTCCATTTCAGGAGGGGAAGCAACCAGCCCAGGCAGACAGATGTATGCCCTGATTTGGAAGAGTTTTCTCAGCTGGAGAGGGCCCTTGCTTTTGTGTGTCTGTCTCTTTTTTTTTTTTATAAATCTCTTCCCCAGTTCGTTATGCACCCTCCTTTGGCTTCCTGGGCCCCTCTGACTCGGTTAACCGCCACGAAGGCCACTGGCTCTCCGAGCGCGTTGTCTGCCCTGCACCTTGCTCTGGGGGGACGCTCCGAGCAGGTCTCTGATACCTGGCTACTGTGCTTCCTCTCCTTCTCGATACTTTAACCTGTGCGATTGTGCTCACGTTCATGTTAATTGTTCCTTGCATGAGGCCTGAAACAGTCCATTCTCATGACGCAGCGGAGTTTGCTGTGGTTTTCAGCCTGCCTAAGGAGTTTGGAAAGCTGGCACGTGAAAACGGACAGTGCCCCAGGCTCCCGTCCCTGCCGCAGTCATTGTTCAGCCCAGAGCAGCTATGGGCTGCAGTTCCTGGAGGGACAGGGCACTGCTTTCATCCCTTTTAAAACAGTGCATGACCTAAGCCCAGAGGAGACCAACCAGCTTTAGTATGTAGGAAATACACCCCTTGTATAATTAGCTGTTCAGTGTGTGACTCTGTTTTTCCCTTACTCAGAAGGGAGACAAGGACACATTTCTGACATTCTAACATTAACTTTCGCTCTTCCATCTGCCTCAGAAAACACCTGAGCCCTGGACTAACCTTCTTCTGTCTCAATAATGGCTAAAATGAGCGTTATTCTGGTTGCCCCTGCTCCCATGCCGTGGCAATGTGGCATTAATATATTATTTATTTCCTCTAATTCTCCACAAATACCGGGGAGGGTGTGGTGTAGAGAAAAGAAATTCAAAATATACCATTTGGGTTTTAAAGACAGTTTTTGAAAAAGAGCAATTTCCATATATCAACACTTTTTGGTGAGATCCATGAAACATTTTGATATGATTTAGCAAAAACAGTTTTTGCATCAGGAACGGTCTAGCTACCTCATCTGCATATGTAAAGAATGCAAAACGGAATCGCATTAGGTGTAAATTCAATGCAAAAAAAAGACGCCCTTCGTTAATGCAGCATTACTGTCGGAAATTCAAATGCCCTAAGTAATAAAAGCCAGCCTTCCGGTTCTCAGCAATTACAGCTGCTGGCTTTGCACAGTTGGCATTGTGTGGGCTGTGAGTGTCCCACCTTGAGAGGGGAGATTTGGGTCCGCTCACCCCAGTGATCCCAGCAGGAAGGCCTGGGGGCGGCAAATCAACGGTGAAGGATGGTTTTCTCAGCTGAATCGTAGTTTCCATTTCTAAACTGAAACTGTGGGTAGATGGATCTTTTCTTATTAGAAGAGACGCCAGTTATGACCCTGGGGAGAATATAAGCCACAGGGTAAAATGGACGAGTCCCCCTCTGCCCACGAGGAACCTTGGACTCTGGTTGGGTGTGATGACCACAGGCTTGGCTTTCCGTCCAAACCGGACCGAGTGGATGCTGTGATTCTCCGGTAGGGTCCTTGGGGAAGGCTATTGTGTGTAAACAGATGGTGTGGAAACAGATTCCCTAGGCCCAGTGAGGTTGCCCACAGCCCGGCCCATCCAGGTGCTGGCCCTGCCCTGGAACTGAAGTCTGTTGCGCTCAGGTGGAGTGAGCGGTGGACCTGTCTTACGTGATCGTCAGCCGTCGGGCATGTTTCCATCTCAAGCTGGGGAAACTGAGACTTGGGGGCTGTGAAACGTTTCAGAGACATTATCCGGTGGGCCAGCCTCTGAACTCAGAGTTATCACATCTCCTTTGGGCCGCAGGATCCCTCTTCTCTTACCTCCTCCTCCTCCCCATCTCCTCCTTCTCCTCTGATCTCTTCTCCCTCTCATATTACCATTGCCAACATCATCATCACCATCATCCTCACCACCACCATCATCATGATCACCACCACATCACACCACATCACACCACCATCACCATCATCACCACCCTCATTATCACCATAACCACCATCACCATCACCACCATCATCACCACCATCACCACCACCATCATGATCACCACCACCATCACCAGCAACATCACCATCATCACCACCATCATCACCACCATCACCACCACCATCACCACCAACATCACCATCATCACCACCCTCATCATCACCATCGTCACCATCACCACCACCATCACTACCATCATCACCACCATCACTACCATCACCAGCACCCGGTGCTGAGCACCTGGTCCCGAGGATGCAGGGCTCTCTGGAGGCATTCCAACCCCCCACAAGCTCCTAGGGCCCCCTGGCCTCTCCCTGATGTGGGGGTGTAGGCCTTGGAGACTCTCCTTCCCCTCACCCCAGAGAAGCTGTATAAGAAGATGGTTATGTGGTCACTTCTGAGCAGCTGGACTCAAGTCCAACTGTGACAGGTGCTGGAACCTTGCAGCTCCCTTACTCCTGTCTCCACCCAAATCCTCTGTGAGCTTTCCTGATTCTGCCTCTGCAAGACAAAGGTACCATGTGTTACCATCACCTGCAAGCAGGAGGCTGAGAGCAAGAGGAGTTTACAGTCAGAACTCAGAGATTCAAGGCTGGTTCAGCCCTGACCCTGAAAAAGTCAAAAATGAAAGGAGCAACACCTTCTAGTTCCCAAGGATTTGAGTGGGGATCCATGGAGAGAAAGCCTTTTGTGACTCTTTCAGAAAGCACCCTGTGCATGGACGAGGATGATGGTAATGGTGACTGATGATGGTGGTGGTGGTGGTGATGGTGGTGGTGGTGATGGTGGTGATGATGGTGGTGGTGATGATGGTGATGGTGGTGATGGTGGTGATGATGGTGGTGATAGTGGTGATGATGATGGTGGTGATGATGGTGGTGGTGATAGTGGTGGTGATGGTGATAGTGGTGACGGTGGTGATGATGGTGGTGATGGTGATGATGATGGTGATGGTGGTGGTGACGGTGGTGGTGATGGTGATAATGGTGGTGATGATGTTGATGGTGGTGAGGGTGGTGATGGTGGTGATGGTGGTGATGATGGTGGTGGTGATGGTGATAATGGTGTTGATGATGATGGTGGTGATGGTGATGGTGGTGATGACGATGATGGTGATGGTGGTGGCGATGATAGTGATGATGGTGATGATGATGGTGATGGTGGTGACGGTGGTGGTGATGGTGATAATGGTGGTGATGACGATGATGGTGATGGTGGTGGTGATAATGGTGGTGGTGGCGATGATAGTGATGGTGGTGGTGATGATAGTGATGATGGTGGTGATGATGAAGGTGATGATGGTGATGGTGGTGATGATGGTGATGGTGGTGATGATGGTGGTGATAGTGGTGATGATGATGGTGGTGATGATGGTGGTGGTGATGGTGGTGATGATGGTGGTGATGATGGTGGTGATAATGGTGATGGTGGTGATAATGTTGGTGATGACGATGATGGTGATGGTGGTGGTGATAATGGTGATGGTGATCCCCACACCCTCCACACCATGTCCTGCTTCGTGCTCAGGTCCAAGGGGCCTGGGGCTGCCTGCTGCAGGCTCACTCTCTCAGCCTCTTCACAGCACTGGATTCCACGAGCAGACTTTCCTTTGCTGTCTGTGCCCACCGTGCACAGCATCTCAGCTATAGGTCTACGTAGGCAGAGGCTCACTTCTGGGCAGGAGAGGACAGGGCCGGGGTCAGAAAGCCCTCACCCTCTCCCAAACCAGCCTCTGAGGGACCAGCCTGAGTTTCTGAACACGGAGCCCAAAGGACACCTCCTCGTTCACCTCTCAGCCCACGTGACCTCTGCTACCTCTGCAGCTGCCAAAAAATGTGTTACAAAGTGCGTGCCACTCAGGTGAGTTAAGGAAGGCCAAGCCTCCCTGCATGACCCTGAGTGAGCAGGCCACCTCTCCCTGCACCGGGCTCCCATGGAAGAGAACATGAGGAGGCTGAGGTCAGGGACCTCTGTGAGCACCCACGCACGGGGTGCTGTCTATGGAGGGGTTCCAGCCTCCGACTGATGGAAGCTCTGGGGATCTGGGGTGTGAATGATGGATGTGTAAGGCCTGCTGGTCTGGGGGTCACCTGAGGAGCACAGGGGCTCAGGGGCAGGCTGGGGTCACATAGAGAGCCTGTCATTCCTTCTCTCCTTCTGCCCACCCTCCTGGGAAGCCATGAAGATCCAGAGACCCCACCCACCCTGGAAGAGATGCTCTTTGAGCCTTTTTGCGTCCTTTTGTTTTAAAAATCATCATGAGTCCTAACACAGGTATGGATTCATGTGACTACTGCCAGCAAAGCCAGGGTGGAGGACTGCTTCGCCTCCCCCGAGATTCCCCAGGCTGGCCTCGGCATTCACACCCATGGCAACCAACCGCCCCGGCGTTTCCGGCATGTGGAATGTTTGGCGCTAAACTGGAAAGGTGCCAGGGAAACCGAGACCCGTGGTCAGCCTCCCACATCGCCCCTGACCCTGGGACCCTCCAGGCTCTTTTCCATCACTGGTGGTTTTTGGAGAATCTGAAATGTGGGCTCGCCCAGTAACCTCTGGGGTTGTGTCTCTCAGGGGGTCGCCTCTGAGCTTGGTCCAGATTGCCCTGTCCCTTGACGGTGGGGCTCTCAGGCCACGGACAGTGTTACTCCCCAACGTGAACGCACTGAGGTCTGCTTGTCCGCGCCCCTGCTGAAGGACACCTGGATGGTTTCCAGCGTTCGGGTTTCACGCATGCAGGTGGTCATGGGCGTTTGTTCTCGGGCGTCACAAGGGAAGTGTGCTGTTTCCCAAGATGGGCCAGAGCTCCTGGGAGAGGCCCCACGGCCACCCGAGTTCCCGCCAGCCCCGCAGGAGCTCCCGGAGGCTCTGAGCCTGTGCTTTAAGCTCAACGGGGCCTCACGGGGCCTCCTTCGGGGGCACTCAGCTCCAGGCCACTGCCCCGGGACACGGCCAGCTGGGACAGTGCCCCCACAGCCTCGCGGGTAGAGGTCGGGTGCTGCTGCTGAACACCCTGCCACGCGCGAGACCAACCCGCGTCTCCTGCGTCTCCTCCACTGTATGCGGATTCTTTACCCACCGAACCTTCTGTTTTTACTTCCCAGGAGTTGTTAATGGGCTTTGCTGGGGACACTGAGCATCTATTTATGTAGGATTTACACTGTATTTCCAACTACGTACACAGTGCTCGAGTTGCACTGGGCTTCCCAGGCGGCTCGGTGGCAGAGTCCACCTTTCAGTGCAGGAGGCGTGGGTTCGATCCCTGGGTCGGGACGATCCTCTGGAAAAGAAAATGACAACCCTCTCCAGTATTCTTGCCTGGGGAATCCCGTGGATCCTAACGTAGACAGAACAGGCCTGGGAGGAGCCTACAGGCTTAACTTAAAAAAATTAATTCTCATTTTTAAATAAAATACTGCAAGATAAACAATTTGAGGACATGCAATAAACTTTGGCGGATTAGTCCTTGTAGAGGCCCGGAATGGGTGGCGCTGGGAGCTTTTGTGTTACTATACGGGCTATTCTGAGCTCTCAGATCCTCCTCACTCCCAAGCCAGGGATCCGACAGATGTGGAAAGTGGCCCAGTGGCTTCTAACTTGTTGTGTAAAACGTAGCCAAAAATGAACAAAAGTAGCAAAAAAAAAAGTTGGGCTATCTCAGTATTCTTCCCCCAAATGGAACTGATTCCCTGAGTTTTTAGTCAGTGAACTGGGCAGTGGGAAGTAAAGCAAGTCTACTTCTGTCTCGGAGCCTGAATTCACTTAAGGATTGCTGGAGGAGACGCAGGCACAGAAACGATGGGCATTTAATGAACACGCAGGCGAGGGCTGGCCAAATCATAATGAGGAGAAAAATATTTGGAGGAGATACACACAGGTCAGAAGGTTCCTCAAGCCCCTCGGTTCAGCTGAAACAGATCCACACGAATGTCTGGCAGTATTAGTTGACCAGTTTCTGAAACAGCCAACCCACCCACAGGCGGGAGGACTCGGGTCGTCATGTGTAGGTCCCTGAGAAAGCACACGTCACCGTTTGGTGCCTGAGGCTTAAGGTACTGAATCCAATCATTACTTTTTTTTTTCTCCCTGAAAAATGTAATTTTAAATAACAGCATATTTATTCATTTGATTCTAATTTCCAATAACTGAAACGACATCCAATTTAGAAGACTGCATCAAGTGATCCAAATACCTGAGTGCCCTTGTAATTAAATGTACTTTATCAAGCGCTGCCTGATTGACCGTTGACCCTCTCGGCTGCCCGGGGAGCCCACGGCTTTCGGCTGGCCGTGCGGGCCCTGGTCCGCGCTGGGCACCAGGTCTCCACCCCCACCAGCCGCACCGGTCCGCCCGGGGTCCCCAGGCTTGGGCAGCGGGTCACCGCGGGTGGATGCCGTGTATCCGTGCAGTGAGCAGGCGCGGGCCCCTCCTCATGGAAGCTGATGTGTCTGCTCTTGGGGAACCAGGTTCTGGGCCACCCAGCAAGATAGGAAGTGTCGGCGCGGGGTGGGGGCGGGTTAGACGGGCCCTGGGTTCTGGGACGAATTTTTATTTTTTCCCAAAACAACAGCAGCTGCTCTACATCCTGGGGCTGGGAGGGCAGTGGCGAGGTATATGTTCCTTTTCTTTTTTATTTTGAGAGTTGGCTTTGGCCGGTTTGCAGACATTCATTGGAGGATTGCAGAAGGGGATGCTCGTTTCTGGCTCCTTCCTGGACTCCAGCCCAGCGCCCTGCGGACAGGCTGAGGACTCCGCCTGGCTCTGGCCCCAATCTTTGACTTACGACTCAAAGAAAGCTCAAAACCCCCAAAGGAGCCAGGGAGCCCCTAGCACCGTGTCTGCGGCATAGATTCAGTGTGTCGGGCTCCTGGGGAGCAGGGGGGCCCAGGACCAGTCCCAGGGTCTGCTGTCAGCGGCCCTCACCGAGGAGGTCTGCTCTCCACGCGGTGTCTGGAGCCTCACTGCAGACCGGACAGGGAGCTTGGGAAGATGGACAATGGAAACAAGACCACCTGAGCCCTGGGGCCGCAGCCTCGGAACCACCTCTCCGTCTGGGCGGACGCAGGAGACCTTAGGAAGAGCCAGGTTGGCTGGCGCAGTGCCGCTGTGAGACCCTCGAAGGCCAGGCTGTCTGTGGGCCAAGCGTCTTTAGAGCAACTGAAACCGTTAGCTGTGAACCATACTCAGGGTTCAGTGAAAGGTCTGACGTGATCTCGAGAGCAAGTGCTCAGTGTTCAAAACAGGTTAATCACATCCATGAGTCCTTGGTAACCTCTTGAGAGAACAGTTCGAGAGGGGAATGTATGTGTCGGCACGTGTGTGTACACGCGTGTGTGTGAACATGTGCTCTGCACAGCACGTGTGCACACATGCACACAAGTATTCACGCATGTCAGCAAGGGCATGTGCACACGCTTAGGTGTATGTGTGCCCAGCACACCTGTACACACATGCCCACGAGTATACACACATGTCAGCAAGGGCATGTGCACACGCTTAGGGGTATGTGTGCTGTGGGCGGCACGTGTGTACACACGATTATAGATGAAGAAATGGAGGAAGCACCTGGCCGGAGCCCTGGAGGCGAGTGTGACAGTCACTCGGCGTCTGCCTTACGAGGAGCCCGCTGTTTTGGTGATGTTTTAGACCCGAGCTCAGCCGCTGATGGATGGTTTGCTGCCAAGAATCCTTGTATCATTCTGGCAGGTGGGGGCCCCGGGGGCCGGCAAGGCCCGAGGCTGGTCAGCAGGGTGGTGCCCTCCTGCCCTGCCTGTCTCTCCAGAGCCTGTGCTGCCAGCGCGGGACCGCTGCTTCAAGACCTTGCAGTCTGAAGGGCAGTGTGCACACTCACTCGGCAAAACGCCCAGGGATGACTGCCTCTGATGCGCCAGTGAGCCTCATGGCTCTCCGGAGCACAAGCGACCCGGTTCCTGTGGGGCCCACGTGCTCCGTTAGGGGGACAGATGTGCTCAGAGCAGGCGGTGGTGGCAGACCCATGGCGGTGGGTAACTTCTGGACCTGCGGGAGGGCTTCCCCAGATGATGTTGTCGGGAAGGTAAGTGTGTGAAGCAAAAAGTGGTAGATTCATGGAAAATAATTGATCCTTAATTTCTGGAATGTGAATTAGAATTAGGTCCTCTCTTGCAAGTGACTCTTAGCATTTTATGGTGAAGTATCTGGGCAGATTACAAAAAGGACGTTATGCTACAAATGCGTGTGCCCATCACCAACCATAAAAAGTCAACCATAGCGAGCGGTCCCTCTGCCTCTCTGCTCCCCTTCCCTAGAGGTGACCACTATCCTGAATTGGGTGCATGCGGAAAGATTGTGCAAATAGAGCTCGGATACCTTTGCGCTTCTTGGTGACGCCCAGCATCCTGTTTCAGAGACTCCTGTATGGCGGCGGCAGGAAGCTTTGGCTCATTCGTCTCACTGGTCTTGTTTTACTTCAAACAAATGGGCCACAGCTTGTCTCTCGATTGGCTAATTGACGGACAGAGAGGTAGGACCAACTTTTTCCCAGTGTCCGCAGTACGGTAGTGAGTAGCTCTGTACATACAAGCATGTTTCTCTGGGTTTGCTGAGTCTTGGGGACGTAGCCCTTTACCTTTTCCAAGTACCGCCTTTGTTTTCTAAATCTCTGGGAGAGCTTCAGTGCCGGAGTCAAGGGCCTGTGCCAACGAACAGACACACTTCAGAGCAGCCTCAGGAAGGGAGCAACTTCATCCCTGACGCTTCGTAAATGACGAGCCGGGCGAAGATGCCGTGTGTCACGGGCTGATGCTTGCCAGAGCTGGGGTCCCTCACCTGTCTGATTCAGAGAATGAGCTCCAGTGACTCAGCTGCTCCCTGAGACCCCGGGTCCAACCCCCGGCTGAGTGACTCTGCAGAGGTGGGCACCAACAGGGCCCTCCTTTTCCAAGACCGGTGCTGACATTCTGCCAGCCTGGCCCTGCCCATCTCCTGGGGCTTGGCCCTCTGCAGAGGGGAGCAGCTGGCAGAGGAGCGGAACCCCACACCCACGCTCCAGGGCGGGGGCGCCTGGGTGGCCCTGGAGCAGGGCTGTCTGCTATCCTCTGCTCCGATGGGCTGGGCACTGTTTTGGGGGCAGGCCAGCCTTGGGCGGCCTTGAGTCTGGGCCGAGTCCTGGCTTGGTCACTCACTCTGTGAACACAAGCGAGTTACTCACTCTTTCTCGGAGTATCCTCATCTGTGGAATGGGGCCAATAACGCATCTTTCTCGGACATTTTTGTAAAGAGGAGTTGAGATAATCCACCGAGGCCCTTAGCACAGTGTCACCAAGGATGCTGTCAATACAGTTCACCTGTTCCTGTGATCACATCAAATTGGAGGAGATGGCAGAAGCCCCCCATCCCTCCAGTTTATGGAGGAGGAGAATGAGAAGGTAAAGAGACTCGCCAACAATTACAGATTTAATGGTGGAGCCTCAACCAGGCTTTAACTCCATCCCTCCATCGTCTTCCACCATCCGTCCATCTACCCACCCACCCCGCCATCCCTCCACTCCACAGTCGTTTATTAAACAGCTGGGTGTCAAGTGTTGTCAATGGTGACTCCTAGATGAAGCTCGTGGTTCCAGGTTGGAGCCTGTCTTGGCTTCATGGGAGGGAGCTGACAGATGGCTAACTGTCCTGCCGTGTTCCACAGGCACAAGCCGGGTTCCGAGGAGAGAGGGGGCCGCTTCCCAGCCTGGGTGGGGCGGGAAGAGGGTCAGGAAAGGACTTCTGGGTCTCAGACGATGGGGGCTGGCGCTAACTCGGTCCAGGAGAGTGTGTGCGTTTGTCTGGCAGCGGTCTCAGCCGATGTGGGGGGGTGTACCTCAGTCCAGGAGAGTGTGATTTTTCCGGCAGCGGCAGCACCCCTGGGAGGCTGTTAGAAATGCGGTGTCTCAGGCTCCATCGCAGGCCGCCCGCATCAGGATCTGCATTTTCACAAGATGCTGGGGAGGTTCATGTGCACATTCAAGTTCAAGCGTGTCTGCCCCACGCTGGGCGCCGTGCTCCCTGTCGCTCCTGGAGGCGCCTGGCAAACACGAGGCTTGGCGGGATTCTGATACAAACTCCTGCATCCTCCCTGGTTACTGGGGTGCACGCACAGTCTCCCTGCTAGTCTGACCTCCTGCCTAAAGCATCACAGCCCAGGGGCAGCTAAGGCACTTCCTCTGTGTCCTGCAGGTTCATCAAAAGGCACACCATGAGCAGAACAAGGGTTTGGTTTCCATGAAAAGCGGTGAGAATAATACACAAACGAAACGGCCTCTATTTCCTTCGTCTGAGCAGGACTCTCCCCAAGGGAGGGGACGGGCACCCGTGTGCCTGGGGGTCTCCTCAGCGTGGCCTCGCCTGCGGGCTGTGTCGGGCACGTTCGGAGAAACCTGGCCAGATGGAGACAACAGAATGAGGCCTCAAGGAATAAGACATTATTGACTTCTGAGAGCACGCATCAGATGAATCTATCTGCAAACCAAATGTTGAGCAGTGAAAGGCTATGGTCAATATTTCACCTTGAAGGACAACACGCTTGGACGGCTCGCAAAAATATGTATTCTTCCGTGCATTTTGGAGGCATCTGTTAGCAATCTGTGAGAAACAGTTGAGAGTTTTCACAGGAGGGGGCAGCCTGTGCCAAAGTGATGAGCTGAAGTTCTGTGTCGGCTGTGAGGTGTGGGGACAGAAACCAGGGAGCCGGGGCCCTGGGGAGGGCCTCACGCATCTCTGCTCACCTTCCCGTCCTGAGTCCACTCCCTGCTCTGCCTCTGCTGACACCAGTTTCCCGAATAAGCAGACCCAGGTCAGCGGACACCCTGCCTTCCGTGGGGGTGTCACCTCGAGGAGCCGCGCGGTGGTTTGTGGAAGCAGAGGTGGCTGTGGGCGGCCATAGACATCCCGCAGGGCCCGGCCAGTCCCACCTGCTCAGCGGGGTCTCCACACACTCGGCTTTCCTAAGGGTGGAAACCCTGCTTCTGAGTACCTGGCCTTTGCACCGGCTCCTTTCTCTAAAGCATCGTCGCAGAGCTCTTGCATGAGGGCTCAGGTGCGTCCAGCTCTTTGCGACCTCAGGGACTGTAGCCGCCAGGCTCCTCTGTCCACGGATTCCCAGGCAACAGTACTGGAGTGGGTTGCCATTTCCTTCTCCAGGGGAGCTTCCTGACCCAGGGATCAAACCTGTGTCTTCTGTGGCTCCTGCACTGGAGGCAGATTCCTTACCACTGAGCCACCTGGGAAGCCCATCACATACTTCTAGTTCCTGCCAAAATTTCCAGAAACACACACGTGCTTCAAACAAGGGAAGGTTATTCTTGATGCTGTTTGGAGCTTCACCGAGAGTGGGGTCACCGTGTCGGAAGTTCACTCTGAGCATCCTGTGCCCCCGTCTCCAGCGGTCACAGTCTCAGCAGTGGGAGTGTCAGTGCAGACATGGGGTGACCTCACTGTGCCTTTGGGGAGGTCACACCAGGAGCTGACGTGTCAAAGTGCACAGTGTTCACATTACCAGTATCTTCCTTTCACATTATTAGGGTGTTGTGTTGATTTTTTGAAGCTAACTGGGGTAGATTTTACAATGTATTATTTCTTTTCAAGATAGCACAGGAGTTTGTGAAACATTTCATAGAATAGGGCCTGGGGTCTGAGTGGGCCGAGCCCCCTGTCTCAGGCAGCCTCTAGAGCAGGCGGGCAGTTCTTGTCTGCTTCCTGTCGTCCTGCCCCGGCCCACCTCCTTCGGGAACTCAGAACGTGTCCAGGGTGTGCAGTGGGGCGGGGCGCTCCCTCCCTCTGGGAATAGGCTCGTTTTTGGCCCTTCTCCTCACTGCGCTCTGCTCCCTCCTGAGCCTCTTCCTTCCCTCTCACTTTCCCACCGTCATTCTCATTCAAATGAGACGGTTTTTCGGTTTTTCGTATTACATCGTATGTTGTTATTCAGTAGCTCAGTCGCGTCTGACTCTTTGAGACCCATGGACTGCAGCACGCCAGGCTTCCCTGTCCTTCTCCATCTCCTGGAGCTTACTCAAACTCATGTCCATCGAGTCGGTGATGCCATCCAGCCATCTCATCCTCTGTCGTCCCCTTCTCCTCCTGCGCTCAATTTTTCCCAGCATCAGGGTCTTTTCAAATGAATCAGTTCTTCGCATCAGGTGACCAAAGTATTGGAGCTTCAGCATCAGTCCTTCCAGTGAATATTCAGGACTGATTTCCTTTAGGATTGATATTTATTATGTCATACATGTCAGCTGTCACGACATCATGGGACAGTCATATTCCCTTCCTTTTTGGTCTATTTGGTCACGTGGTTATTATAGAATGTGTATGTTTGTTTCTTCTGTTATTTATAGTTTCAGACATTTATTATCTATTCTCATTGACCTTATCATTCAAATGATATCCATTCTAAGAAACACATAAGTAAGCATTAGTTGATGACCTACATCAGAATTTAAGTCGTGCTTCACAATAAAGTGGCAAATGTAAGCTGGCTGAGTCATTATAAAATTGCCTTTGATTTTACTCTTCTATGTACCATTGGATATTTTTAACTTTAAAAGCTTCCTTTGCTTCACTTTTTCTTTCAAAGCGTGTAAGGTCTTTATCGTGGATCTCCTATAACGATCGAGGCAGTAGGCTGTTTTGGTTCGTGAATTCCTGTTCACTACCCTCTTCAACCTCCAGCCTGCGTTTCCAAGTGTTTGGTGACGGGAGAAGGCGGCGCCGTAAATAAACGGAAGCCGGGGCGGAGGAGGCCCATAGGAGGCATTTTCCGGGAGACACTCAGGGCACCTCTGCCTGCTGGTCTGAAACCTCAGTTCCCGGCTCGTCCTCCGCAAGAAGGAGGACCCCCGTCCCTGCTCCGCTGTCCTGGGCAGGGTCGTCTCAGATGAGGGCAGGCGGCTGGCTGGGGCGGCCTCCTGCAGTGTGGAAGCCCTGGGGGTCTGCCGCTGGGGCCCCCTTAGCCCGTATCAGCTCCCCATCTGTGCAGAACGGGCGGGACCAGACCCCGCGTCTCCCGCCCAGACCATGCGGTGCGGCGCCTGCCGCAGCCTCGGGCTCAGGTCCCAGGCCGGAGGACCAGAGCCAGGAGGTCAGGAGAGGTATCACGCGCGGCCCGGGTGGCTCCTGAGTCCCTGAGCTGATTTTTAAAACAAGCAAGACTTTTCAGGCAGAGAAGCAGGAGACGGGAGGTGCGCTGGGCGGGCGGTGGGGGCAGCGTGTGCAAAGGCCGGGGGTCCCAAATGGGGCGGGTGCCTGGTGAGAGCAGGCGGTGAGCCTGGCATGCACCTGGTCCGGCAGGCTCGAGGTGAAGGCAGTCTTTGTGTCAGGAGGACAGTCTGGGCGGCCTGGGGGCTTGGAGCAGGGCGCCAGGAGCGGAGGACACATGCGTGAGACGCCTGGGAGCTGCATGAGGCGGTCCATGCTGGTGCGTCTGCGGAGGGAACGTGCAGGGGGGCAGGTCAGGTTGGAACCCAGGATTTTGCCAGGGGGTCAGATGAGTTCCCAAGTTCAAGTCCTGGCCTCAGTTTGCCATCGTGACATGCAGGAATTATCCTTTACAATTTCATCTCAAATGTCTGGTTACCTTTTGGAATTTGAAGGCACACTTTGTCCTTTTTTTCACCCACGGTGTGGACGTGCTTAAAGATGTCACCATCCTCCAGAGTCTTAGTGAGTCTCAGAAGTGGCTTCTAACTTGCCTTAAAGAAGTACATCCTCCATAAATAGCAAATTTGGCAGAAAAGCTGGGCAAGGTCCCATGACTGCATAAAAACTAGGGTTCGTTTTACATAAAATATCAGGTTGGTCTTTAAGTAGCAGTCTCAGAAGCACAAGCCATTTTATTATCCATTAAGTCAGTTAGCATCCACTATCCAATTTTTCCAAGTTATTTTCCCCAGAGGGGCTGCCGATACACAGTATTCTTGCCAGAAGGGTGGTGGGAGGAGAGGGGAGAAGTTGCTGAAAGAATCAGTGAGCAATCTCCTGTTGCATTTGCTTTTGAATTTAGGGAAAATGCAGATATCAAGTCTGAGGCAAGAAGTCGAAAGGAAAACCCTTAGATGCTGTCGTAAGGCTGTGTTGGGTGCAGTTTAGTGAGTTTTCTGCTTTGCTGCCCTCGTCTCTACCTGTGGCACCTGCCGTCATAAATCCATTACCCGGTCCCCACCGTGAGTGGGACCCTGATGCAGCTGAGAAAGAAGCTGTGATCCGCAGGCCAGCTAGAGCCCTGTCCGTCTGGGAGACTGTGTCTGCCACCGCTTGCTTATCGTAACTCACAGACCCTCTAAAGAGCTTGCTCGAGGCCCTTGGACTTGGAGACCTTGTTTATAATTTTAAAAGGCCGAAAAGGCAGGGGTCAGTTTTTCAGGAGCCTTCAAATACCCTAAATGTGCATGAAAGATTGAGTATATATTTTCACAGGCTTTCTGTGTTTTGAGGCGAGAATCCAGTATTTATCAGATTCTCAAAAAGGCTAGTTCTTTGCACCAGAAACGGGAAGAACACAGCACCAGTGTCGCAGTCTTGAAAGAGGATACGCGGACTCCAAGCGCAAAGCTGTAGGTCGTCCCAGCGACCCCTGGTCAACGTGCCGCCCATGATGGGGCGTCACGCGCAGGCCCCGAGGGGCGGGGCTGGGCTCACCGCAGCTCCGCGGGGGGGGGTGGCTCCCCTCCGCCAACTCCCTCCGAGCTTGGCCTCCGAGGCCGAGCCTCAGCAGTTGGAAACGTGCGCGTGTCTCTGACTGCTGAACGTCTGTGGATGGCGTGTCCTGGGGGGCCCGGGGGGCCCAAGGTCCCCCGACACAGAGGGGGACCCATGTGCACTCCCGGCTGCCCCGGGGTCACGGACATTCAGGTTTGCCTGGGGCTGTGGGAAGCCTCCTGCCAGTCGAACTGCCTCGGGACCCTCTCTTCTGGGGTGTGGACCACTGGGGATTGTGTGTGAGTCGGGAAGAGCTTTCGAGAAGCTGGAGTCCTTTGTGTTCCTTTAGTCAGGGATCAAACACCAAGGTCAATCCTCAAGGTCAAGCAGGACCCGTGTGAATTGGGGCACTGGGTGCCCCTTCCCACCCAGTGGGCCTGACGGCCAGAGCGTCAGCCTGTCCATCTGGTTAATGCTTTGGTCTGGTTTAATGGTCCTGATCTTTGACAGAGGCTTCCCAGGTGGCGTTAGTGGTGAAGCACCTTTCTGCAAAAGTGAGAGACGTGAGACACGGGTTTGATCTCTGGGTCGGGAAGATCTGTTGGAGAAAGCAATGACTACCCGCTCCAGTACTCTTGCCTGGAGAATTCTATGGACAGAGGAGCCTGGTGGGCCGCAGTCCAGCTCACAGAGTCGGTCGGGACTGAGCGGCTACCACTCTCCTTTTCACTTTCTCTTACGGACTCAGAGATGACAGCTGTGGAGTCCGTGGGTGGCCACCAGACCCTGGAGTCTGGAGGGTGAGTGTGGGCGTGGTCCCAGGCTGGGAGTGAGCAGGAGGGCATGACTTCCGAGGCTGGTGCCGCCAGCAGGGGCGGCTGTCTGTCCCCACTTGGCATGTCGTTCTGTGCCTCCTCTTGGCCGTTCCCCTGTGTGGACGGCGCTCGGCCTGCCTGCGGGTGTCCGCTGACCACGCACTGGTAAAGGCTCAGGGAGACGCCCCCCTCTCCCGCCCCTGCCCCAAGGCTCAGGGAGACGCCCCCCTCTCCCGCCCCTGCCCCAAGGCTCAGGGAGATGCCCCCCTCTCCCGCCCCCACCCCCTTGGATCTCTCTCTCAGCCCCTCTTGCGGGCGCGTCACTTCCCACCTGACTCTGGTTCCTCCCCTGCACCTTCCGGCCCTGATGTGCTGTGATGCTCTAAGATGCTTGCGTGGATCTTAGCACTTCTTGAGCACCTCTGGGAAGGCAGATGTTTTGTATGGTGGGGCACCAGGGGAAGGACAAGCTGATGGGAGTCCTTGCCATTTGCAGGTGATAAAGGAGTTATTGACATTTTGTGTGCATGTATTCACTTGATTTTTACTACCTGTGAGCCAGGTTTTAATGGGGTTTTTGTATTGGATAAAGTTTGTGATCTAAGCAGATTGTAGGATTAAGTTTCAGAATCCAGTGGAAGCAGCCGTTATTGGTGGCTGAATGAGTCTTTGATAAGCCTGAAGACTCATGCCAATGGTAATCCTGGCTTTAACTTGACAGATTGTAAAACAGACTCTCTCTCTCTTTTTTTAAAAGCATTTCTCCGAGTGAATATTTTGGAGTGTAATTTCAGGTTAAAATATAAAATATGTGTTACCTTTCAACCTAGCAATTTCTTGTCCTGGAAATTATTGTAGGAAGAGAAACAAGAATATGCACAAAATTTATATGATAATATATTCATAGTGCTATTTATAATTGCTAAAAATTAGACAGCCTAAATGTTTATTTTAAAGATAAATGAAGATACCTGACGAATCCATGAAGGCCTATGTTTTGTTCAGTCGCTCAGTCGTGTCTGACTCTCCGACCCCATGGGCTGCAGCACTCCAGCCTTCCCCGTCCTTCACTATCTCTCAGAGTTTGCTCAGACCCATGTCTGCCGAGTCGGTGATGCCACCCAACCATCTCATCCTCTGTTGCCCCCTTCTCCTGCCTTCAATCTTTGCCAGCATCAAAGAACTTTTCCAATGAGTCAGTTCTTCACATCAGGTGGCCGAAGTATTGGAGCTTCAGCTTCAACATCAGACCCTCCAATGAACACCCAGGACTGATCTCCTTTAGGATGGACTGGTTGGATCTCCTTGCAGTCCAAGAGACTCTCAAGAGTCTTCCCCAACACCACAGTTCAAAAGCATCAATTCTTCAGCGCTCAGCTCTGACCTCCGTACATGACCACTGGAAACAACGCGAATTTGTGGGGGACGTAAGCTGCCGCCCGTGACGGTAATGCTGCGGGGCATTTCGGGGAAGGGCTTGAGGAAGGTCCACACTCATGATGGCGCGGTGGCTGGGCGTATCAGCACAGCCGTCTCTCCTGGCGTTCCTACGCGAGCAGCCTGATGCGTTCTACTTTTGCTGCCTGTCAGCACCCGCAGCTTGTTCCAAGCAGCTCTGCTGGAAAGCCCACCTGAGCGGAGGGCTTCTCTGGAAGGCCAGCTCTGAAATCCTTTCCATTGTTGGTGCAAAACCACCCCGGGGAGGAACCCCAAGCTCTCGATCTAAAGAACAATTTCTGCTTCTTTATTTAGAGCCGCTGGTGGTGATATCGAGCGAGGCCAACGTGGTCTTTTTCCCCCCAGGTTCCCTTCTTCGTGCTGCCTGGGGAGTGGGGGGCTGGGGGGGTGCAGATCTCAGAGCTGCGGCCCCAGGTGGGAGGCGCCGAGTGGTGCATCTGCCTTAAACGCTGTGTGCTCACAGCAGCTGATTATACACTATTCACCAACCGCCAAACACAGAGGAGGAGCGGCTCAGCGAGCGATAGGTTAATTTGGAGTGTTTATTTGTTAACAAACAAATCTCTGAAAAGTACCAAATAAAGCAAAAGGAGGAAAGAAGGAAGGCCCCGACAATCCCAGTTGTCTCTGTAATGTCTTTGCAGCGGAGGAGCTGCCCGTCTCCTGCTCAAGAATTCAAATGAATTTTGAGAATCCCCTTTCAAGTGACAGCCCAAAGTGTGGGAATGATAAACGGCTCTGGCCTTGATAATTTTTATTAAGCACTAAATGTCACATTTAACCTGCATTACTGGAAGCAATTACCCGTGTATCAACAGTCAGGCAGTGCCGAGCGGGGCCTGGAGCGGTGCATGGGCCTCCATCTGGGAATAAGGATTTTCAATTAGGAAGCACGGAGCTGCGAGGGCCTGGGGTCCTCCCCGGCTCCCAGAGGGGGCCCGCTGGGAGGGGGTCTTGAACGCATCATCCAGGCGGGGTGAACGGATCGGCGCCAGCCATCTGCTGCCAGAGCTGCACTCACTTTATCAAATCTCAATATTTACAGACGCTGATCAGCTCTTGGGGCCAGGATGGCTCCCTGCCAGGGAGTTCTGGGAAATTCATTTTAAGGTGTGTTTCAGGAGGCTAATTAATTTACAAGCACCTGTTTCATTGCTGGGAGCTGTTAGCACAGCAGATGAGCCTCAGCCCAGGGGGAGAGACTTTATCCGGCTAAATTGATTTCAATTGATTTTAATTTGCTGATGGCACAGTTGTAGGTTTAACGTGAACATAGCCTGGAGCCCCCCCTTTTTTTTCCCCTTTCTGGAGTCAGCCCGTGGCTGGCTTATTCCTTGGCCCCGTCATGGCAGGGAAGTGGCCTCTGAAG
Source organism: Bison bison bison (assembly GCF_000754665.1). Lineage (NCBI taxonomy): Eukaryota > Metazoa > Chordata > Mammalia > Artiodactyla > Bovidae > Bison > Bison bison. The sequence continues at coordinate 1,741,151 of NW_011495078.1, read as the reverse complement.
GTTTGCATGGCAGACACACGTTGGAGCTCTTGAAAGCGATATTCACTGAGTCTAATCAGACGTTAGGGTCGAGTCACCAGTTAACATCAGGTTTGGGTTTCTGATAAACCATGAGTAGTTTTTTAGTGCATATGTGTCTAGGAGACATAGTTATTGGTTTATCTGAAAGGGTTAGTCACTCAGTCGTGTCCAACTCTTTGAGACCCCATGGACTGTAGCCCACCAGGGTCCTCTGTCCATGGGATTTCCCAAGCAAGAATACTGGAACAGGTTGCCATTTCCTTCTCCAGGGATTGAACCCAGGTCTCCTGCATTTCAGGCAGATTCTTTACCATCTGAGCCACCAGGGAAGCCAGGGGTCCTGGATTTTACCGCCTGACCCCAGCCACCCCAGGTGGTGGCCACTGAGTTCTCCAGGAGCAGGCTGCCCCCCACACCCAATCTGGGTGGTCTCCTCTGCTGCAGAGAAGTTCTCGTCACAGAAACGTGGTTTTCACGTACACATCGGAGTCTGGATCAGAACTTCTACCCCCGGCCGTATGTTATGCTGATAATTGGTACAAACACACCCTGAGTGCGAAGCACCCTTCTCAGAAAGCTGCTGTGAGTCTGCAGGGCACACTGTATCCCCCCGACCCCCACTTTCCATGGGGAAGCCCCAGCTCCCAGGGTTAGGAGGTGAGGCTTTGGGAGGTGATCAGAACACAGGGTGCAGCCTCATGGTGGGGTTGGTGTCCTTCCAAGAGATATGGGAGAAAGCTTCTTCTCTGTCTCATCCACCTGCCCCCGTCTGCTCCTACATGAAGACACAGAGGAGAAGGCGGCCATCTGCAAACCAGCAAGAGGGCCCTCACCAGAACCCGACCGTGCCAGCACCCAGATCCCCAGCTTCCAGCCCCTGGAACCGGGAGAAGTGAGTGTCTGTGGTTTACAAGCCTCCCAGCTTGGGGTGCTTTGCTGGGGCAGCCCTCGCGGACTAAGAACCTGACAGATTAGGTCTTGCTCAGTGCTACACGACCAGTCAGGGCGAAGAGCGGGTCCTGCTGGCATTACCCTCAGCTGACAGGCAAGGCTTCTCTTCCTGGGGTGATCACGCCCTGCGCACCCCACTTGCTCTGCCTTCTCCCCGGCCTGGTCCCTCGTGGAGACAGAGGTTCGGGTCCTCTGGCCTCCCCCACGGTAGGTCTTCATTGTATCACAGGACGGTCCTTGTTGTCACAGTCTCTATCAGCGCCATCCAACTCTTAGTGAAAACTTCTCTGCTTATTTTTAAAATATTTAAGCTTATTATAAATGTATTTTTGTCATTTATTCAAGACTTCTTCTTGCCTATCTACTTGTACAAAATGCTGTGCTACACTCTGAGGGATTCAAACCAGACGCGGGACCTAGATTCATATAACAAACAAGTGTCCACCTGTGTGCTCAGTGGGGCTTCACCTGGTGTTAAGAGAAAATTCCCTTGTGTGGCTTCCTGGAGAGCTGAATGCCAGCCTAGTAGTGGCCATAAGGACAGCTTTCAAGAGTTGTTTCTCATGATGCCCTTTCAGACGGGCTCCTGGTAAACCCAAATCCAGTGCAGTAACAGCCCTATGACAGGGCCCTGAAACCACCCTCGCCGTGCTCTTGGCTGGTGCTGGGCACAGCAGCAGGTGGCCACGTCCTTCACCAGTCATCCTGGTGGTGATGTCTCTGGATGAAGTGTTGACAAACGCCCGGTAGCAGTGGGCCAGGCCGTGCTCTTGGCTGGTGCTGGGCACAGTAGCAGGTGACCACGTCCTTTACCAGCCGTCCTGGTGGTGATGTCTCTGGATGAAGTGTTGACAAACGCCCGGTAGCAGTGGGCCAGGCAGGTTTTGCTGCCTGAACAGAGCCTGCTGTGCAGACGCCTCATGGGGCTTAAAATGGAGAGCCAGAATCGGCTGTTGCCCCAAACATCTTCATTTCTGCACTGCCTTTCTGGAGTTTTCACTACCCAAGTGCCACTGCCATATAATTAGCACTTACTAATTTCTGTTAAAAATTTTTAATGACTATTTTAGCTTTTAAGTAAGCAACACCCTGCCTGGAGTCAGGGGTTTGACCCTTGCTCACTTTTCTTGTCTCGTTACTTGGTCATCCACAGATCACTAAAATCACCCTGTGTGTCCTGAAGATGGTACAATCCCAGAGCAGAAGAGTCATCAGAGTCCTTCAGAGAACATGAGGGGCCTGGGTTCCCTGGGGAGCCAACTCTGAGGGGGACCGCTTGCAGGGCATTTGTTCTGGGAGAACTCAGGGGACCTAAAGCTGAGGGCGGGAAGAAGGTGGGCTTGGGCCTGCAGGCAACGGGGCTGGACCCAGCCAGTGGAGCTCCAGCCAGCCCCACTGCGGGCCCCGAGCTTGGAGGCCTCTTAGTTTCCCGGGATGTGGGCTGCACAGTGAGGGGTGCCCTTTGGCAGGGTGGCTCACTCCAGCTTGGCGGTTCCTGAGCCAGGCTGCAAGCTGCAGGCTGTCCGCCTGTGGAACCCCCTGTGTCTGCAGGTGGGCACCTTGACACCTGCCACACGGATGGGAGACAGGCAGGTCTGAGGGCTGATGCTTCTTCACCACTCACAACATGCCACAAGCCCTCTAGACACTTCAGCATAAGCAAGGCATTTTTATTACTCTGGTTTAGTATCTGACGAAACTTTCATCCAGAAATGGCAAAGAGCTTAGTGCAAGGCCCCACACCCTGGGGAGTGGATGAGCCAAAAAGTGAACTTAACTGGGATAACGTGACTCCCAGTTAAGTGCCATGTCTGCATATGTGTCCATGCACGTGTATGTATTGTGCCCAGACATGTGTGCAATTGGACATATACACGTACATATCACATGGTATGGCCTAGCTATGCAGATGTATCTGTGAGTATATCTACCTTCCCCTTATATGCTAGGCCAGATGCTATCGGAGGTGGTGTTGCTTGAAAATGTGCCTTGGTTGGTGGATGAGAGAAAAAGAGAAAAATGACTCCCTATTGTGAGCTAAGAACCATCTGTAAAGGAGGGCCCCTAAGTGTAGAGCGTGTGGGTGGGTTGCCCGTGAGGATGAGAAGGCAGGGGTCCAGCAGCCGATGCCCGGCACCTGCAACCCAGGACTGTGGCTGCCACGTTTCCGTCACCGCCTCCTCCCTGGAGATGGTGAAGGAGGGCTTTGAACACCCCCCTGAGAAGGATACACGTGGTAGAGGCGACCACCAGCTCACAGAGAGGAAGCTCACGGCCCACCTGGTGACAGAGGTGGGACTCGTGGGAGGCGCGGCCTCCGAGGCTCCTTCTCCCCTCCTTCCCCTCCTCCCCGCCTGCCTGCTGTTGGAAGCAGAGCAGGGGGAGCTGCCCGCAGACCCTGTGAGGCATGTCCCTGTTTGCACAGGTTCCGTGGCGGACTCACCATGGATTAAGGCTCTGAAATTCAAATGCAGTTCAGTACAGCTGCAGCATATTAGCCTGGAAAAAGCCCCAAACCACTTTTATAAAAGTGCTCATCTCAGCCATTTGGAAAAAATACAGTAAAATATCTGTACACATTAAAAAATGCCATATTGTGAAACTTCCAAGATGACCAGGCGGCCAAATGCTCTCAGTGGTAACAGAAGTGTTGACTTGCTGCAGGAGATCACTAATTACAACCCAGCTGAATAACGTCAACTGGCGTCAAACGTGTGGAACTGAACTGTGCAATCTATCAAGTCCTCTTGGTAACATTAAGGCTGTGCCGTCTGCAGTGGGAAATCCTTGTGTTTTAATTTTCTAGGGGCTGGACTGGGAGCAAGCACGTGGACAGCTCATCCCCAAACACGAGGTTAAAAATAGTCTTGTTTGCCATACTAGGAATTACCATGGGAGGCATCAGAAGAATTTTGCTACCCGTGTTGACACCGACGTGGCATTAAGGGGCAGATTCTGAATAAGTGTTCATCAGTAGCACTTTTAAATGGAGCACATACAATTTAGCCTGGATTGGGTTACTCTCACGTGTGCAAAGGTTGAGGATAAATCCATAAAAGCCAGATTCTGAATAAGTGTTCATCAGTAGCACTTCTAAATGGAGCACATAAAATTTAGCCTGGATTGGGTTACTCTCACGTGTGCAAAGGTTGAGGATAAATCCATAAAAGCCGTGAATATGTTTGCTTTATCCCAGTCCGAGTCCTGTGAAAGATGAGGAAAACAGCAGTCATCCACAGATAGGATCTGGCAGGCTCTTCCTCACGGACGTTACTGTCCTGAGAAGCAGGGCTTTCCTAGAAGAGCCAACGGGTGACTGTGGAGGTAACACGACTCGCCCCGGGAAAGGGTAATGGGTGAGTGCAGAGGAGATGGGACTCGCCCCGGGAAAGGGCCGCACTTCAAGATGGATGCTGTGATTTCCATTTTAAGAAAGACCCAGATCCCACCAGACAGGGCTTGTTAATTTAAGACAGTTGAACTCACAAGCATCGGAGTTCACAATTCAATTATGGGGGAAGATAATCTTCCTGGGGTGGTTTATTTAGCTTGTGATTCTTAATTAATTCTGCTCCACGAGGGAATGCTGCCGACAGCATCCTGGGCCAGTAATCTCAGGGCTGTCGATCTCATTTTAGCACGCTGCGGCCAGGCGCACACACAGCGTCAAGGGCTGGGTCCCGGCTCCTCTGCACGTGGCTGCCTCGCGGGAGTCCAGCACGCCGATACTTGAGATGCTTAAACAGGAAGCGCTTTCTAGAGACGGTTCTGTCCTAACCCTGCTCTCAGCATCTGACCCTGCTCCCTCCACCATGGTGGATGCTGAAGCCCAAGAATAAAGCTCCACAGTTTCATTGCAGGTTCATCAGGAGGATTAAGCATTCACTAGGGCTCGGCCTTTTTAGTTTGTTTTTTTAATTTTAGATAATGATTCTGTGGAAAAGCAGTACTTAGGCATGACACTTAATTCACCAAGTAAGCCTGGTTCGTTGCATTTGCACGTGTGGGCTGCAGGTTCATAGTTTCGGTTTGAGTTAATTTCTCTGGGAAGGCGTACACTTACAATACTTTAATTCAAAATGAAAGCTTATTGAAAAACAAGTAGGTGTATACTCTGTTTCTCCTTTAGACACTGGCTCCCTTTCCTTGTCACCTTCTGTTCCTCGCCCCACCTTCTGTCTTCAGTTCGGTTCGGCTGCTCAGTCGTGTCTGACTCTCTGCTGCAGCACGCCAGGCCTCCCTGTCCATCACCAAAGCCTGGAGCCTACTCAAACTCAAGTCCTTTGAATCGGTGATGCCATCCAATTCACTATTTTCTTAGTTATGAATACGAGCGGTTTTACCGAATTGACTTTGTTTCCTGGGGTACATCATATTCTGAAGTTTTCTCTCATTTCTCTTTTATGTGTATGATCTCCATTTTTTTGTTGTAGTAAAATTTTTGCAGAGATTTCACAGCAGTTTTTTTTTTCTGTTTCTTACTTTTGACATTGAGGGGAGACCGTTCTGCCTGAGACTGCAGTTTGCTGCTCAGAGCAGGTGATTCTCTGGGGCTCTCATCTCAGCCTCTCATTCCCGCCTCTGCAGGACCCCCACGCCAGGTTCAGGGTGCGGAGGAGGAGCGCTCGGTGTCCAGGGCTGCACCCCTGACGTTTCTGACCGTCTGTACCGGGCTGAGTCCTCCAGGTTGGGGGTGTATCCAGTCTTCTAGCGAGATACCCCCAGATTTCAGGGTTCCCCAATTTGCTACCATTAGTGCTGCTTCACTGTGGGAATAACCACCTCTCCCAGATCTTGCCTCCTGGTCCCCAACCTGCTGCCAGGGCTCAGAGTGCATCCCCCTGGGAGGACGGGGGCCTGGGTGGTCCTGCCCATCCTTCCTCTGCTCCCCCCTCCCCCAACACCTGCACTGTGGCTCCTGCAGATGGGCCTGGGGCGGTGGCCCAAGGGTCCCCACCTCCAGCTGCTGCAAACTGCTCTCCTCTGGAGGGAAACTGGAAAGCCAGTTCTGAATTGTATTCAGTTTGACCGGTTGTGCTGTTCAGACGACATTCCTCGAAACTTGCGGTGGTCACTGGAGCCACCATGCTGCGGGTCAGGCCTTGCCTACCCTTGCTTCTTTTCCAATTCTGATCACTTTTGAGGTGGGAAGTCCCACACTATTTGCAGGCACTGTCGCCCCTCTGGGAGGCGTTCGGACACTGGAGACAGCTCATGTGAAGGAGACCCAGGTCTCAATATGGCTTTATGAAAGTTGAGATTTCTGTGGCTTTCACACATGTATGAGAGGTGAATTATTAATCAGCAAGAGAGTAATTACGATGGCTTTTCAGTGATATCCTGTACAGACGGAGTGTTCTGATCGCTGGAAGAGGGGGAACTGGGACTCATGGAAATACTGAGTAACTACATTGACCAGGGGCATCAAAAGTGATCCAGAACTCTTCAACTGTCCTTTGAACTCCTGCCCCACAGAGGTGGGAAAAACAGGAATTTTACCAGGAAAAGCACCTAACATTTTGGAGAAATTACTGTAGTAGCAGAACAGGAAAGAAAGCAGAAAAAGAAAAATAAAATCTGATACAAAGTGCCTTGGCCAACGTAGATGGATAAAGTAGCATTCGTCCTTTATGAAGTTGGTTGGGTTAGAAATGCAGGGGGCAGCTCGACGCCCAGATGTGGGGGCACATGCGGATCTGATGCGAGAGAAGAGCCCGCCGTGACCCCATCGTCATGGACCCAGGGGACGAAACGGGGGCAAGAGCAAAGTCTGTGTCTAAATAATACGGTGAATGAATGAAAACTGACTAATCTCCACGTTGTACCTAAGATTCGCCGTTTAGAAACCTTACTCTGTGTGCGTTAAGTTTAAGATAGTGTGTGGGCATGTGAGTCTCTTCAGCTGTGTCTCTGTGACCCCATGGGCTGTAGCCCGCCAGGCTCCTCCGTCCATGGGATTCTCCAGGCAGGAATACTGGAGTGGGCTGCCGTTT
>NW_011495078.1:1733971-1734086 GCF_000754665.1 Bison bison bison | reverse complement strand
GGGCTGCCGTTTCCTCCTCCAGGGCATTTTCCCGACCCAGGGATCGAACCTGTCGTGTCTCCTGCACTGCAGGTGGATTTTTGACCCGCGGAGCCATCGGGGAAGCCCCTTTTGA